>NC_083721.1:143264985-143573652 GCF_028564815.1 Eubalaena glacialis | reverse complement strand
GGGCACAAAAATGTTAGCTAATTTCTATAATTGAGGGGAAATGTATTTTGTACAGGGTTTTTGTACGAGATACAGGTCAAGTAGTACTTTATTAATACTACCACCAATTTGGAATTTGATCATTCAGAGATAAATTCTGATAAGAGCTGGCTTAGTGTTATCTCTAAAAAGGTAGTTTGCCCAGGAGAATAATAGCTACAAAAGAAACTTAGGGAGAACAGGACACTTTCAAGTTCTTTCTGGATTGGGTAACTGGATACTAAATCTCACCCAGTAAATAACTGATGAGCTAATTTATTAAAGCAGGTATTCAAGAGATCTCTCCTAGATATGTCATTAGCTTATTTTGTTACGATGGTTACTTTACGTAACAGCCTGCATGTTGTGAAAAACATTTGGAAATTTAGACTTTTAGACTTTTATACCTTTCCTGTCCAGTGTGGTGTCCGCTAGCCACACAGGACCTTGGAGCGCTTGAAATATATGCTTTTTTTTTTTTTTTTCCCATTTTGGAAGAAAGATGGGGGCAAAAGTTGTTGTAGTCCACAGAAGTCTAACGTTTTCCAGCAGTATAATAAAATTTAAATGATTCTACCTGGAATTTTAGATTAACTCAGAATCTGAACTATAATGTCAAATGTTCAGAGTCTAGAGATCGTAAGTAGAGAAATACTTCTGAAATACTTAAGAAATAATAATGAGCATTTCCCACTATTTTAACAGTTCTGTGAATCAAAAGTCTGATTCAGGTCTCAGCAAGCTAAAACCAGGTGTCAGGAGGCTCTAGGGGAGAATCATCTGTGCTGTTGGCAGAATTCACTTCCTTGTGACTGTAGAACCAAGGTCCCCATGTCTTCACTGGCCGTCAGCTGAGGGCCATTGCCAGCTCTAGAGGATCCACAGTGACTCACGTCCCTTCCTCCACGTTCAAAGCCAACACCACCAGGTCAGCTCCCTCTCCTGCTTCAGCTGCCTTCTTTTTCTTCAGTCACAGCTCTGACTCCTCCTTCTACTTTCCTGTTTCACTGTAAGGACTCGTGTTCACACTAACCCACCATGATCACGCAGGATACTCTTCCCATCTTAAGGTTCTTTAAATCACACCTGCAAAGTCTCTTTCGCCACATAAAGTAGCATATTCATAGGCTCTGGAGATTAAGGGCATAGGCATTATTCCACCTGCCATATAATAATGGCTTTTGGGGGGAAGATATGAATGATCAAAATTGACCCAAGAAAAAGTAGGAAACTTTAATAGAGGAATTAACATAGGAAAAATCCAAAGAGCCGCTATAGTAGTGCCTTTCAAAAGTCACCAGCACCAGAGTTATAGGTGAATGATCCAAATTTTGAAGGGGCAGATAAATTCAGTTGTATAAACTTAGAAAAAGATGGAAGTTTTTTCATTTCATTTTGTGAAGAAAACCATGTTCTTGTGAATCAAAATGCTTTGGCTTCTTAGATTTCTTTTTTTCTGTGGACTTTTAAAAGTAATTTGAAACTCAAAGCTGAGCAAACATTCCTTTTGTTTTAGCTTTATCTTCCACCACCCCAAGGCAATAAAAGCTTCTTAAGGAGTAGAGTTCCAAGGAGCAAGGAGAAAATGTTCATAAAAGGAAAAACAAAAACCTAGGTTTATAATAAACACTTTAGTTGTTTTTCACTTTATCATCTTGGGTAAGAAATGCCTTCCTAAGTAGGACCCTAAAAACAGAAGCCATAAAGGTAAATGTAGACATACACAGACATATATACAAAGGGCTATGTTCTAGAATTTAAGAGGAACTCCCCTAAATCAGTTTTTAAAAATGAAATTAACAGAGACAATTCACAGAGGACCTTCAGATGGCCCATATTATTATGTTAAGAGATATTGTTTAAAAAGATATTCAGCCTCACTAGTTATCAAGAAACTTCAAGCTAACATAATGAAGTCTTCCTTCCATCAGATTAACCAAATAAGTAAGTAGATAAAGATATCATACATCATATTACATTTACACTTATATATAAATATATATTACACACATATACGTCTGTTAAAATCCTAGGAGGAAGCAATTTGGAATCATCTAAATTTAAAATGTACATACCATTAAACATAGCAGTTCCATGTATATAAATTTATCTTACAGAAATAGCCAACTGTACCTAAAGATGTACCTCTCCAGAGTGTTGTCATTTTGTTTGCAAAGGCAAAAAATTAGAAAAATCCTAATTATTCAGAAGCACTACAGAATTCTTCTTCACATTCCTTAAAAAAGGTAAGGCAGATTTTTATATAAATGAAAGACAAATTTTCATGACCAAGTCCAAAAAACATGTTACAGAGGGATGCACTTTTGGAATAACAGAATAAGGACCTCTGAAAAATCTGTTTCTCCATAAAAGTAACAAGAAGAATGGCAAGAATGCCAAAATCAACTTGTTCAGAACTCTAAAAATTAAAGGATTGAGTCAGTTTGAGGAGCATCTATTCAAGAAAAAAATGGCTGAATCTCAGTAACAACTGTGAGAAATGAAATATTTCCTGCTATATCAATAAACAGAGGATGTCACAGTCATCAAGGATCGAAGCCCTCCAACCTGAGCCGAGGAAACTCAGGGCTGAAAAGAATACCTGCCATCTAGCAGCCATCAGACTGCAGCCACTCCCTGTGGTGAGCCCTGAGGAAACTCAGGATGTGTCAGGATGCTGGCCCCAGACAGCTGAGGTGCATATCAAAGGAATGATTTCAGTGAGCCAAGACTCTTGCATCTTCCCATGTATAGAAAAGCGCTAAATGCCTTAACTTGAGATATCTGGTTTTCTTTACTTAACAATAATCTTTTGATGTTCAGACTACCTGCCCTTTGTTACAAAACTCCTATATAACCTGGCTCCCCCACCCCCACCCCCCTCCCCGCTCACCTTCTTGGAGCAGCTTCTCAGAGCTATCTGAAATGCTGTCTCCTGGGGCTGCAGTCCTCATTTTGCCCCAAATAAAACTTAACTCGCAGCTCTCATGTTGTCCATATATTTTTTTTTAAGTCAACAACAGCATGCTTTGTAACATTTTAACTTTCCCTATTTCCACCGTCTCTCCCCAGCTCTGCCATAGCCTTTGATAAACAGCAGCCTGGCAACCACTGAAGGAAAAAGAATGAATTTGGAGCACCCTAAAAGTCCCATCCCCAGTAAATGTCACTAGTTGACCTGTGCAGCAGCACCCTCAAAAGACCTCTTTCTTAGGGCTTGTCTTTATTGGACTTCAATCAGAACTCACTAAGGGAGAAACCCTATCCACAGAGCATCCATTGAAAATGATCAGTGGCAGTTACTTAACATCACAGCTGCCCAAGGCAGAAATGGAGCAAACAAGAGGCTAACCGAAAACTTAACAGGAAAATCAGAGGCTAGCAGAAAACTTAAAAGGAAAATCTAAGGAATGAGATGTCCATCGGGGGTTTTGAAAAGCTCCAATATATTCCTGGCAATCGAGAAGGCCACACACATGCAAGATTATACACATGCCCAGGGAAGATTTAAGATGGGTTTAATCTGTCAACTCTCGATGAACTTGAGGCTCTGCATAGACAAGAATGAAGGCTAGAGCAGAATTGTAAACTGCCTGCGGAGCACTGAAGGCATGCCCGAAGGCACACGTACAGAGCCCCCAGCAGAGGCTCAGAGACTGACTGGTTCAAGGCATTTAAGGAAAGGAAATTTCTGTCTCTTAACTGACTACTAAGCTAACCGAGCAGAGACTTCAGGGGCACACAACAGCAAAGAATATAGACTTTACAGAATTAGTTTCGGGAAGTCACTAAAAAACAAAACAAAACAAACTGCAAGAAAAACAAATCTGGGGGTTGGGATGGGATCTAATTTGCAGAGCTGCCACATTATTTTATTAAAATGGCCAGTTTTCAATAAAAAGTCTGAGACATATAAAGAAACAGGAAAGTATGGCCCATATTATAGGGAGTAAAGCAATCAATACACACTGCCCCTGAGGAAGCAGAGACACTTACTTGACTTACTAGATCAGTAAGCTATTACAAATATCTTGAAAAAGTTCAAACTGTGTCTGAAGATCTACAGGAATGTATGAGACCAGTGTCTCACCAAATAGAGAATATCAATAAAGCGATAGGATTTTTTTTTTGAAGAACCAAATAGATATTCTGGAGTTGAAATACAATAACTCAAATGAAAATTTCACTATAGAGGATCAACGGTAGATTTGAGCTTACAGAAGAAAGAATCATAACTTAAAGATATGTCAATTGAGATGATCTGGTTTGAAAAGCAAAGACAAAGAAAGAAAATGAACAGAGTCTCAAAGACTTGCAGAATACCATCAAATATACCAACATACAGATGATGGGAATTCCAGGAGAGAAGAGAGAAAGGTGCAGAAGGAATATCTGAAGAAGTGCTGGCAGAAGTATTCCACAACTTTATGAAAAACATTAGTCTGTGTATCCAAGAAGCTCCGTTAACTCCAAACAGGGTAAACTCAAAGAGATGCACACCTAGACACAGCATGGACAAACTGCTAAAAGCCAACAACAAAGAGAGAAACTTGAAAGCAGAAAGAGAAAAACAATTCACTCTATACTAGGGAACCTCAATAAGATTAACAGCTGACTTGTCATAAAAAATCATGGAGTCCAGAAGGCAGTAGGATGATATATTCAATAATTCTATATCTAGTAAAACTATCCTTCAAAAAGAAAGGAGAAATTAAGACAGTCACATAAACAAAAACAGAATCCAATGCTAGCAAATCTGCCCTGTAAGACGTAATAAATGGAGTCCTGCGGGCTGAAATGAAGGGATACTATAAATGAATTCAGATCCACACAAAGAAAAAGAGCACTGATAAAGGTAACTACATAGGTAAATATAAAATACAGCATAAATGTATTTTGTTTATGTCTTATATTGTTAACAGAGCAGTACTACCCAAATTGATCTATGTATTCATCGCAATCACCATCAAAATCTCAGGTGTCTTTTTGGGAGAAACTGACAAGGTGATCATAAAATTCATCTGGAAATGCAAAATCCCCCTAAAGGCAAAAAAACAGTTTTGAAAAAGAACAAAATTGGAGAACTCATACTCCTTGATTTCAAAACTTACTATGTAGCTACAGTAATCAAGACAGTGTGGTACTGTCATAAAGATAGGCATGTATAAATGGAATAGAGTTGAGAGCATAGAAATAAACCCTTACATTTGTGGTAAGTCGATTTTCAACAAGGATACCAAGACCATTCAATGGGGAAATAATAGTCTTTTCTAGAAATAGTACTGGGAAAACTGGATCTCTGCATGAAAAAGAATGAAGTGGAACTACTTCCTCACATTATATACAAAAATTAACTCAAAATGGACCAGACTTAAATGCAAGAGCTAAAACTATAACACTCTTAAAAGAAAATATAGGAGTATATCTTTGTAATTAGGCAGTGTCTTCTTAGACATGATACCAACAGCACAAGCAACAAAAGAAAAAATAGGTAAAAAAAAAAAAAAAAAAAAAAAAAAAAAAAAAAAAAAAAAGAAAAAATAGGTAAATTCATCAGAATTAAAAACTTTTTGGTTTCAAAGGATACCATTAAGAAAGTGAAAAGGCAGTGCACAGAATGGGAGAATTCTTTGCAAATTATATATCTGAAATGGAATATATGAAGAATCCTTACAGCTTAACCATAAAAAGACAAATAACCCAGTGTTAAAAATGGGCAAAAGATTTGAATAGGTGTTTCTCCACAGAAGATATACAACTGTCTAATAAGCACATGAACGCAACATCCTTAGTCATTTGCATTGGTAAATTGCAAATAAAAATCACAGTGAGATACCACTTCATACCCACTAGGGTGGCTAAAATAAAAAACAGCCAAAAATATGTGTTGACAAGGATGTGGAGAAACTGGGACCCTCATAGGATGCTGACGGAAATGTTAAAATGGTGTAGCTATTTTCAAAACCAGTTTGGCAGTTTCTCAAAATGTTAAACACAGACTTACCATATTGACCCAGCAGTTTCACTCCTAGGTACTGACCCAAGAGAAATGAAAACATAGGTCCACACAAAATTTTATACACGACTGTTTGTGGTACAAACATAATAATAATAGCCAAGAAATGGATACAAGCTATAAATGTCCATCAACTGATGAGTGGATAAGCAAAATGTGGTCTATCCATACAATAGAGTATTATTTGGCCGTAAAAAGGAATGAAGTACTGACACAGACTACAGCATGAATGCACCTTGAAAACATTGTGCCAACTCTTAGAAGCCAGGCACAAAAGACCACATATTGTATAATTCCACATATTGTATAAATAATTCATTTATATGACATGTCCAGAAAAGGCAGAGCCATAGAGACAGAAAGTAGATTAGTGGTAGCCAGCGGGTATTGGGAGGAACTGCTAATGGGCACAGGTTTGTTTTTTTGGGTGATAAAAATGTTCTAAAATTAGATGGTGATAGTTAAGAGTCTCTGTGAATATACTAAAAACCGCTGAATTATACACTTTTAAAAGGTGAGTTTTATGGTATGTGAATTATATCTCAATAAATCTGTTATTTTTTTTTAATAAAGGCAATTTTCACATTTAGTCTGTTTACAGTAAAAATGTATTTACGAATTAGTGGTATAATTTTAAAAAGAGAAAATAAATAGGTGGTTCCTGAAGTCTTTTTCAGCTCCAGCATTCTAGGACCCTCTACCAGTGAGCTCGTCACCATGCAGCGTAGCCTAGGGAAGTTATGACCTAGAGCCTGCAGGTGGGTGGGAGACAGACAGAGGCAGAGGAGGGAAGAAGGGAAGGTGCGGGGGGCGTAGACAGTCTAGACCCTGAAGTCAACATCAGATGCTTCTATGGCCTGGGACTCTGCTGCCCCTCCTTTCCCAACCTCAAGACTGCCTCTGTCCTCCTCAGGGCTCAGCTCTGACATCACCCACTGCAGGTGTATTCTCCAGGAAGCAGACCCTGAGACGGAGTTAGAAGTACAGAAGGCTTACTGGGGACTAACATCTGTGAAAGGAAAAGAGGAGGGGATGGAACTAAGAAGGGGGGTGTCATCAGACTGCGATGCAGACCTCACGGAGGTCTCTGGAGGCTCAGCAGGAAGCCTTGAGGCCGAGTTCCTAGTAGAAGAGCCCTGTGTCGTCAGGTGGAAATGGGTCGGCCCTTTACTGCTGGTCACTGACCGACAGTCACATGTGAAGACTGACTTTATAAAAATAACAGCTTTATTGAGGTATAATTCATATGCCATCAAATTTACTTTTCTTTAAGTGTGTCATTCAGTGGTTTTTAGCGTATTCACAGAGATGCTCACCTCATACCACTATCTAACATTTGGAGTTAAACTTGACTGCTCTCATTCCTCTCATGGATTCGTCAGTAAATCTCATCAGTTTTGTACAGAATCTGACCTCTTCTCACCACCAAGCTGTGGTCATTCTGCTGACTTGGATTTTTGCAATGGCAAAAATTGTTTCCCCTCTTTTTTTGCTCTCTCCTACCCCTAAATTATTCCCAATGCAGCAGTCAGAGGGATCCTTTTAAAATTAAGTCAAATCATGTCACTCTCCTGCTCAAATCCTCTAGCAGCTTCTACTGGCTTCGCTTCTCAGAGGAAAAGTTATCAAAATTGTCTACAGTTCCTCACCTGACGTGATGCCCCAGGCCTCATCCCCTCCCCGCATTCTTAGCTTTAGCCACACTGGCCACTCTGCTGTTCTTCAGAACCACCAAGGTCCTGCTTGGGGCCTTGGCACTTGCTGTCCCTTCATATTGTCTGCAAAGCTGGTATTTTACCTTCTTCAAGTTTTTGCCCAAATGTCCTGCACCTCAGTTCTCAGTGACGCCTTCCCTGACCATCCTATTTCAAACTGTACACCTTCCTCAGACACTGACAATCCCCTTTCCTGCTTTCTTTTTCCCCACAGTGTTTATTACCATCTAAAATCATATATATTTTATGAATGTGTCTGTCTCCCCTCACTAGAAACTGAATGCCTTGAGGGATGGGAGTTTAGATGGCTCAGTTTCCACTGTCTCCCTGCCCCGCTAAGTGCCTGGTACTTACTAGGCCCTCAGTTACTATGGGTGAATGAATGAATAATTGAATGCACACCAGGTGCTGCGCTAGGTCCTTAAATCCTCATAACAACCTTCCGGAAATGTTCCCATCGTATACGTGAGACCTGCGTGGGTCTGGCCGCAGCCAATTCTGTTCACCTATCTTCTGTGCCATGCTGCTCTCCCAGCAGGCCCTCCTGGAGCCCGTGCTCCTGTCTAAGGGAGCTTCGTGGCTCCAGAACCTCTCAGTGAAAAAGGCACTGCAGGAAGTCACAGATGCACCCACGCTGATGTGGGGACCAGTCTTGGATGTAGCCCTTGAGCCAGCACCTTGTCCCATTTCCAGATGCTTCTACTATGGCCTGGGGGTAGCGGTGTATTTGTTGTGCAATTAATGAAAAGGAAAGAGGTGCTTTTGAAAAACTGGCAAAGGATTTAGTTTTTTTTGTATATATTAATAATAATAATGTGCCATATAATTGTTTCTGGCTTCTCTTATTAAGGATGATTCCATTAGTGAGGGAAAATCCAGTCATTTCACCTGTGATTTCTGAAAATTGGATTTTTTCGTTTTTTGATATGCATACCACACTTGGACCATTGTAGTTTAAATAACGCGCAGAAAACTATAGCAGTACTTCATTGTTTTAAAAAATCGGCAGCTATTCTGATACATAAAAATGCGTGCATCTTAACACTCCACAGTGTCATTATGTTGACAGTGTGAATAAAGAAGTATTCTAATTGATCATTTATTAAAAGCAGTAAATTCAGTAGCAGTGAAAGAGTCTGGTGTCTCATTATTGCTACTTAATTTTTCTTACAGGACAAAGCTCTAAAAACATCCGTTCATCTCCAAGCATTGAGAGTTTGCCTGGAGGAAGAGAGGTCACTGGCTCCCCACCTTCATCTGCTACTAAAAAGGATTCCTTTTTCAGCAACATCTCCCGTTCACGCTCACACAGCAAAACTATGGGCAGAAAAGAATCTGTAAGTATTTTGAGGACGGTTTTCTTTTTATCCTACATTTTTCTCTAGAATGCTGCATTTGTGAAAGCCTCTCTTCGTGCCTAGTTTTAAAAAGTTCTTAAAATTTTTATGGACTAAAATGAACTATTTCATCAGAAATATTTTTATTATTATAATTTAGTAATATTTTAATGCTTTGATCTATATTACACTGGGGTGGGGGTGAGGGGAAGTAGCATCAATTAAAATAAGTTGAATTCCAAATCTTCATCCTTTTTTTCCTCTACAAATGCCTTTGTCAAAGCCTGTATTGTCTTCTAAAATGCTAACAAATAGCATTATAGCAAACCATAGAATAAGACACTTAAACCAAGCTGTTTTTTCAGTTTTAAGTCCTTCTTGAAAATGAAAAACAGCTATTTTACCAATTGTTTTTAAAAGTTGTACAAATTACCTTTAAATTATGGTATATAGATAGCTGCTGTCTAAGATCCTTTGTATACATTACTCAAAAGGACACAGCTAATGCATATCAACTACAATACTTAAAAAATCTTGTTGTTTCTGAAAAAATTTTTAAGTCACCTTCACAAGAGATAAAACATTTAGTCACACTTTATAGCTAGTTCAACCCAGTATTCTAATATGAAGAATTCATCTGCCCACTGGAAGAGGCTGTAAATGCAAGGTCTTACAGCCAAGGACTAGCTGTTGCTGAAATAGTGCTAAGATGGAGGGGTGGGCTGTGCAACCTTTGAGGGATAATTATTTAAGGTACATGGGCCAGATAACAGCATGGTATCTATCTGCGTGACTGTATGACACTCAGCTTCCTGGTGCTTCCGCCTCCTCATCTGCAAGTTAAACAACATACTTTGCCCTCTGAAGGGAAGAGTTCACCACATACTCTCTCGGGGCGCTTTCCACGTGTAGGAACCGTGCTTCTCTAATTTGTAGAAGAGCAGAGTGGAACTTTCATTTGCAAATGGCAGCTTTAATGCAAGCAGTTAGCTCTGCTGCCTCCTAAACTCCACTCCAAGAACAGTTAAGGTCGTTTCAGATAAACCCTCGAGGAATAAGGAAACAGGAGAGACCATAGCAGCTAGCTTTTTGTTACTTGGAAAGCAGGTGTTAAGTAGAAGCTAACTTAGCGGCCTAAGAAAGCTGTGAATGCTAAGCCAGCAGTAGGGAAAAACCAAGAAGCAACCTGAGTGAGACGGTAAAACCCTCTAGAAGCTCAGGAACTGGAAACGGGGTGAAGATGGAGCTGAAGACATGAGGACTGGTTAGAAGTTTCTTCAAGAAACGGATAGATTCCCATCCTCACTCTGGCAGAAGACTGGAGGTTTAATTCTCTGGAAAGTGTGAAACAGAATGTCTCTGGACTGAGAGAGATCAGGAATATTCGAGTATGAGATCACCCTCCTGGAAAAGGGTGTTGAATATATTTAAATACTGAATTGAGATCCCCAGGCCTCACCCCGCTTGCTTCCCAGAACACCAGTAAGTATGTCCCTTCAGGCAGGAGATTGGAAGGGTTTTCTCTAGGCAGAAGTCACAAATAAAAAAAACCTTAGGGGCTTCCCTGGTGGCGCAGTGGTTGAGAATCTGCCTGCCAATGCAGGGGACACGGGTTCGAGCCCTGGTCTGGGAAGATCCCACATGCCGCGGAGCAACTAGGCCCGTGAGCCACAACTACTGAGCCTGCGCTCCGCAACAAGAGAGGCCGCGATAGTGAGAGGCGCGCGCACCGCGATGAAGAGTGGCCCCCACTTGCCGCAACTAGAGAATGCCCTTGCACAGAAACGAAGACCCAAAACAGCCATAAATAAATAATTAATTAATTAATTAATTAATTAATTAATTAAAAAAACAAAAAACAAAAAAACCTTAGGGGTTCTCCAGGGAAACAGCCAGTTCACTTTACAGTGAACTCAACCATCACAGGCCCATCTAAGCACAGAACTTTCTCTTAACTTGTAGTTCACACTATTTTATATGAACAAGACAGGCAAGAATCACCAGATACTAGAGGAGAGCATCTAATAGTGACAGACAGGCAGAAACAAATAGAAAAAAAGCAACTGGGAAGAAACAAGTCTTTGCAGGAGAACGCTTCAGAAAATAATATTCATCCAGAGAATAACAACAACAACAAAAGCTATTAGAAATTAAAAGATGACATCTGAAATATAAAACTCAGTAGAACAGTTGGAAGATAAAATTGAGGAAACCTCCCCAGAAAATAGGATACAAGACAGAAATGGAAGGTAAGAGAAATAAATATAATAAATAAAAAAAAAATTAGAGAACCAACCCAGGAGGTTCAAAATCTAAAAAAAACAGGAGTTGCAGAAAGAGGGAACAGAGAAAGTGACAGGAAGGAAATAATCAAAAATATAATTAAGTTAGTTTTTCCACTAATGAAAGACCTGAGTTTTCAGATTGAAAAAGTTCATAGAAAGTCCCGCGTGAATAAAAACAAACCCACACCCAGATACATCACCGAAAAAGCTCAGAACTCGGGAACAAAGAGATATCCTACAAACATGTAGAGTTGGGGAAAAAGAAAGATTTCCAGCAAAAGGTGAGGAATTACAATAGCTACAAATTTCACATGGCAACACCAGAAGTAAGACAGTGGAGGAGAAATTCCTTCAAAGTTCTGAGGGGAAATTACTTCCAGCCTAGATTCAGTCCCTAGCTAAGCTAATTAAGTGTGAGGGCCACTTTCAGACATCCAAGATTCAAAAAATGTATTCACATGCGCCCATTCTCAGAATCCACTGGAGGATGTGCTCTACAAGAATGAGGACAGGTACCGAGGATAAAGAATACATGAGAACAGGAAATAGCTCATCCAGGGCGAGACAAAAGGATTCCTCAGAAGGGTAATGCAGGGAACCCCCAGAGTGTACAAAGCATGCTGTTTAGCAGATCCAAAGAGCCGCGGCCAGCCCGGACTGGGGCAGCTCAAAGGTTCCAGACAGTTTTCTCTAAAAAGACGAAATTGGAAGAATGACTTGTATATTTGGACAAATCAAGAAATTTACACAGCTACAGGTGAGTTTAGGTTTGAATTAGTGATAACTTTATAAAAATGAAGCCATTAAAACACAGACAACTATACACCAATAAAAATGAAAAAAACAAAAAACAAAAAACACAGGACAAGGTAACTCCAAAGAAAAACCAAGAGTATATAGGAAAAGACAGAAAGGTATTGATAAACCCTGTCACTGAGCCAGGCCTGGAATTTACCTAAACATTATGATGTAAGTCTACTGACTGTTAATCATGATAAAAATCCATTGAGAAAGGTGGGTGGGGAACTGCGTTTGCTTGGGGAGGGGAGGGGGTAGGTGGTGGTCAGCAGAGCTGCATCTTCATCTTCTTTCCTGGAAAATCAGCGAATAATACTCTAGAAAAATCAAGAGGTGGCAATATAAGCTAGAGCTATAAAGGTGAGAAAAAAAGCACGTGTAAAGGAGTTGAAAGTGGTTGCTAGAGCAGGAAGCGGAGGGTGGGGCTGTGAGAACTGCTTTTCATAACAAGCCTCGTAGGACCATTGGACTCTTTTCAGCGTTACATATGTAACTCAGATTAAAAATAATAACTAAAAATCTCAACAAAAATAGGATGTATTGGCATAATAAATTAGTAGAGGAGCTGTCTGCCTGTACAAAGAGCATGCCTCTGAAGAACCAGAATAAGGAATAACAAGTGAGAAAGCATACGGAGACGGGTCTGATTTGCGTTCTGTCCTCTTAATTAATTACTTTTCTTTATGGTGCTACTGTAACTTAAAACTGAGAATTTGAGCAAAAACAGAAACAGAGTAAGTCTGACTCTCTACATAGACCTGCTGTGAACCCAGAAGCAGAATGCCCAACTCTTATTCAAAATTTAGTATATTTCCTAAGTTGTGGGAAGTAAGTAGACGGAACTTTTCAAGAGAAAGCGCACAGTTTTCCGAGTTACAGGTTATTATTTTAGGAAATAATGTATCGTGGTCAGTGCTCTTTGCCAAATCATTCCAGTTCTGCGCCACTCTGGGCACTGGACGGGATTGCACCCCCCCCCGTCCCCTGGGACCCGTCGGAGCTGTGTGGCCTGTTGTGTCCCGTGAGTTGGGAACGGCAGTGGCAGGCATGTGTTGCCACTGAAGGGCTTTCCACAGCCCTCTCCTTCCCTCTGGCACGGTGAGCAGAACCCATGTGCCAGCCCATGATAGACGTGGAGCCTGAGTGAGAAACAAGCCTTTATTGACTTAAGCTGAGATTGTTGCTTTGCACAGAGTAATGCACAGTTGGAAATGTTCAGGCCCAGAGCTGAGATTCATTCTCCCTTGGGACCACCAGAGTGGTCCCAGTGGCACCAGAGCCTGTGACGAGGCACCGACCATCCTTGCGCCCACTTTGCTTTCATTTCCAGCCCCATTTAGTGTGATACAGGGGTTTTCCATGTCCTCAAAAAAGTTCAAGGTAATTTTTCATTCACATCATCATCATCACCAGTTTCTCACACAGCAGGTGGCCAGAAACTGAAGCAAGGACATCTGTTGCTTTGGGTCCCTAGTGCCTTAAACTGTATGATGCCTTTCAGATGTCAAGACTCAGCTGATCTTTTAAAGTATCCCAGGGTTAAGAAATGGTTGATGTCAGTTAACAAAAGGCTGAAATAGCAGTTGAAAACAGACATTAAAACAAAGGTAACCTAGTAAGTCGCTATCAACCTAAAAGTGGTGAAATCTGCTTATAATGTGTCTAATCTTATCATTGAGAAACAATTTTTTTCAACTCAATATAGGTATAACGTATTTTGGAGAAGATTCACGTATTAGGTCACAGAACTTATTTCCTCTCACCATTGCCTTTTATGGATCATAGAAAGACTTTATGGATCATAGAAAGACTTTCTGTAATCCACAGGCTACCTTTTTTAAATGAAGGTGTATCACATTTACTCCTGGTAATGCCCCCGATCTGGTTGTATAATAGAAGAACACAAAACTGAGCTAAGATTATAGAGAGGTAACAAATTAAGCTTTGTGCGATGTGTTTATAAAAGACATTATTTTCTGAAATGCACGCAAACTAGTAGGAAGTTTTAAGAATTGACCTTGCTTCTTTATCAGTGGTAGTATTGTTTTGAGGATTGGTATTTATTCATGAAAACGACTTTCCCTCTGCTTTGTTTCCCAAAAGAGTCTTTAGGGCTCACCTAATTCCATCCAGGTTTTAATCAAGCTCTGATTTTTTAGTCTTGAGGAAATTGGCAATTTTGATACTTAAGTTTTCATGCTTTATTTCACATGGTAATATAAATGACATCCAGTACTTAGTTTTCTAGAAATCTATTTTAGTTGGTCATTCATCTGACTGCTAAATAAATTTTAACTTGTTTTAGCATCATTAGTCATGTTCTATGATTGTTGCCAAGTCGTTTTCCAAGAATATCTTTGCTAAGGTTGAAGATAGGGAATATGAGAAAGACTCTAAAATTGATTTGTGTAGGTGAATAAGTTCTAATCTTTAGCACATTAGCCAACTAAACGATCTTTTCTGAATTCCTGATGAACTGCAAGACATTATGCTGTGCTTTGTGATAATTACATACCAATCTCCGAAGATCTAAACTTATAAATGGTTCAGAATCCTCTCTAAACCACAGGAAATCAAAATTATCTGAGCTGAAAGTCCCTGCATAAGACAGGGTGTGTAATAAGCTACCCACCACCTGCGGGCTCGCAGCACCACTGGGGGTGCCACCCTGTGTCTTTGTGACCCCCCCACGCACTCATCTTTGTCCTACAGTAGTTTGAACATATGCCTTTGTCATACTGATAGGATTTATTTTTATAGTATTCATTGATCTCTCCTTTATCACAACAAAATGACAAAAAGTGTCAGATGAGTGAAAACAGATTTGAAAGCAGACTCATACTTCTGGAAGTATAGACAACCTGAGCATTACCTGACCTACATTACCTGATTACATCATCTCAGGTCATGTTCTAGAAATTGGGATTCAAGACATATCCATATAAGACACATGAGAGCAGTCCCAGTGAAGGTGCTTATAGTGAAATTGGGGAGGGGAGAACACATCAAAAGTTAAGTAATAATTACACTAAATAAAAATATAACTCATCAGCAGGAGAGGCGTAAGATGGTTTAATGCTATCCAACAGTAAAGACAGTAACTAATACGGATCCAAAAGATAGACCACCATGGGCTTTATTGCTCCCGATGAGCTTCATGTGAGAGATTAGACTTGAACCACAGACATATTTCTTCTTCCACCAACTGCAGCCATTGTTTTCCCTCATGAAGACCCTGTGACTTCCTAGGAGAGATGGTGGGGGGCGGATATTGAACAGGTGGTCAGCAGTGCCTGCCGTAGCTGTTCTCTCCTCCCTCACGTCCTCTGACAGAGTGTAAAATAGTTGGGCTTATGTCAAGTTGCTTTGGGTAAGAGTAAGAGAAATTACTATCTCAAATGAGGAAATTTGTTGCTTATTATCTAAAATAACAAGAGTCCCGAGAGAGGCAGGTGTGGAGTTGGATGATTCAGCACTGGGGTCGCCAACTTTCCATTCGGCCACCTCAGTGTGTTGGCTTTGTCCTCAACCCGCTCCCGTCATTTTTCTCAAGAAGGCTGCCACAGAACCCGGCAGGTGTCCTGTCACCCCTACCCCCTCACACGCACACAGCATCTTCCAGAGAAGTCTGTTTGGAAGTTCCCCAGCAGGCTTTCCCTCCCATCTCATCGGTTGGGCAGAATTAAATCCCATGCCCACTCTAAACCCAGTCAGCCAGGGGAAAGGTTTAGAGAAGTCCATGGCTGTGTGGAAAGGCGGTAGAAGCGGGTGACCAGACACTTTGATGGACCAGTTATCCCTGAAGTATTAATTGCCAAAACGGTTCATCTAATCCTTCCCTAAAGCATTTACGTTTGAAAAGAGCCAGTTCTGTTGTATCAGTGATGTTTTAGTTGTGGATTTTCAGGCAGCTTGAGTTGGACTGGTAGTTGGAAGAGAGAAATTGAGCAGTGGCCTTCCCAGTAGGTCAGAATTTTCCTGGCTATATGATTTTTCTCTTCAGTCAGTGATGTATAATTCCTAAGAAGGTATATTATGTGGAAAGTATTGATTATAATGGATTTTTTATGGGCTTCTGCATGGAATTGAAAATTGGCATCTAGAGTGTATCTAATTACAGGACTTTTTTCAAATAATATATAATTGTAATCGCTCACTTAATCAGTAATACTAATGATAACTGGATTAAAATACAGTCCTAGTGAAAATACATTCCCATTTAAGATAGTTTATTGAAATGAATAGATATAAAATGAATTTAAATATCAGTTTTTCTGGCTTCTTTTTTAATTCTCACGATAGGAATTTTAATTTAAGGCCAAAATGAACTCAGATAGTTGATCCATGATATTTAGTTGTCATTTGGTGTCATGTGAATCGTGCTCACATAACAAGTCTTTCTGCCAGTGTGTCAGCTCGGGGTCAGGGAAGATGGACCATATCTTTGTAGGAGTGTCCCATCCTTCTCTCTCTCTCTTTTTGCCTTACCCAGTCCACATAATATCATTGCAAAGAAATGTGAACATCAGAGGGAACATCATAAAGAACGCTCTGTTGTCGACAGCTTATAGGATGACAATATTAATTTAACTTCCGTTAAAGTTTTATAACCAACTTTTAACATCTTTATGCATCAATAAATTTATTTTTAACCAAAAACTCTGAGGAGCCTCTGAAAACAGAACCACAGGGAGTGGAGTGCTGAACCTTGACTTAATGCCCTTTTTAGGGCAGTGAAGATGTTGCCCTTTGGGGATGAATGAGACGCTTATCCCCTCGTGCTGGGCCCTCTTCCTCCATCATTTGTCTTCAGCCCCATAATCTCCATAAAACGCCAAGATGCCAGACTAGACCATACTGATCACTGCCCCAGAGGCAGAGACAGTGGTTTGGGGAGAGCTCAAGTGAAGCAATTAGAAGTATTTAGAATTCCCGGCCAGAAATTCCTGTGGGTTTGAATGATCTCAAATTAAATGTGTCATTGATAGCATTTGCTTCCTTCCAATGGCCTTTCTTGAAACTTGACATTTATTTCATCTTTTAATGGCACGTTACCTTAGGGACAGTAATTTGTGCCCCGAAGTGCACATGTGCGTGGCAGGGAAGGAAGTGAGGGCTTCCCACTGTCCCGTGCAGACGGCGGTCAGCCAAGGCCAGAGGCCAAACTGAGGATGCTGTTGGGTGGTCCTCCTCTTTCTGCCTCGATGGCATCCCCAGCGCCTCCTACCCAGCGCCGTCCTGCTTTTAAGTCTTCTACCCCTAACATCTCATCATTTGTCCTTTGAAATACCTATGTTCACTTTTCCAGGACGCTGTATTTTTAATCCACTGGGCTTTACTCCCAGAAAGAATGGTTTTGCTCCTGTCGTAGGAACTCTAGGCCTACTGAGCAAACGGGGGGGGGGGGGGGGGGGCGGGCGGGCGGATCTTTGTCATGCGGCCTGCCCCTTGCCTTGAAACCTTAAGGCCAAGTCACGCCTTTCTGGTTGCTCCTCGTGCCAGAGCTGCTGTACCCAGAGGGTCGGTCATAGGCTTGGGCGCCTTTTTCCTTCCCTCAGCCCTGCTATCTTCCCCCCAGTTTTTTGCTCTGAGACGCCCGTGTGTCAGGCATTCATGGACCGGTGTGAGTACCGGGCAGCTCACGCCTCCCGCAGGGGAGGAGGAAGCAGAGTGACAGGCATCACCAGTGCAGCCTGGGCACTGCTCATGAGAGCCCCGCTGAGGGCAGGTGGGCGCTAAACCCAGCCTGGGCGAGGCTCACCAAGCAGCAAGCCTGAGCTGGGGGCTGTTTCTTTCTCTGCTCAAAGGTGGTATCCATTCCCCAAGTCCTGTACCCAAAGGAGGTGACTTTTTTCCTAATTAAATTAAAAGCATGTTTTAGGTTAGTAAAGGCCCCAAGAGGGAGTTGCCATTGTTGGAAAGATTCAGAATCTTTCTATACTGTGGCAGTGATGATTAAGAAAACATGGATGGTACCAGGAAAACCTGCTAGCAATGACACAAATAACTAATGATAAGATGAGAAAAGAAAAACAAAAATAAAATTCATTTGACCATAAAAATAATAATAAACATAATCATTTACACAGAGAGTTCACCATTCATGCTTTATTAAGCCTCTTAATAAGCATGTCTGTCATTACAAATGCACCTGATTAACTGTCATAACTTTATTTGATTAGATTAGTAAACTTTGCTCATATATGCTTGACCTTTGTCTGAGGTGTTTGCTTGTGAGGTACAGTTGGTCACGAGCAACTTTTTTTTTTTTTTTAATTTATTTATTTATTTATTTATTTTTTTGGCTGTGTTGGGTCTTCGTTTCTGTGCGAGGGCTTTCTCTAGTTGCGGCAAGCGGAGGGCACTCTTCATCGCGGTGCGCGGGCCTCTCACTACCGCGGCCTCTCTTGTTGCGGAGCACAGGCTCCAGACGCGCAGGCTCAGTAGTTGTGGCTCACGGGCTTAGTTGCTCTGTGGCATGTGGGATCTTCCCAGACCAGGGCTCGAACCCGTGTCCCCTGCATTGGCAGGCGGATTCGTAACCACTGCGCCACCAGGGAAGTCCCGAGCAACTTTTTTAAATATGTGAGAAAAAACAATCACCAAGACGGCTCTCAGCCCTGACATTACAGTGTGGCCGAAGGATTTACAAAGCCTTGACTAGATAGATCACCAGAAGATAATATAGTCCAATTCCCAAGCTTCCTTTTTATTTAAGATGATGGCAAAGCCATTCCTCCTTTCCCTCAGAATCGTTACCAACTTAGTACAGTTCTGTCCATAGCCTCATCATTTCTAGTCAAAACGGCATGTTCCAAATTTACTTAGGTCAGTTGTTAGAAACTTTAACAGCGGTAACTCAAAGCATGATGATTGTAATAAGCCATGAACAAATTAGCTTTATATTAAATTCTAAAAATTTATGGGCTACCTTGGAAAATGAGAGAAAAGGGTAAAGAAAAGTGTTTCAACTGGAAAAGTACTTATGAAAGGGGCCACTCCTCCCCCACCCCCATCATTTATTCGTAGACCCCTGATTAGACTCTGATTCCTGCCTTTCTTGGTCATATTTCCCAATTGTTTTTTCACCTTTGATGTTCTTACTGTTCTGCTTTAGCGCTTCTTTTACCTCGTTCCTTCATCTGGAGCATATTCCTTTGCCATTTCATTTTGTTTAAGTTTCTATTTGTATTTTTATGTATATAGTAGGCTAGTTATGTTTCTTGACCTTGCAGAAGTGGCCCTCTGTCGGGGATGTCCTATGTTTCCCAGCAGTACGCTCGCCTTTCATCACCCAAGGACCAGGGACCAGCTGGTCCCAGGGTAGTGTCTGGCCTGCATTCGTGGACTCCGTCTGCAGGCTGCAGGAGCACAGTTTTCTTGTTCCTGGTGTCTGCCCCCAGGTGGGTGAGGCTGGTCTAGAGGCTTGTGTAGGCTTCCTGGCAGGAGGGGCCAGTGCCTGCCCACTGGTGGGTGGAGCTGCTTCCTGGCCCTCTTGGGGGCAGGGCCGTGTCAAGGGGTGTGTTTAGAGGGGGCCGTGGGTTCAGGAGGACTTAGGCAGGCAGCCTGTCTGCTGATGGGTAGGGCTGTGTTCCTGCCCTGTTGTTTGGCTTGAGGTGTCCCAGCACTGGAGCCTACAGGCTGTTGGGTGGAGCCAGGTCTTGGAACTAATGACCCAAGCAAGATGTCAGCCTCCAACGAGAGTCCACGAAGATGAATACTCCCCAATATATCTGCCACCAATTTTTATGCCCCCAGGTTGAGCCACAGCTGCCCCCCGCCTCCCCAGGAGACCCTCCGAGACCCTTACGTAGGTCTGGCCCAGGTTCCTGTGAAGTAACTGCTTTTGCCCTGGATCCCAGTGGGCACGAAACCTTGTATGTGCCCTCCAAGAGTGGAGTCTCTGTTTCCCCCAGTCCTGTGGAGCTCCTGCAGTCAAGCCCTGCTGGCCTTCAAAGCCAAATGCTCTGGGGGCTCCTCCTCCTGATGCTGGACCCCTAGGCAGAATTGTAAACAAGGTCATGAAAGTTTGCAACACTTACCTGAGTTCTTTCATGTGTCCCCTCAGATACCTCAAGGATTCCACTAACAGGGAAGTGGAAAGAACTGGCAAAGTGATATCATTAACCTGCCCACATACACACATACCCCCCACCGCACAGTCCAGAAGTCGGCGGGGGTCCCAACATGCAGAATAATGCCCCAATCAGTCTAGAATAAACTGTGAGAAATGCTGCCACATTGCTTAGCATCAAGCTGTGCTCAGTCTACCCTCTAGGCAGTCTTCTGGGTCTGGAGCATATTTGTATACTCCACATGCATCTCTTACTCATCCATCATGGTATAAAGATACATATTCTGTGAAACATCAAGAACAATACTTTGGAAAATGAAATTGAAGAAAGAAAGAATGACACCAGCAAGGAACCACTAGGTAATAATGCTAGCATTTACAGAAATCTTAAATTCATCCCTAGACAACAATCAAATTTTTTTTTTTTTTAAACATCTTTATTGAAGTATAATTGCTTTACAATGGTGTGCTAGCTTCTGCTTTACAACAAAGTGAATCAGTTACACATATACATAGGTTGCCATATCTCTTCCCTCTTGCATCTCCCTCCCTCCCACCCTCCCTATCCCACCCCTCTAGGTGGTCACAAAGCACCGAGCTGATCTCCCTGTGCTATGCGGCTGCTTCCCACTAGTTATCTATTTTACATTTGGTAGTGTATATATGTCCATGACACTCTCTCACCCTGTCACATCTCACCCCTCCCCCTCCCCATATCTTCAAGTCCATTCTCTAGTAGGTCTGTGTCTTTATTCCCATCTTGCCACTAGGTTCTTCATGACCTCTTTTTTTTTTTTTTTTTTTCCCTTAGATTCCATATATATGTGTTAGCATACTGTATTTGTTTTTCTCTTTCTGACTTACTTCACTCTGTATGACAGACTCTAACTCCATCCACCTCATTACAAACACCTCCATTTCATTTCTTTTTATGGCTGAGTAATATTCCATTGTATATATGTGCCACATCTTCTTTATCCATTCATCCGATGATGGACACTTAGGTTGCTTCCATGTCCTGGCTATTGTAAACAGAGCTGCAATGAATATTTTGGTACATGACTCTTTCTGAATTATGGTTTTCTCAGGGTATATGCCCAGTAGTGGGATTGCTGGGTCGTATGGTAGTTCTATTTTTAGTTTTTTAAGGAACCTCCATACTGTTCTCCATAGTGGCTGTATCAATTTACATTCCCACCAACAGTGCAAGAGTGTTCCCTTTTCTCCACACCCTCTCCAGCATTTATTGTTTCTAGATTTTTTGATGATGGCCATTCTGACCGGTGTGAGATGATACCTCATTGTAGTTTTGATTTGCATTTCTCTAATGATTAATGATGTTGAGCATTCTTTCATGTGTCTGTTGGCAATCTGTATCTCTTCTTTGGAGAAATGTCTATTTAGGTCTTCTGCCCATTTTTGGATTGGGTTGTTTGTTTTTTTGTTATTGAGCTGCATGAGCTGCTTGTAAATCTTGGAGATTAATCCTTTGTCCGTTGCTTCATTTGCAAATATTTTCTCCCATTCTGAGGGTTGTCTTTTGGTCTTGTTTATGGTTTCCTTTGCTGTGCAAAAGCTTTTAAGTTTCATTAGGTCCCATTTGTTTATTTGTGTTTTTATTTCCATTTCTCTAGGACCTGGGTCAAAAAGGATCTTGCTGTGACTTATGTCATACAGTGTTCTGCCTATGTTTTCCTCTAAGAGTTTGATAGTGTCTGGCCTTACACTTAGGTCTTTAATCCATTTTGAGTTTATTTTTGTGTATGGTGTTAGGGAGTGTTCTAATTTCATACTTTTACATGTACCTGTCCAATTTTCCCAGCACCACTTATTGAAGAGGCTGTCTTTTCTCCACTGTATATGCTTGCCTCCTTTATCAAAGATAAGGTGACCATATGTGCGTGGGCTTATCTCTGGGCTTTCTATCCTGTTCCATTGATCTATATTTCTGTTTTTGTGCCAGTACCAAACTGTCTTGATTACTGTAGCTTTGTAATATAGTCTGAAGTCAGGAAGCCTGATTCCTCCAGCTCCATTTTTCGTTCTCAAGATTGCTTTGGCTATTCGGGGTCTTTTGTGTTTCCATACAAATTGTGAAATTTTTTGTTCTAGTTCTGTGAAAAATGCCAGTGGTAGTTTGATAGGGATTGCATTGAATCTGTAGATTGCTTTGGGTAGCAGAGTCATTTTCACAATGTTGATTCTTCCAATCCAAGAACATGGTATATCTCTCCATCTATTTGTATCATCTTTAATTTCTTTCATCAGTGTCTTATAATTTTCTGCATACAGGTCTTTTGTCTCCTTAGGTAGGTTTATTCCTAGGTATTTTATTCTTTTTGTTGCAATGGTAAACGGGAGTGTTTTCTTAATTTCACTTTCAGATTTTTCATCATTAGTATACAGGAATGCAAGAGATTTCTGTGCATTAATTTTGTATCCTGCTACTTTACCAAATTCATTGATTAGCTCTAGTAGTTTTCTGGTAGCATCTTTTGGATTCTCTATGTATAGTATCATGTCATCTGCAAACAGTGACAGCTTTACTTCTTCTTTTCCGATTTGGATTCCTTTTATTTCTTTTTCGTCTCTGATTGCTGTGGCTAACACTTCCAAAACTATGTTGAATAATAGTGGTGAGAGTGGGCAACCTTGTCTTGTTCCTGATCTTAGTGGAAATGGTTTCAGTTTTTCACCATTGAGGACAATGTTGGCTGTGGGTTTGTCATATACGGCCTTTATTATGTTGAGGAAAGTTCCCTCTATGCCTACTTTCTGCAGGACTTTTATCATAAATGGGTGTTGAATTTTGTCGAAAGCTTTCTCTGCATCTATTGAGATGATCATATGGTTTTTCTCCTTCAATTTGTTAATATGATGTATCACGTTGATTGATTTGCGTATATTGAAGAATCCTTGCATTCCTGGAATAAACCCCACTTGATCATGGTGTATGATCCTTTTAATGTGCTGTTGGATTCTGTTTGCTAGTATTTTGTTGAGGATTTTTGCATCTATGTTCATCAGTGATATTGGCCTGTAGTTTTCTTTCTTTGTGACATCTTTGCCTGGTTTTGGTATCAGGGTGATGGTGGCCTCGTAGAATGAGTTGGGGAGTGTTCCTCCCTCTGCAATATTTTGGAAGAGTTTGAGAAGGATAGGTGTTAGCTCTTCTCTAAATGTTTGATAGAATTCGCCTGTGAAGCCATCTGGTCCTGGGCTTTTGTGTGTTGGAAGATTTTTAATCACAGTTTCAATTTCAGTGCTTGTGATTGGTCTGTTCATATTTTCTATTTCTTCCTGGTTCAGTCTCGGCAGGTTGTGCATTTCTAAGAATCTGTCCATTTCTTCCAGGTTGTCCATTTTATTAGCATAGAGTTGCTTGTAGTAATCTCTTATGATCGTTTGTATTTCTGCAGTGTCAGTGGTTACTTCTCCTTTTTCATTTCTAATTCTATTAATTTGAGTCTTCTCCTTTTTTCTCTTGATGAGTCTGGCTAATGGTTTATCAATTTTGTTTATCTTCTCAAAGAACCAGCTTTTAGTTTCATTGATTTTTGCTATTGTTTCCTTCATTTCTTTTTCATTTATTTCTGATCTGATCTTTATGATTTCTTTCCTTCTGCTAGCTTTGGGGTTTTTTTGTTCTTCTTTCTCTAATTGCTTTAGGTGCAAGGTTAGGTTGTTTATTCGAGATGTTTCCTGTTTCTTGATGTAGGCTTGTATTGCTATAAACTTCCCTCTTAGAACTGCTTTTGCTGCATCCCATAGGTTTTGGATCGTCGTGTCTCCATTGTCATTTGTTTCTAGGTATTTTTTGATTTCCCCTTTGATTTCTTCAGTGATCACTTCGTTATTAAGTAGTGTATTGTGTAGCCTCCATGTGTTTGTATTTTTTACAGATCTTTTCCTGTAATTGATATCTAGTCTCATAGCGTTGTGGTCGGAAAAGATACTTGATACGATTTCAATTTTTTTAAATTTACCAAGGCTTGATTTGTGACCCAAGATATGATCTATCCTGGAGAATGTTCCATGAGCACTTGAGAAAAATGTGTATTCTGTTGTTTTTGGGTGGAATGTCCTATAAATATCAATTAAGTCCATCTTGTTTAATGTATCATTTAAAGCTTGTGTTTCCTTATTTATTTTCATTTTGGATGATCTGTCCATTGGTGAAAGTGGGGTGTTAAAGTCCCCTACTATGATTGTGTTACTGTCGATTTCCCCTTTTATGGCTGTTAGTATTTGCCTTATGTATTGAGGTGCTCCTATGTTGGGTGCATAAATATTTACAATTGTTATACCTTCCTCTTGGATCGATCCCTTGATCATTATATAGTGTCCGTCTTTGTCTCTTGTAATTGTCTTTATTTTAAAGTCTATTTTGTCTGATACGAGAATTGCTACTCCAGCTTTCTTTTGATTTCCATTTGCATGGAATATCTTTTTCCATCCCCTCACTTTCAGTCTGTATGTGTCTCTAGGTCTGAAGTGGGTCTCTTGTAGACAGCATATATATGGGTCTTGTTTTTGTATCCATTCAGCCAGTCTGTCTTTTGGTGGGAGCATTTAATCCATTTACATTTAAGGTAATTATCGATATGTATGTTCCTATTCCCATTTTCTTAAATGTTTTGGGTTTGTTATTGTAGGTGTTTTCCTTCTCTTGTGTTTCTTGCCTAGAGAAGTTCCTTTAGCATTTGTTGTAAAGCTGGTTTGGTGGTGCTGAACTCTCTCAGCTTTTGCTTGTCTGTAAAGGTTTTAATTTCTCCATCAAATCTGAATGAGATCCTTGCTGGGTAGAGTAATCTTGGTTGTAGGTTTTTCTCCTTCATCACTTTAAGTATATCCTGCCACTCCCTTCTGGCTTGCAGCGTTTCTGCTGAAAGATCAGCTGTTAACCTTATGGGGATGCCCTTGTGTGTTATCTGTTGTTTTTCCCTTGCTGCTTTTAATATGTTTTCTTTATATTTAATTTTTGATAGTTTGATTAATATGTGTCTTGGTGTGTTTCTCCTTGGATTTATCCTGTATGGGACTCTCTGTGCTTCCAGGACTTGATTAACTATTTCCTTTCCCATATTAGGGAAGTTTTCAACTATAATCTCTTCAAATATTTTCTCAGTCCCTTTCTTTTTCTCTTCTTCTTCTGGGACCCCTATAATTCGAATGTTGGTGCGTTTAATGTTGTCCCAGAGGTCTCTGAGACTGTCCTCAGTTCTTTTCATTCTTTTTTCTTTATTCTGGTCTGCAGTAGTTATTTCCACCATTTTATCTTCCAGGTCACTTATCCGTTCTTCTGCCTCAGTTATTCTGCTATTGATCCCATCTAGAGTATTTTTAATTTCATTTATTGTGCTTGTCATCGTTTCTTGGTTCCTCTTTAGTTCTTCTACGTCCTTGTTAAATGTTTCTTGCATTTTGTCTATTCTATTTCCAAGACTTTGGATCATCCTTACTATCATTATTCTGAATTCTTTTTCAGGTAGACTACCTATTTCCTCTTCATTTGTTAGGTCTGGTGTGTTTTGACCCTGCTCCTTCATCTGCTGTGTGTTTTTCTGTCTTCTCATTTTGTTTATCTTACTGTGTTTGGGGTCTCCTTTTCACAGGCTGCAGGTTCGTAGTTCCCGTTGTTTTTGGTATCTGTCCCCAGTGGCTAAGGTTGGTTCAGTGGGTTGTGTAGGTTTCCTGGTGGAGGGAACTAGTGCCTGTGTTCTGGTGGATGAGGCTGGATGTTGTCTTTCTGGTGGGTTCGTCCACGTCTGGTGGTGTGTTTTGGGGTGTCTGTGGCCTTATTATGATTTTAGGCAGCCTCTCTGTTAATGGATGGGGCTGTGTTCCTCTCTTGCTAGTTGTTTGGCATAGGGTGTCCAGCACTGTAGCTTGCTGGTCGTTGAGTGAAGCTGGGTCTTGATGTTGAGATGGAGATCTGTGAGAGATTTTCGCCGTTTGGTATTACGTGGAGCTGGGAGGTCTCTTGTGGACCAGTGTCCTGAAGTTGGCTCTCCCACCTCAGAGGCACAGCCCTGATGCCTGGCTGGAGCACCAAGAGCCTTTCATCCACACGGCTCAGAATAAAAGGGAGAGAAAATGGAAAGAAAGAAAAAAAGAGGATAAAATAAAATAAAATAAAGCAATTATAATAAAAAATAAGAAAAAAAATTATTAAGAGTAAATTTATTAAGAAAAAAAAATTTTTTTTTAATTTTTAAAAATAGATTTATTAAGTTTTATACTAAAAATAAGAAAAAAATTATTTAGAAAAAATTTATTAAGAAAAAAAATTTTTTAATTTTTTAAAATAAAAAATATGAAAAAACTTATTAAAAATTTTTTTTAAAAATAGAAAATAAGGAAAAAATTATTAAGAAAACATTTATTAGGGAAAAATAATTTTTAAGCCAAAAAAAAAAAAAAAAAAAAAAAAAAAAAAAAAAAAGGGCGGACCTAACCCTAGGACTAACGGTGAGAGCAAAGCTATACAGACAAAATCTCACCCAGAAGCATACACATCTACACTCACAAAAAAAAGGAAAAGGGGAAAAGTTAATATAGCCTGCTCCCAAAGTCCATCTCCTAAATTTGGGATGATTCGTTGTCTATTCAGGTATTCAACAGATGCAGGCACATCAAGTTGTTTGTGGAGCTTTAATCCGCTGCTTCGGAGGCTGCTGGGAGAGATTTCCCTTTCTCTTCTTTGTTCGTACAGCTCCCGGGGTTCAGCTTTGGATTTGGACCCGCCTCTGCATGTAGGTCCCCTGAGGGCGTCTGTTCCCCACCCAGACAGAACGGGGTTAAAGGAGCAGCTGATTCGGGGGCTCTGGCTCAGTTAGGCCGGGGGGAGGGAGCGGTACGGAGGAGGCGGGGCGAGCCTGCGGCGGCAGAAGCCGGCGTGACGTTGCAGCAGCCTAGGCGCGCCATGCGCTCTCCCAGGGAAGTTGTCCCCGGATTACGGGAGCCTGGCCGTGGCGGGCTGCACAGGCTCCCGGGAGGGGCGGTGTGGAGAATGACCTGTGCTCGCCCACAGGCTGTTTGGTGGCGGCAGCAGCAGCCTTAGCGTCTCATGCCCGTCTCTGGGGTCCGCGCTGATAGCCGCGGCTCGCGCCCGTCTCTGGAGTTCGTTTAAGTGGCGCTCTGAATCCCCTCTCCTTGCACGCCGCGAAACAAAGAGGCAAGAAAAAGTCTCCCGCCTCTTCGGCAGCTGCAGACTTTTTCTCGTGCACCCTCCCGGCTAGTTGTGGTGCGCTAGACCCTTCAGGCTGTGTTCACGCAGCCAACCCCAGTCCTCTCCCTGGGATCCGACCGAAGCCCGCGCCTCAGCTCCCAGGCCCCGCCCGCCCCGGCGGGTGAGCAGACAAGCCTCTCGGGCCGGTGAGTGCTGCTCGGCGCCGAGCCTCTGTGCGGGAATCTCTCCGTTTTTCCCTCTGCGTCCCTGTTGCTGTGGGATCCGCGCTGATAGCCGCGGCTCGCGCCCGTCTCTGAAGCTCGTTTAGGTGGCGCTCTGAGTCCCCTCTCCTTGCGCGCCGCGAAACAAAGAGGCAAGAAAAATTCTCTTGCCTCTTTGGCAGCTGCAGTCTTTTTCCCGGACTCCCTCCTGGCTAGCACCGAAGCCCGAGCCCCAGCTCCCAGGCCCCGCCTGCCCCGGCGGCTGAGCAGACAAGCCTCTCGGGCTGGTGAGTGCTAGTCGGCACTGCTCCTCTGTGCGGGAATCTCCGCTTTGCCCTCCGCACCAATGTGGCTGCGCTCTCCTCCGTGGCTCCGAAGCTTCCCCCCTCTGCTACCCGCAGTCTCTGCCCACGAAGGGGCTTCCTAGTGTGTGGAAACCTTTCCTCCTTCACAGCTCCCTCCCACTGGTGCAGGTCCCGTCCCTATTCTTTTGTCTCTGTTATTTCTTTTTTCTTTTGCCCTACCCAAGTACGTGGGGATTTTCTTGCCTTTTGGGAGGTCTGACGTCTTCTGCCAGCGTTCAGTGGGTGTTCTGTAGGAGCAGTTCCACGTGTAGATGTATTTCTCATGTATCTGTGGGGAGGAAGGTGATCTCCGCGTCTTACTCTTCCGCCATCTTGCCCCTCCCTCCTCAAATTTTAATCTCATCCAGCTAGACTATTAATAGCTATTTACTGCCCAGGATGAATGAATGTTGAGTTTTTTCTCAGTGTCTATAATCAAATTCACCCATCCATAGGCTCTGTTATGACTAAACTCCTTTTTGATACCCTTGATGAAAGTCTCCAAATTAGGTTTGAAGGTTGGGTCAGCACAAGATTTTTTTTCTTTCCCCCTCAAATAAATGAGCGGGCCTGATTCTTTTGCCAGGAACTGAGATTTAAATTTATGAGATGGACTGATCAAATGTAAAGACTGTTTCAATCCTGGACCTTGCATTTCATTCCAAAGAGAGCGTCATTATTTAGGATGCTTTGAGCTGACTATAATGGAAATCCTGACTCAAACCAATTCAAATAGTAAAGAAAATTATTAGCTCAAAAAAGTCCAAAGACCTTCTCATTCCTGGCTGCACATCAGAATCAACTGGAGAGCTTAAAAAAATACCGGTAACAGAAGTACTGAATCAGAATCTTTTGGGTGGGGCTTGGATCCTGGTCATTGTTAAAAGCTTCCCAGCTTGTTCAAATGTACAGTCAAGGTTTGGAGCTGATGATTTAGAAACTCATCAGCATCTTCAAGGGCCCCAGTTCCTTGCACCTCTCTGCCTAGCCCTGCTCAGAGCAGGCCCTTCCTCAGGTTAGAAGCAAGAAAAGGAGAGAGACCAACCATGTCTTCCTGCAGCTCTGGATTGGGGTGGCCTCCCCTTAGGGGAGGCTCCTGGCTGCAGGACCCTCTTGTGGAGGAAGAGGTGGAGTGAACACTGGGGGCACCAGCGCCCCCGCCCCTCCCATGCGGAGTCAGAGTTCAGTCAGCCCTGCCACGTGCCGCCGTGATCTCCAGACCGAAGCTTTTCTGCAAACAGTTACCTCTGTGGGAAAATATATCAATTTGATTGTCATGAGTGTATTCATCTTCAAATGAACAGGCATCTTCGGAACGGTCAGTTTTGCTGGAGGCAGTTTATATGTTCCCCCAAATCACCAGGCTGTACAAGATCATTAAAAACCACTGGACTCATGGGGAAGATGGGATTGGGGAACAACAGTGAAAAACTTCATCAGTGACACATGAAGTAGGAACCTAGTTGGTTTGACACATGTTAAAATGATTACGAAATAAAGAAATACTGCAATAAATATGACCCTTTACCTTGAAAAACACCTGCTACTTGGTTGGAGAAGTGAACATCATTGGAAAGGTCGCAGCTTATGAGTTACAGTGAAGTAATGGAAGGAGAATTCTTTGGAATCTGACAGATTTGGGTTATGGGTGCAGCTTGTCACACACATCGTGAACCCAGGTCGCTGGCAGATGTGTGAGGTGTGCACATGTATGCATTCTGTGTATTCCTGCGTGCCTGGGTCCAGCTTCATGCAGTTCTCTGCATTCACCCAGTGTCTCTTGTGGATGCAACTGTGCATAAGCAAATATGGGATTCACGCTGTGCTCCGTTGTTCCCTAATCCATCTCGTTGGAACAAGTTCGCATTTTCAAAACAAGCATCATTACAGAACTGACTCTACTCTGGGTGTGACGTGCAGCTTCTGATTTTGGTTGGGTTGGGGAAAGGAAGTTATAGAAAGATTACACTTTCTGTATTAATTTTTTGTTCCCAGTTCAGTAACTGAGTTCTCAGTTCTCGGTTCAATAACAGTACCCTGCTAATCAGAACTTTTAGAATAAGTCCATTTTGTTAATGGCCACATACATCCCTAGTATTTATAACATCAGCTTTCTCACTGTGAATGTCTGAGTCCCCATCAGAATTCTGCAGGGGCTCCTTCTTCCCCGGGATAAATCTTGAGGCACAGCCTGCAGGGCCCTTGATACTCTCACCCTGTCCAGCGTTACGGTGAGAGCCTCCCTCCAAATCCCCAGCCTTTCAGGAATGCACAGCTGTTTCGTACCTCAAATCAAGCACGCTGTCTCACACCTCTGTGCTACTTTGCTCCACTGTCTCTTCTGACCAAAATGATTCATGTGGCCCTAAAACTCCTAGAGTTCCTTCCAGTCTCTGCCCAAGCACCTCGTGTCCCATGGAGCCTTCCCTGCCACCCTCTGGAAGCTTTAAGCACTTTCAGGAGGTAGCTATGGTCCTACTGAAGCTACAGATTCCAGAGTCCCTCCCCTAATCTACAGAAGCAGCATCTAAAGATGAGGCATGTCCTAGGTTATCTGCAGTTGCTTCCTTTACTTTCAGTGTCTGAGAACTGCTTGTATTTAGTTATAAGGCTTTTCCAGGCACTTGTCTCTATCACAGTATCTCCTGAGCCAGATATTGTGTCTGGCACTCAGTAAATGTTTAGGAATGAATGAAGGCTGTTGAGGGTTTTTTCCTGCTGCGCAAGGATTCAGATGCATTAGGCTTTCCTCTGGCCTTTTCTAGAACCTGAAAAGTCACCTCATTTCCCAGTGGCGTTCACCAACCACATATGAAAAATAGCAAGAGTTGTTGGTATATAGTGAAAATGGGGTTTTTATAAATTAGTTTAAGGGACAAAAATTTTTAAAGTGTGATAAGTATGTAAATAAACCAGTAATTTAGAGAGTTATTTCCTTCTCACATTTTTTTTTTTTATTCCATAAGTCTCAGAATTGGTAACCTTTGTGTTAATCAAAGCTGTTCCAACACTTGGTTTCCTTTTACCAATTATAACTTAAAGTACTTCTTAAACCATGCGTGATCCTCAGCTTGGATTTCTGTAGGGCGCCATTTTTTGTTTGTCTCTAATGGGACATCATGGGGGTCAGTAGCCCAGAGCATTGTGGTACAGGGGTGCACATTTCCTCCTCACACAGGTCAATTAGCCTTGCCGTAGAGAAGCAGTGTTGGCTGAGGCCCTTCTGTCTGGGTCAGCCATTGTGCAGACGCCTACTTTGGTGCCAGAAACAGCAAGGGAAAGCACGCAGATGGTTCTACCCAGACAGCAAGTCTATGAGAAGCCCAGCCGGAGGCCTCCGTGCTGGCTGGCTGGTTTCATCAGTTGGTCTGATCACGTGTAAGTCGAGAGGGGAAAACCCTTGATAAATAAAGTAACATCTGTGCTAATAGGCGTGGTGGAGGAGAGAACCATTCTGGTTTACAAAAGATCGGTCAGGTTGCCTAATTATAAAAATACAACATGAAGGCGATAGCCTAAAAGCCCAAAAGATGGGGACATTTCCCCACAAATGCCATTTAGTTAGCCTGTCAAACACAATCCCTTCTAGGAGAGAGCCTTTTCTTTTCCAGTTAAAATGTTCAGAAGACCGGCAATTGCCTTAACAACTGAGCTTAACATTTCTATACCTTTTGAATTTTTAAAAGCTAGGAAGTTCCTAAGACAAGCCATACGCATATGATGATTTTTTTAAAAGAGCAGTAACAGGATTTTTGCAAATAGAAGGTTTATAACTATGCGAGTAAGGTTTTATTCGTCCACTGATTACACCTGTGTGAGGTTGTCCTAGTTAAAGATTTTATTTTAATTTACAGTATGTTTTTTCAGGAATGTACGTTTATTCAGTTTACTTTAAAATTTATAGTACATGATCCAGTTATTTGTCACTATTCTTTTCTATTTACTCTATTTATTGTTGTTTTGTAAACAACCTCTAGAAAGGCAAAGTTAGATTAAAATAGCTCATAATGTTGAAATGGTAATAGGCAGAAAAGCATATTTCTAAATGCTCAATGTATTTAATAGATATTACTTATTATGATTATTATTAAAATATCTTCAGAAAATCAGGGATGAATTTAAATACCATAGATAATGACATGTTCTACCATTTTCTTTTCATTGCATTTATGTTTGAAAAGCATCCTTTATTCTCGGATATACTTAAACACAGCCTCTGTTTATCAAAAGTTACAGAACAGAGCATGCATAACCCAACAAAATTAATTTAATATTGGGCTTTAAAATAAGTACTTGTGCAAAAACAGAAATATAGATCAATGGAACAGGATAGAAAGCCCAGAGATAAACCCATGCACATGTGGTCACCTTATCTTTGATAAAGGAGGCAAGAATGTACAATGGAGAAAAGACAGCCTCTTCAATAAGTGGTGCTGGGAAAACTGGACAGGTAACATGTAAAAGAATGAAATTAGAACACTCCCTAACACAGTATACAAAAATAAACTCAAAATGGATTAAACACCTAAATGTAAGGCCAGACACTATCAAACTCTTAGAGGAAAACATAGGCAGAACACTGTATGACATAAATCACAGCAAGATCCTTTTTGACCCACCTCCTAGAGAAATGGAAATAAAAACAAAAATAAACAAATGGGACCTAATGAAACTTAAAAGCTTTTGCACAGCAAAGGAAACCATAAACAAGACCAAAAGACAACCCTCAGAATGGGAGAAAATATTTGCAAACGAAGCAAGTGACAAAGGATTAATCTCCAAAATATACAAGCAGCTCATGCAGCTCAATATCAGAAAAACAAACAAAACAATCCAAAAATGGGCAGAAGACCTAAATAGACATTTCTCCAAAGAAGATATACAGATTGCCAACAAACACATGAAAGGATGCTCAACATCACTAATCATTAGAAAAATGTAAATCAAAACTACAATGAGGTATCACCTCACACCAGTCAGAATGGCCATCATCAAAAAATCTAGAAACAATAAATGCTGGAGAGGGTGTGGAGAAAAGGGAACCCTCTTGCACTGTTGGTGGGAATGTAAATTGATACAGCCACTATGGAGAACAGTATGGAGGTTCCTTAAAAAACTAAAAATAGAATTACCATATGATCCAGCAATCCCACTACTGGGCATGTACCCTGAGAAAACCATAATTCTAAGAGAGTCATGTACCCCAATGTTCATTGCAGCACTATTTACAATAGCCAGGACATGGAAGCAACCTAAGTGTCCATCGACAGATGAATGGATAAAGAAAATGTGGCACATATATACAATGGAATATTTACTCAGCCATAAAAAGAAACGAAATTGAGTTATTTGTAGTGAGGTGGATGGATCTAGAGTCTGTCATACAGAGTGAAGTAAGTCAGAAAGAGAAAACAAATACCGTATGCTAACACATATATATGGAATCTAAAAAAAAACGGTTCTGAAGAACCTAGGGGCCGGACAGGAATAAAGACGCAGATATAGAGAATGGACTTGAGGACACGGGGAGGGGGAAGGGTAAACTGGGACGAAGTGAGAGAGTGGCATGGACATATATACACTACCAAATGTGAAATAGGTAGCTAGGGGGAAGCAACCGCATAGCACAGGGAGATCAGCTCGGTGCTTTGTGACCACCTAGAGGGGTGGGATAGGGAGGGTGGGAGGGAGACGCAAGAGGGAGGAGATATGAGGATATATGTATACGTATAGCTGATTCACTTTGTTATAAAGCAGAAGCTAACACACCATTGTAAAGCAATTATACTCCAATAAAGATGTTAAAAATTTTTTTAAAAATAAGTGCTTGTACTTACAGTAAAATAAATTGACCCCAAACAGTGTAAGAATTAGTTCTGAATAGAACAGTGAAGCCACTCTGGACAGAACTGGCATAGGGACATTGGAAAGCTGTCTTGGGAGCCTGTCACCCTGCTTCTCCTCCCTGCATCCTACTCCATGTTGAGAAGAGGTCTCTTGGACTGTGACCAAATAGGCATCTAACCATGCAGCCATCTGTTAAAACCGCCTTAGAGCAGGGAAATAGTAAAGTGCTTCACAGCCTTCCCAGAGGGGTTGGCAGCTGTATTCAGAAGTAAGTCTAAATCCTTGCCATTCAGAGTGTGGTCCATGGACCAGCTATGTAGTCGTCCCCTGGGAGCTTGTTAGAAGTACTGACTCTCAGGCCCCACCTCAGACCTGCTAAATTAGACATTCTCCAGGTGATTTCCATGCATATTAAAGATTGAAAAGAATTAGTCTGAGTAAGGTTAACGGAATACCCAATCAGAAATGAGATTTTCTGTAGATAAAGCCAGCTTCAGATACATCCCGGTGTGAACATGTTCTCCTAGTGGGTGATGGGTAAGTGCTTTCCATGCGTGAACTCTGCTCTTAGGACATTTTGCATGTATTAGCGCCTTTAACCCTCAAAAGACTCTGAGGTCAGTTCTGTAATTATCGCCCATTTTACAGATGAGAGTACTGAAGCACAGAGAGGCTGTGTTTTAACTCTCTTCTGGAGGAAAAAAAGTTACTAGTCATGCCTGGACAGTCGGTAATTTCTGCCTTATCAGAGCCCAGAAAAATAAAATGGGGTAAGAAACTAAGATTTTTTTTTACTTCCTCAGTAAAAATTATGAGAGGAAGTTGAATAAGAAGAAACTTCTCTCTCTAAATTTTGTGAGCTTCACATGTTCTACTTGTAAATTGTTGTTTATAAACAATCCGTATCCCCTGTCCCACCCAGGGCAAGCACGTGATTGGAGTTAATTATTTTAACTGCCCACACCTGACTTCAAAAGGATATTTGGAACACTGCCACATGGAAACCAATGAAGTGAATGTGGATTTAATATGTAATTGGTCAACTTGGGGTATTTGCTAAAAGACAGTACAGCAAATGTTTGCATGGAAAAGTAAGTTTCTCCCTCTATTTCACCTGGTGGCCCTGCCCTGCAGCTCTTCGTGGGCTGCTGCGGGGAACAGGTTCGGATGGTCCCTGTTAGTGATAGAATGAGGAAGCGTGATCAGAGAGCCCGGCTGGCAGAAGCCTGGCCCGTGCCTCACCTGGCCACGCTTATTTTAGGGCAGGCCATTTTTAACTTTATAAGAAGGCAGTATTCTTTTTTTTATTTTGGTAAAATGGACATAAAATCTGCCATCTTCATCATTGTTAAGTGTACAGTTCAGTGGTATTAAATTCTTTCATTGTGTTGTGCCTGTATCTCCATAACTCAGCCTATCCTGTAAATTTGAAACTGTACACGTTAAACAATAACCCTCGCCTCCCTCGCCGCCCTTCCTTTGGCAACCACCATTCTACTTTCTGTCTTTATGATTTTGACTACTCTAAGTATCTCATATAAATGGTACTGTATGTAAATACCATACAGTATTTGTATTTTTGTGACTAGCTTAGCATGTCTTCAAGGTTCATCCACGTTGTAGCATATGTCAGGATTTCCTTCCTTTTTCAGGCTGAATAATATTCCATTGTAGGTACTTACCACATTTTGCTTATCCATCCGTCAGTGGACACTTGAATTACTTACACATTTTAGCTATTATGAGTAATGCTTCGGTGAACATGGGTGTACGAATATCTCTTTGAGACTCCACTTTCAGTTACTTTGGGTATATACCCAGAAGTGGAATTGCTGGATCATTCAGTAATTCCATTTTTAATTTTTGAGAAACATTTATACTGTTTTCCACATCAGCCTATACCATTTTACGTTCCTACCAGCAGTGTACAAGGGTTCCAATTTCTCCACATCCTCACCAACATTTGTTATTATCTGCTTTTTGGATAGTAGCCTTCCTAATAGGTATGAGATGGTATCTCATTATGGTTTTAATTTGCCTCTCCCTGATGATTAGTGATGTTGAGCATCTTTTCATGTGCTTGTTGGCCATTTGTATATCTTCTTTGAAAAAATATCTATTCAAGTCCTTTACCCATTTTTTAATCAGGATGGGTTTTTTTGTTTTCGTTGCTATTGAGTTTTAAGAGTTCTCTATATATTCTGTGTATTAATCCCTTATCAGACATATGATTTGCAAATATTTTCTCTCATTCTGTGGGCTGCCATTTTACTCTGTTGTGCACAAAAACAAAAATTTTTTGATTTTTTGTGCACAGTTTTTTGATGCACAAAAATTTGATGCACAGAATTTTTGTAATTTTCATGAAGTCCAGTTTTTCTACTTTTTCTCTTGATGCCTGTGCGTTTGGTGTCATATCTAAGAAATCATTGGCAAATTTAACGTCATGAAGTTTTGCTCTGTTTTCTTCTAAGTGTTTTATAGTTTTATGTCTTACATTTAGGTCTTTGATCCATTTTGAGTTAATTATTTGTTTATGGTGAGAGATAAGGGTCCAACTCAATTCTTTTGCAAATGGATATCCAGTTTTCCCAGCACCATTTATTGAAAATACTGTCCTTTCCCACATTGAATGGTCTTGGCACCTGTGCAAAAATTATTTGACCCTATATGTGAGAGTTTATTTCTGGTTCTTTATTCTGTTCTATTGATCTATATGTCTGTCTTTTTGCCAGTACCATGCTGTTTTGATTACTGTAAATCTGTAGTAAGTTTTGAAATCAGGAAGTGTAAGTCCTCCAGATTTGTTCTTCTTTAAGATTGTTTTGACTCTTCAGAGTCCCTTGAGATTCCATATGAATTTTAGGTTGAATTTTTCTCTTTCTGCAAAAATGTCATTGGGATTTTGATAGAGGTTGCATTGACTCTGTAGATCATTTTGGATAGTATTGACATTCTAACAATGTTAAGTCGTCTAATCCATGACCTTGGAATTTTATTTTCATTTATTTCTCTTTAATTTCTTTCAGCAATTTTTATGGTTTTCTACATATAAGATTATGTCATTTAAAAACAGAGATAGTTTTATTTCTTCCTTTCCAATTTGAATGCTTTTTATTTCTCTTTCTTGTGTAATTGCTCTGGCTGGAACTTCCAGTGTTGAAAAGAAGTTGTGAAGGTGGAACATCCTTGTTTTTTCTACTCCTGATCTTAGAGGAAAAGCTTTCAGTCTTTCATCATTGAATATGATGTTTGCTGTGGTATTTTTCATGTATGGTTTTTATTATGTTGAAGTACTTTCCTTTCAACTAGTTAATTGAATGGTTTTATCATGAAAGGGTGTTGAATTTTTTTAAATGCTTTTTCTGCACCAATTGAGATGATCATGTGTTTTTTTCTCATTTTGTTAATGTGGTGTTGTTCACAGTTTCATATGTTGAACCATCCTTGCATCCTAGGGATAAATATATACATATATATACATATATATATATATATATATGTATATGTATATACATGTATATATATATTCTTTTTTAGGTTCTTTTCCCTTATAGGTTATTACAAAATATTAAGTATCTAAATGTCCTAGTCTTTAATGTCTGGCTCCCCAAAGGGGAGAAAGAGAAAAATGAAGTGGGGCATAAAGGGTGCAGGCTGTTTAAATCCACTGGAAGTCACTTCATCTGGAGAGGGAGAAGTTTGCAATAATGGACGGTGTGACAATGCCCACCCTCCTCTTTGTCTGCACCTCTGTGATCAGAAACAGCAATCAGTGATCAGCACAGATCCCTGATATTTGAAGGGCAGGGTCCTTTCTGCCCACTCTGGCTCCCACAAGCTGCATGCAAGCTGCTCTAAGAACAAGGGCACAGCTGCCTGCCACAGGGCTAGGGGGTGGGGATCCCAGGTAGCTCCTATTGTGCTAAGAGCTGAAATGGACCGAAATTAACTACAATCTACCCTCCATGCCTTCCCGGGAAGTGGACAGTCTTCAATAGACTCCAGCATTCCAAAATATTTACATCAGGCAGATTCTGCTGGTGCAATTATTGTGTAGGTGGGGAGACAGATTTCTGGTGTCTCCTACTCCCCCATCTAACCCAGGGCAGGATTCCTTAATGTAGTTGTTTTATTCAGCTTGCTGGAGGAAACTAAAGTATGACAATTCATAAAGTACTATCAAGTTTAGGTTTTAGCACCTTTGTTCTAGGCTATAACAGGCTGGAAGGAGCATCACCCCATTATAGCTTGACATGGGGAGGAGGGAAGGGCCTCCGTGATTGTTATGAAAACCCATCCTGTGAGGAAGGACATCTCTGGTGTCCACGGGTGGTATGCGTCTCGGTGCTGGGACATAGCACTGCTTCAGTGGCTGAGAAAAAAAGTCTGCTTGTGTAAGTTCTGCTCCTAGCTAGCCACCTAGCCATATTAAAATTTATTTATAAAAATAAGGGGTTGAAATATATTATCTCTAAAGGAAATTCCAGCACTGAAATGATATGAGTTGCTAAATACCTTAAGCTTTGAGTTTCAGTTCAAAATTTCTAAAGGCCTTTTTCATTCACATTTAACATGTTTGTTTACATCCTGTCTGAAAATAGGAACTGTTTTATTTACTGGGGAAATTTGATAACCATCTTTACTTTTTTAACTGTCTTTAAGAATCACATTCTTTCTAGGCAACCCATGAAGAACAGCATCCAGTGATGTTCCCACTTTAAGTGCAGAGAAAGGAGCCATTACCCTGAAAGTGCTGCTTGCACATTGTACATTGGACAAAATATTATAATCATTTACTTTTTCGCAAATTATTTCATTTAAGTTATTCTTACTGCTTGGTGTTGTTTAGGGAACAGATTTGTTTAGACTACAGTGTTGCTTACAGTTTGATTTGGAATCAGTTTTGGTAATTTAAAAATATTAATATTTCCTTTTTCTCCTTAGTAATCACCTTTTACTTTTTTTTCTTACTTTCTCTCTATTATGTTATTTGAATAATAATTTGATTTGATGATTACAAAAGTATGATCTGATTTCACCATAGAAAATCCAGAAAAAATAAGAGGGAAAACGACCTAGAATCCCACCGTTTGGAGAATAACCAATATAAACAGTTTGCTGAATGTCTTTCCCCTTTTTTCCAAAAACAGAATCATTCTTTACCTACTACTTTTCCAGTCAGTATATATGTTATTGTTAAATGTTCTCCTGTGAGAACATTTAATTTCAAGTTGCACAATATTCTGTGCATCAATGTGTACCACAGGTTACCGAGTCCCCTGTCATTAGACATTTCGGATCTGTGTCGAAAGGACGAGGAATTTCCTGGGAGTTGTTTTTGCCCGTGTCCATAATTCCTTGGAATAACTTTATAGAAACTATATTAATAATCTAAAGACAACAAAAGGAACATTTACTGAGCGTTTACCATTCACCAAGCACTGTACAAAGCACTTCATGTGGAATATCTCGTGTAATTCAATCCCCAACAATCAGCTGAGATAGGGGTTATTTTTATCCCCATTTTATAAACAGGAAACTGAGGCTCAGCAAGCTCGGCTCTCGGGTGGGGGTCACAGAGGCGGTCCGTGCGGGTGTGATACACACTGATGCTAGGGCTGGTGACTGTGCCCAGCTCGCTCCCTGCGTCACACACGCAGAGCACTGATTTTTATGCTCCTGAAAAGCCTTCTTCGTGCTCCTCGTCTGTGTTTTCCAGTGGCGTCTTCCTCTGCTGGCACCATATGCTCCGGCTGGGGTTGCATCCACACCATGTGTGTATTTTGCCCTATGTAACCACAGCTTCCTCAGAACATCTGAGGCCTTCCCACTTTTTCTCCTGGAGACTTTCCGTTTCCTTCACTTCCCACTCCTTGTTCACCCATCTGCTCGACAACGATGGGGTGTCTCTCCTGTCTTCTGGCTGCTATATTTAGCCTGTTCCTGCTGCCTGCCAGTCGGTGTCGGTTGCTTGTCTGCCGCTCTGCAATCTGAGGACGCCCCGCTTGGAAGCTCGGCGGAACTCCACCCTGGTGCCCTTCCTGCCCCACTTTTCTCCAAACCAAGCGCTCTGGGGTCTCCACTAGTCCGTGAACAAGGACCCTGCTGCCGCCTGTGTGATCACGAGCAGGGCAGCGTGTCAGAGCAGTGGGCACCGCAGTCCGCACGTTGGGCCCCAGCCCCCAAAACATCAGTATCTGAAGCAGAAACATAATAGGGATGGAAGGGAGGGAGGGGGAGCCTTCCTGCTCATCCTCCGCGCCTGCTGTGCTCCACGCCCCTCCTCAACTCAGTGACAGGCGCTTTGCCCTTGTCCCGCACTTTTCTGACTCCACTCCTTTGTTCGCTGGGTCCCTGCCTCCTAAAACATCTTCCTTTGTTTCCTCTGAGCCAAGTCCCCCTTCTTCAAGACCCATCAGAAATGCTGCCTCTTGCAGAACATCTGCCTTCATTTCTACCTCTGTGGAAGCCATCTGCCCTCCCCATAACTGTGAAGTTTCTTTTTTCATATCTGCTGCAAAACTTCCCTGACCCCTCTCTTGGCTTGATGTATAGGTCTGACCTCCTGCTAAATTTGCAGAGGTTGGAATACATGTCTTGTTTGTTATTATATTTCCGACAAGGGCCAGCACAATACAAATGAATATATTTGTTGAAGAAATTAATGAATAAGTGAATAAACAATAAACTGCATAAATCTCATCCTGTTATTAACCCAGAAAGAACATAAAGATGTTGAAGTATTTAACAAAATTGATATATAAAATCCATATATTATAAAACAATTTAAACATTTGAGACATATAATATGTGAGTGGAAGTGTAATGATGAATCAACTATTTGGGGGTGAATGGTGGTAAAAGCACCACTTTTTAAAAAGGAAATTCAAAAAACATTTCTCCAGATACAGTCCAAGCAAAAATCATTCGGCAAACTAAATGGAACACAGCCAATCATACCTGAGTGTTTTTGAAGGAAAATAATTTAGTAAGCCATTTGGGGTTAGGACTTAACATTGGAAATAGTGAATTTCTCTTAAAGGAAACTTGAGATACGAGGTTATTCCTTGGAAGTCCTAGTAGTAATCAAGCATAAGAAAGAATATATATACCTGGGGAAATAGGAATAGTGGGCTAAGTGACTTGGATTCTCAAACAGCTTTGTCAACCTTGGCATCACTTCCAGAGAACGTGGCTTACAGAGGAGACCATGTTTCATGTAGGACATGTTGAGAGGGTCTACCTCATAGGTTTATTGTGAGGATTAAATGAGTTCATGCACGTGAAGCGCAGGGTCAGGCATATCATAACCACTATAAAAGGGTTAGATGACAGCTGTTTTCCTCTTCTGATAAGGCGGCCCTCGTCCTTGGTCCTTCTCTGCAGGGCTGCCAGGTCCATCTGGTGCTGTGTTGCACACGTGGTCTGCACACCACCCTACTTCATAATCCTCCATCAGTTTCTTGCCTTACACATCAGTTCATTATCCAGAACTTAAGACAGTAATGGGCTCCCAAGCTCTAATTCATCTTTCTGGGCTGAACCACATAAAAGTTTTAAACCAAGAGTGAATCATAGACCTCTGCATTTAAAATCTATTTTATTGTTTTGACCTGATAAAAAAAATGTTTAAAAAAAGAATAATTGCCTTTATGGAGTACCTGTTCTTTGCCAGACACTCCCCATGTGTTATCATTTGGTTCTCCCACCAATACTGCCAAGTGGGGGTGAGGGGACCAAGAAATTAAGGAACTTGTTCAAGATCACACAGCCAGTAACTGGTAGAAAGAGGATTCGAACCCAGGTGTGTCTACCCCTGAATTCCGCCCTGTTTCACCATCCTCCCTCCTGTAACAGAACATGTATGTGAAAGTAAATATAGTAAGCGTTTCTCTTCATGTCTTATTTATACATAGAAATGACACTAACCGGTTGTTTTCATCAAACCTCAAGGCAATTAGCCAAGCATTTGTTTTTGATTACAGAGGACCATTAATGAAAACAAATGACTAAAGCTGTCATGTCTGAAGCATGTTAGTCGGGAGGCATGTGGAGCCTGAGAAGCTAAGATGGAAAGGGAAAGTCAGTTCCCACAATTTTAGAAGCTTGATTCTCGGCTCTTCTTGTATCTGTAATTATATGAAAGAGTGAAGAATAAATGACAAGCCACCCTTTTGCCTCCAAGTGATGCCATTTCTATTTATAAAGTCTGAGTGATTGTTGAAGGGCTTAGGAATATTTTAAGATTAAGCAAACTCTAGAGAGATCATACACTGAACTTCAAACTTTCAAACGGACGAGGTTCTTGGGCCCCTCAACCTGTTTCAACCAGAATGCTCCGCTTATCTCATAATTGGGCTTTTGTGTCAGCCTTCCTTTGGGAAAAAAAAGGTTTAAATTAATGAAAACTGCCGTTTTCTACAGAGCAGATTCCATTTGTATTGAGGTTTACTCAGGATTTTGGCAAGCAAGATGCTCTTCACTTGCCATCAGTGTCCTACGCAAAAGTGCACGCCTGGAAGACCGTCTTCTATCCCCGTGTGCTCAGCCAGCACGCACTTCCGGCTGCCGTGCTCTCGGTCTGCCCCGTACGCTTGTGCAGGCTGTGCACTGCACAGTTCACAGGGCGCCAGTCTCAGCCCATTTTCCTTACAGTCACGTTCCTACCAGCACGGTAACGTGTTTGGAGGAAGAGACCCCCTTGAGCGCCGTACTTCCCTCCAGCTGTCAGTGCCTCACCACCCACAGGCAAGGCCTGCGTCCCCTCCAGCTCTTCTTCCCTCCCAGCTTTTAAAAAGAAAACAAACTGAACACAATAAATCCGTTGAGGTAGGAATGACTGCTGGGGTTTAAGGCTCCCAAGGGCTTTTGCATCTTATAAGAAGTGATGGCTTAATCCAAACGAAACTAATCCATAGAGTAAATAGTCAAGAGGTTTTTAAGCCAGGAGGTGGTACATTCCTGGTGTCCTTTGTCCATTCCGGGCTCTCAGCACCCCAAATGGTAGCCGAGTGCAAGGACAGACTCTGGCCATACCTGGGTCCCCTTCTTTCAAAAGACTGCCACGAACTGGCCTCAGTACAGTTCTAGACTCTTCCAGTTGGGTTTGTATCTGTGACACGTTGAAAAGGTGACTTGTTCAATAGGAGGGACAGGAGGCTGGGATCAGGATTCCCAGGGCAGTTATTCTTATTTCTTTATAAGACTTGCATGTACTCTACCTCATCGTCTAGTTTATATACCTTTCCTATTCCAACTCCAAGCTTGTAAACTCCTTGGGAGCAAAGTATCTAACTTCTGCCTTCTCCAGAGAGTGCCAAAGTTAGGCCCAGACTGGGTGGAAGATTACTTAAGTTTACATGACTTGTTAATGGCAGGACCGGGAATAGAACTCAGATTTCCTCGTGCCATACATCGATCTAGTGTTCTTTCCATTCCACCGCTATGTCAGTTATCTGTTGCTGTGTAACAAACCACCCCAAAACCCCACTCCTCAAAACAGCATTGTTACTTCTCATAGGTTTATCGGTCAGGCATTGGGACAAGGCTGGATTGGGCTGCTCTTCTCCACGTGAACTGGGTTACTCATTTGGCTGGCTTCAGACAGCTTGAGCCGAAAGGTCCAGGAAGACGTCATTCACGTGTCTAGAACCTCACTGCGTCTCCTGTGGCCTCTTTCTCTCCATATTGTCTCTCCTCTCTTTCAGTATCCTAGCCTGAGCTTCTTTACAACTAACTATGGTAGCTCTCTTCCTCTAAAGCAGAAGTTGGCAGGCCTCTTACACTAGCCCCCAGCTGGAACAGTTTGACTTCTGCTGCATTCTCTGGATCAAGGCAAGTGACAGGCCAGCCAGGATTCGAGGGGAGGAGAAATAGGCACTACCTCTTGATGAGTGGAACAGCATGTACATTGAGGGAGGGAAGGCATGGATGGTGGCCATCTTTGGAGACGAACCACAACCAGGGTTAACCAACAGATGTAGCCTTCTTTCTGTAATTCCTATAGGGTCCTGATAGAACGGGGAAACTCAAGTTTGTGCAGACACAAAGGAGAAAAAGGAGAAGAAAAATGCCCTGAAACCACCTACCCAAGGCCCCAGTAATCATTCCCTGGCTGAGCTTCTCCTGGTTGCATTTGTCTTTACTTGAGTATCAGAAGAGAGGCTGCTTCGCCTTGTGGGATGTATAAAATACATGGTTCATGCTTGTGTAATCCTACGTGCGCATTTCACAGTAATTTGTTTTTAGAGCTATGGCTATGTCTGTTTTCTGCGTCAAGCATTTAAATGCATATTCCTAAGGGATCATCCTCCAGGCAGCCGTTAAAAACAGTGCTTTTCAGTGCTGCGTATGTGTATTGCTAAAATGTGGTACACCTACAAGTAACCTTTTCAACTGTTAATTTCCATCTATGTGTCAAATTATATTCAGTCTCTAAGAAAAAATATCTCTTGGGAGGTTTCTCTTCCCTTTCTTTTGATGACAGAGGATTCTTATGTGAAAAGATAAGTGTCTAACACTGGAAAATCAATTTGCTAGCCTCATCCAGCTTTGAGGATTACTCTCTTTCTCTGAGAAAAACTCCCTTAATCTTCGAAATTTCCTTGGGAACTTTTTTGCATGTATTCCTTTTTTTCTTAAAAAAAAAAAAAAAAACCCAAAACCCACGTTTTATCCTTTTGTTACAGTTAGATTGTCTTTTACCGTTTAGATAATTATCCCACCCAGAGTATTTTTTTCCTGGAAACAGTCAAATAAATACAATCCTCTAGTATCCTATCAAGAGAGGAAACGTAAGAGCAGCTAATTATGGGCTGTGGGGACAAGTGCTTTGGGAAATCTCACGTTTTAAGAGATTATCATTGTCTAGAAAATGATGAGATTTGTCTGAAACAAATGGATATCTTTGGTTTCTCAAATGTGTGTGAGAAAATGTAATGGTCTTGTACCAGCTGCCTAAGGAGTAGGATCCACTGAAATCCCATTTACTCTCAATTTGTGTGGCTCGGTAGTTACTGAAGATATTTTATGTACTTTTGTAATACGAGGTTGTATGGGTAAACATTTACACGTGGCGCAAAGCTGGCATTCAATTAGGAGAAGTCCAGATTTTTTTAAACCTCCACTTTACCCTTACTCTGGTTTGTTGGTGGTGGCAGTAGTGGGTTTGCTGTTGTTTATTTGTTGCTTTCTTTTGTTCTGTCTAGGGCTGAAAAGACACTGTGGCTCTTTAACAGTCCAGATCATTTGGAGGACTTTGGGAATTTTCTTTGATTTTTTTTTTTTTTCATTTTCATATCTTTGCTCCCTTCATTTTAGGAAGAAGAATTAGAAGCCCAGATTTCCCTCCTTCAAGGACAGTTGAATGACCTGGATGCCATGTGCAAATACTGTGCGAAGGTGATGGACACTCATCTTGGTGAGTGAAGTACTTTGGCCTTGGGCACGCTGACGGTCGTGACGGTAACAGCCCGGCCTGCGAGGGCCTGTGTTGAGCGCTTTACGTGAATTATCTCATGTAACCCACACAGCAGAGCTGCAGTAGGTATACGGCTACTATCCACCTTGCGCACGTGAGGGAACTGACGCACGGAGATTAATACAGTTTCCCCAAATTATAACACCAGTGAGTAGAGGAGAAATTCAAAATCAAGCAGTCTGACTATAGATTTCAGCTCTTAACGGCTACACTGCCCTTTGTAAATATCTCTCTGCCCCAAACCAAACTGAAATATTGAACTTTCAAGATCAGATGGTCAGCTCTACTCTTGTGCTAACCTGCCTGTCATCACTCATGTGATTATTATTTTGGTGGTGCTTTCGTTATTTTTTTAAGTATATGTTTTTAACCACCTGCCCGAAATGCATGTCAGGACCCTGACCTTTTCTTACTTCTGACTGTGCCTATAGTTTAAGAAATGTCTTAGTTTGAAGTTGAGTTTATGTGTGAGTTGTCCATATGTCACATGAGAGAGTCTTCAGGCCTTATTCTCTACATTTGGGAAAGTTCTGTATTTTGTATTAGAAGTGGTCTCTGCTGGACCACCTGTGTATTGCTTCAGGAACTCCATGCTGCTTGCAGAAATTTTATAATCCATACTGTGGTTATTTTCAGCCCGCTTTTGGACATCCTTTCCTTCTCCATTCTCCAGTGTCTAGTATCTGTAGTTTGGGAGCAAATTAGGAAAACAGGACATGTAATCTCATGGAAATGGCCAGTATGCTGCCCGGTGAGTGTGGAGAAATGGCAATACCAAGCACTGTGAGAAATCAGGACGCACCCCACCTATGAGGGGAAACCAAAGAGAACCTACCAGGGCCTCTTCCCACTGGCGGGGGCCATGAGCGTGGCCCATCTCTGGGGCCTTCGCTGAAGATAGACTTCATGTTTGTTTGTTTTTTTTTTAATTTTCTTCATTTTATTCCACAAATATTGAGTGCCTGCAACATGCCAGGCCCTTTTCTAGACACTGGAGAAATGCTAGTGAACAAAACAGATGAAAATCATGTATATTTCACAGCTCAATCCTATTTTTGACAATTGAAAACAGCCATTTTTTATCAGTTTCGTGTTTATCCTTCAGAAATAAACTATGTTTGTACAAACCAATATAACCCTGCACTTATCCTTTCAGAGTGCAAGTAGAGCATAATCCTCACAGTGTTCTGCACTCTGCTTTCTCATTGAACACTACATTAGGGAGGGCACTTCTATATGAATACAGAGAGCGGCCTCGTGCTTTTTTACACCTGCACTGAATCTCATTATATGGCTGTATCATCATTCATGTAACCCCAGACTAATAAGCATCTAAGATGTTGCCAGTCTTTTAACATTACAAATGAGGTTAAAATGAAGAATCTTATATAACCTTTCACACATGTACAAGCATATGGTATAAATTCCTACTTTTCACCCTTTAAAGAAGTGTTTAAATAACTGTTGTAAGTATAAGACAGCCCTGAAACTCAGTCCCTGGTTTTCCTCGACTCAGGGAGCGGTTGTTTGTGGAACATGAAGCTTATTATAGACAAACACTTTATTTAGGAGTAACAGTGACAGCCCAGGCAAAATCTAATCATTTGAATTAGCCGAGTAATGGAGACAAAGGCAAAGTGAATTCCTGGTGCCAAACTTATCCAGATAATTCAGTTCCTGTACTTGACTTTGCTCTGGCAAGTTGGTCTCAATAATAAATCAGGAACACAATCCTCACTTGCCTCCAAAATTCAGTCGTCCTTCCTTTTTTTTAGAAGAATGAAAAAACTCAGGACGGATGAAGATAGACTTTATACCTCAGATTCGATCAGTCACCCAGCCTGCTAGGTCCTGAGTCTGTGACATGTGGCCAGAACGGCTGTCGTCTGGATGTAGCCTAAAACATACTGGCCTGGAGCCAGTAATACACGCTCTCTTACGGCTTTGGAGAGGTGCTTGAACCAAGTGTCGCGCGGCCTCCCGCTCGCTCGCGGGGCCCTGTTCTATCCTCCGCCTTCTTTCTGCTCTCTTGACCCCTCCTCCAGAGAAAGGGCTCAGGAGGGGGAAGCAGCAGGAGAAACGGCGGTAGGTGATCAAAAGGGTAGTATCTGTAATCACAGCAAGAGACGTTCCCCGTCACATCTGCTTCCACCCCCTTCAAAACTCTATTTATATGTTTCTTTATGACCAATTTTTAAAATTCATATAGAATTGATTTTACATGAATCTTACAGCATCACAGTTTAAAATGCATCAAAAAGAAGGGGGTGGGATGAACTGGGAGATTGGGGTTGACATATATACACTCTGATGTATAAAATAGATAACTAATGAGAACCTGCTGTACAGCACAGGGAACTCTGCTTAGTGCGCTGTGGTGACCTAAATGGGAAGGACATCCAAAAAAAAGAGGGGATGTGTGTATACGTATGGCTGATTCACTTTGCTGTGCAGCAGAAACTAACAACCGTGGAAAGCAACTATACTCCAATAAAAAAATAAAATGCATCAAAAAGAAGTAACGAAGAGGTAGTTTATGTATAAATAACTGATATGTATTACATAACTAGTTTTAGTTAATTATTTAAATATAATTTTAATTTTAAAGTAAGTGTGGACATGTGTGTGTGCACATGCGTGTATCTTTTCCTTCTCCAGCTACATGGGTGACCTTCGTGTTACTTGATTTTTGGTTTTGACCAAAGTAGGAGAACAAAGAAGTGACTGAAAAGATTTACTGGAACTCTAGCAAAATCCTAGAGTAGGATATTTCCAAGTTGTTTGGGCCACATAGCAGCTTTTAAAGCAACTTTACTTAAGCCTCAGAATTTTCAAACAGCTTTTGCTCTGATTTTTGTTCTTTCAGTCAGCACCAGAAGAGCATTTTCTCATTGCATGGGAGGGGGAAGCACTTTAATTAAAGAAAAGCCCATACCCAGCTGTGAATTTTCAACTAACCACAAGACTAGATTTGTTTTTGTGTATATGTTTCACTTTCAGCGAGAATCCCTTCACATGGTTGTCGACTTCTTTTTGCCATACAGATAGCATGACTGCATTTTTACAGTGGGGCCGAGGGTTGCTACAGAGAATTCGTGGCCCTGGGGGCTGCAGGTGCATTTTATTTCATCTGCATATATAACGCTGGTTTATTAAAGGGTGTTCCCAGGTTGTAGGCAGTTTTGGCTGTAAGCAAAAATTTGAGGAAAACACAAAGATTAATTGAGGTGAAGTTCTTGATCTACTTTTTTTATTATATCCTTTAAAAATGACTTTAATACCCTAGTATTGTTTCCATATGAACTTTTCTGTTTTTCCTGATTATTAAAGTAGTTCAAAAATAGGCACAAGTGGGACTTCCCTGGCAGTCCAGTGGTTAAGACTCCGTGCTCTCAATGCAGGGGGCACGGGTTCGATCCCTGGTCGGGGAACTAAGATCCCACAAGCTGTGCGGCGCAGCCAAAAAAAAAAAAAAAAAAAATAGGCACAAGTGAAAAACCCATGACTAAGTGATTGATTATAATATAGTAATGCAGTCTTTATAAAGATTAAAATATTTATTAACATAAGGAGATGTTCATAATATATTATGAAGTGAAAACAGCAGGTGGCACAGTAGAATATATTTGATGTGAAAGTAACCATTAACAGTGGTGGCCTGAGTGAAAGGAAGAGTATAGAGGGACTTTCTAAGGGACCTAGTCTTCTATGCTTGGAAAATCTGTAGATGCCTTAAGTGCGCGTAACTAGCACCTGGGGGTCGGTCTTTATACTGCAGGCAAGAGTCAGCTATAAGAGCGGCTACAGTGGTACCTGAGAAGGAGAGACAGCCTCGTGGGCATCAGACAGACACAGGGTTGAAACCAGGCTCTGTCACTTGTGAGATCAGCCTGCTTATGATTGCGTCTCCATATATAAAATGGAGATACAAAGATCAATCTCTTGCCAGTTGGTTGCCAAGACTAGTATGTTTTTAAAGCCCAGCACAGGTTGGGTTTTCAGCACAAATCCTCTCCTCTTTCCCCTTAACTCTTAACTGTCCCTTCTGGTGGACGAGCCTGGGAAACTCAGCCAGCCCATGACGGGAGAGCTGAGTAGTGACCGGTCTAGGGCCCCGCCGCTAGTTAGCGGGAGAGCTGGGAACAGTACCACACTTCCCAAAACCTACTGGAATATTCCTCGATCAAATCATGCCAAAAGATACTGGATTTTTGGATCTGCTGGTCCTCAGATTAGGTGTGTGAGCTCTTTGAGCAAAAACAGCTTTGTCAGAGCCGAGTGGTGTGTCTGCAGGCCGCCGTGGCATGAGCCTCCCGAGGGGCCCTGAGAGCTGCCTGAGATACTCATCCCGGGAGTTACTGCTCTGCACCCTTTTCTAATGTTAATTATTTTCACTAAGTTCCTTTCATTTCAAGAGAATGCCATATCAGCCTCTGTTATCATCAGACATGAAATAATATCTTAAAATGTCAAGTACAGTTCAAGGCTATTTTTATAACAGAACAAATACAGAGAAAAGCATCTCAGTTAAAAATGAAATAAAGGCATTTGTTTAAATGGTCCTTTAATTGTAGAGGTAATAAAAATTGACTGGTTAGCAGTTATTTCCTTATAGTTCTGGAAGCCAACACTGAAAAAGTATTTGTTTTCTCAAAACTCTACCAAAATTCCCATTTCATTACCTCCGCATAAGTGAGCTATGTGAATTCAAAGATTTAGAGACAGGAAGTGAAAATCTGTGTTTTATTAAATCTAAACTTTTCCTGTCAACTTTAGAAGACTTTTTCACATGTTCATTTTTCTGTTGCCATAGTCACTCCTGACAGTTGAGCTGAAAACCATTGACAGCAGGAACCTCCGTGGCTGAGTCAGGCTATTTTTAGGTTTGCCATCGTTCACACGTAATTTAATTGCACGTGGGTGAGCTGCCTGCACTTCTCTGATCTGTGAGCAGCTGGGCCTCTGCTCACCCTGCCTGCTCCCAGGGGAGGTGTTTCCCCTCATCTGTTTGGTATTTACACTCGTTTCCGGCAGCTTGCCCTTTCATTGGTGGTTCACACAGACAATGGGAGGGTTAAATGCAATGAATTAAGGGAAATTAGAGTTCTGTAGCCCATAGGATCTTAGACTGTTGAAGATGTGGACGCCCAACAGGCCATCTCGGCCGTTCTTCATTTCACAGATAAGGAAACCGAGGCCCAGGCAGGATGAGTGACACGCAACTCGCTGGTGCCAGGAGCCCAGACCCCATCCTAGGCCTTGGACTCTCTTCCACTGATGATCCTGCTGAGGCCACACTCGAATCAGTAGTTGGACTTCAGATCTGCTGTTTTATGGCACACATCCTTACTGATTTTGTACTTGTCCTAATGTTTATGCAAGAATTAGCTGTAAGAGGAGGCCATTTTTGAAAATCAGTGTATTTGCCTCTGCAAGAACTTTATGAATCTGATTTGCTGATGTTTATAAAAACAACGTTCAATTGATGTCTTTGGAAATGTTCAGCAAGCAGTTAACTAATGACATTTGAGAAACACAGAAGGAAAATGTGATCACCAGACAGCTTTCCCTCTGTCAGCCACGCTGTGATACAAGCTTCTTGTAATTCTTTTAAGAATTTGAAACACTGCATTTAATTGTGGGTAGCATAGTCCTCTGTAGAAGGATAAGATATACTTCACCTGAGGGTCTTGTTAAAAATGCAGATTTTGACTCAGTAGGTGTGAGCCGGGGCCTGAAGATCTGCATTTCTAACAGCCCCCAGGACACCTGGTGATACTGGCCCATGACAGACTCCAAGCAGCAAGGAGCAAGAGAACTTAAACAATCGGGGCAAGATTCAGTTGAAGCATTGCTAGTGCTGCCGTGCATCCGTAACCCCACACTGCAGGCACACGTGCAGGAGCTCTGTGGGTGGAGAGCTCACAAGCTCCCTGGCGACATTCAGTGCTGTTCTCAGCCTCTTTCCAGCCTTGCTGTCTCGTCGTGGAAGGCACTTTCCCCCCCGTTTTATCGTCAGAAGCCTTGGAAGCATCTTTCTTGCACCAACCCTAGACCTACTGAGAAAAACTTAGCCAACTGTACGCCACCTTAGCCTTTCCTGGCTCAGAGAACACATCCCTGATCACGTGGCCTCAGTATGGACGATTCATCTTGCATCATTTTGTTTTCCATTTTATGGCTCTCTCCATTTTCCCACATGCTTTTCCAAACTGCATATCTTTCACTCTTTCTCTTTTTTAAAGATCATTCCCAAATCCTTTGTCTTTCTTAAACTGTGTCTGACTGCAACACCTGTTCTTCCCACCTCCATACCAGGCTGCCTTTCCACCTCCTCTAACCCCGGCCTCTCCAGCGATGACCCAGGAAGCAAAAGACTTGTCCCCCCACATCCCCCCACCTCAGTAGAAACAGGCTTGCCACCAACAGCTCGAAGACTCAAGGACTTCTTGGCCACCACAAGCATCTCATGCTGAGCTAAGAGCTTGTGAGTGGGGGGAGTGGGCCTGAGGCGGAGGTAAGGAGGCTGCGTTCACTGCCATGGCTGTGTTTCACTCCCAGCTGAGGTGTGGCACTTGACTGTCCCCAGTCCTCAGGTGGGCAAAACCTTATGGCCTGAAATTCACAAAGAAGATATCCATCTTCGACCCAATTCAAAGGGTCTTGTCTGACTAAATGATGTTATTTTAGGATGATCTTAGCCAAACTTCTATCTCATTGCTCCCAAATGAGACGGGGTGGTTACAGAAACCCCAGGATATTTCCTATTAGTGAGGTCCTAGCTGTGTTTCTGCTTTTATTTTTAGAAATAGGTATTCTGGCAAAGGCATCTAACCGTGACTGGAGCTTAGAGACCTTTTAAGTTGAAAAATATGTGCAGAGTCTCTTCTGGTTGACCCAAAGGTGGCAGCCATATCATGAACAGGATAGATTTTACCGTGAGGAGCCATGCTTCTGTGCCAGCCTCTGGCTGGCAGGGAGGTAAATCCTAAGAGAAGAATCCAGAAACGGTTGAGACCAGTACAGATTTGGAACTCTGTGCTGAACACACTCAGTTCACTTAAGAGAACTATTTATTGACCCGAAGACTCATCTTCAGTGCAATACATGTTATTTGCCTAGTCTTCCTTCCCTTGGCTATTCCTATGGATTGCTCCTCTCCCAGTGCTGAGTTTAGGATCTTCAGCCATTCTGGCAGCTGGATGCAAAGTAGGACCCTTGATTATATTTTCTGTGTGATCTGCTTTTTGCTTTTTAAGAAAATACTGAGTACAAAGCCCCGGACTCAGTCCTTGGCTCTCAATAGACCGTCAGTGACTGTACGTACTTCCCTTCACCCACCCCTCCCACTTCTCAATCCAGGATTTGCTTGATCGGATTAGTAGCCCTTAATTCTTCACCTGAGAAATCTCTCACCTACATCTATTCCTCAGGAGATAAAAATCAGCCCTAATGTTGGCGGGAAAGCCTCGCATTGGCCATTCAGCCACTATTTCCTAAGTACCTGCTCTCTGATGTAGAAACAGGCTCGGGGTGAAGGAGGTTGGGGTGGAGTGAAGTGGGGGAGCGCTTTTCAAATCGAGCTCAATGTGTATGGAAAGGGTGGACCAAACTTCAAAGTAGGGAGACAGAGCACAACAGAGAATATGCCTTGTTAGAAATACCTAAAGTGACACGTGGCTTCACGGGAAGCAAGCACGGTCCTCTTGGAGCACCAGTGATCTCAGAGACATTGGCAGGGATGGTGGGTTCAAAGTCAAGGGATGTCGTGAACCTACACCACCCACATTTGGAACCAGAAGACCTGGAGTCCAGGACTTGCCATGCAGAACTGTGCAGTTTCAGGAAACTTTTAGTCTTCAGGCCTCATCTCTGGATGACAGTTGCAAGCATAAAAGATGAAGCAGGAGAGTCCATCAAGCGGGTGCTTGTGGAGGGAAGGCCTGATGCTTGAACAGCTTTAAGGTGGGCTTTGAAGAGAAGGAGGGTGTGGTGTTAGGAGGAGAGTAGAAGGGCCTTCTAGACGGGGAGTGGCATTGCAGGGACACCCAGAAATAGACACCACGGATTAAAGGGTGAATTTGACGCCTGCAGTCTTCTCCTAAACCTGCCTTCTCCCAAGACTGGACAACTATGGCACACCCTCTGTGGGCAGAAATCCCTTTGCTATTAATGGTCCAGCCAAAGCCAATAGTGACGAAGTACAGGTCTGCCCCCCTCCTTGACTAATGGTCACTTCTTAAACCGCCACCACTCTCAGGACGTGTGTGACCCTAGGGCAACCCTACACGTGCCCCCTCTGGTCTGTAACAGCCTGTGTATTTCCTCTGGGGCCGTCCCTTATTGTCAGAGGTCAGGGTGACTAAATCTCTGTCAGAGATGAGAGAACCTCTGGGAGCAGAATCCACTTATCTGGGTATTTAAGGAACTGGTGAAAGAAACAACAACAACATACTAAGCAATAATAATCATAGCAAGGCAGCATGATAGACGTGGACCACTTCGATTATCTCCTCTAACCTTCAAGACAGGTGTCACCCGCATGTTACTGACAGGTTTAGTGACACACAGACCCATCAGTATCATGGCCCAGGGTCATCAAAGTCCAGGCTGTTGGATGACCACTCCAGTGCTCCGGAAAGCTCTGGGAGAAGTGATTGGTGTTCACTTCTCTGGGAGAAGTGAAAGGTGACTTCCTGCCTCTGGCTGACCTCCCTTAGGTCAGTTCCGCCACCAGATAAAGGGCACTGGCATCTCAAGGCAGTTGAGTCACTGCCAGGACCCCATCCTGTGCCTTTTCGTATCTCCGGCTTCCCCATCAGTGCCATATGCATAAATCGTGTGTGTCAGGAGGGCTCAGGAGTCCAGCCAATCCAGAATCTGATCCTAGCTCTGTCCAGTCATGGGACCTCACATAACAGACCTGGCATTTCTCAGCTGGGCTCCCATTTCTATGACAGGATGATGGTCCTCATCCAGAAAGGTTGTTGGGATAGTCAGATGAGGGAAGGTGGCTGTGTAGACGTGGAAGCTCCCGGGTGCTGAGCTTCTGCAGTGGCCCGGGTGCTGTACTGTTTATTTATGCTTCACACTAATCCTCTGGGGAAGGGTCTGTTATTACCCCTCAGGCACAAGGAGGTTAAATGACCCACCCAGTTTCACCTCCTCTATAGACAGATGGGAGTTCTCCTTTTGTCCCCTTTTCCTGCCCTTCTTAACGAATATAGGCTTCTGTTATCTTTGTACCCGGCATGTAGATGAAAACACTTTTATTTTAGCATTGAAAAGAATTTTAGGAAATTGAAAAAGTAGTTCGTGTGCCATTTCCATTATCCTTAGAGAGAGAGACCCATTTTTGCGGCATTGACGTTTCATTAAAAGTAGTGGAGACCCCATGGGATTGTGATGTTGACGAGATTTTTGTGTAATTTCCACAGAAGCAGTTAGTTTTGTGAGGTTTTCCCCTTTAGTTTCAGAGCCCCAACATCTGTAATAGGTAATGCTTAAATGGAAGGAGATTATAAAGAACATAATCTTCCTTCTACACAGAAACAAAGAGAAAGAACCTTTATATCATCATTTATATTATTCTGCCTCTTACAAGAAGGAAAAATGTGCACTACATTGAAAATTTGAACATTTCACATTTCTGCCTTTAATATTATAAGGTATGAAAAGAGACCATTATGTTTTTCTATTTTTACATGCAGTGCATTTGTGACTGAGAAGTTATATATTACTAAAATGGTTGTAAATGCTGCCTTGAATCAGTATATAGTGGAAGTGGCTAGGCAAAGGATTTACATGGTCAGTACTTTGTGAGGTAAGTAAAAATTCTTGTATTCAGGACATTTAGCAGCCTCTGTAGGTGCCCTTTTGTTTTGACTTGGATTTCTGTACCCTGGATTGCACAGCTAGTCAGCTCAGTTGATTACAGGAGAGGTTTAGCCTTAAAATTAGGTGAACATTTTATGTAATTTTATGTGGGTTTTCAGGGGAGAAGCTCCTGGTTTTCATCCCCTTCAAAAAGGTGAACTTTGATCCAATCCATAGAACCAGGCTGGAGAACGGTCGGGTGGGAGTGCACTGCTGAGGACACCAAGGCTCTGGGCTCGTCGCCCCCCAAGGGCGCCCTTGGCCTTGGTCCCCTTTCATTAGAGGAGCTGGATGACTTTGATCCTGTGTGACAGGTAGGCAGCGTGGCTGCTGTGCTGAGTCGAGAAGTGTTCCCCTCAATCCATGTTCACCCGGAACCCGTGCATGTGACCTTATTGGGAAAGAGGGCCTTGACAAGTGCCATCAAGTTGAGACGAAGCCGGGAGGAGGCAAGAAGGAACACTTCTCTTCAACCTGCAGGGAGCGAGGCCCCACCGGCACCTTGGCTTTGACTTAGCACCTCTGGAACGAGAATACATTTCTTTCGTTTTAAACCACCCAGTTTGTAGTACTTTGACACGATTACAGCTGCTAGTCACATTAACCCCCCAAACAGTAGAATAGACACACCAGGAGGTTATTTTTTTTTTCTTAAGTCAGAGCAGCCCAGAGGCAGGCCCTGGGAGCAGGTATGGCAGCTCGGCGATGCCCCGGGCTCCTCCCGGCCATGCCCACAGCGCTGGGCGGTGATCCGCATCCAGGTGCTTGCAAGGTGACCTGCAGGGCTCTTCCAGTCTTTCAGGCAGCACGAGTGGGGAGCGTAAGGGCCCCAAAGGCACAGACTGAGCCAGTCCCCCTGGGGAGCTTCCCTTACAGCTCTTGGGCTACCGCGGTGTCACATGACCACCGCTGGCGGTGAGGGAGGGCGCACTGCAACCTCTGGGACCCGTCGGTGAGGAGGGGTTGGAGGGTGGGGTTGGGGTCCCCCCCACCAGCAGCCCCGCCACCTCTTTAGACCTGAGAGACGGTGCGGTGGCCGTGAGGATCTAGGCTGTGGCTGCTGGGGTCTCAGCAAAGGAGAGCACAGGAAGGGAGGGGCCTTGAGAAACAGGGAGCGCATCCCCACTTAGGCCTGAAGGACCAGGGTTTCCATTACTGCAGCTTCCCGACGCGCTCCTGCCCTCTGCTTCCCCAGCCCGCCCTGCCAGCATCACCACTACCCCTCTGGAGTATACGGGCCATGGGAGGCTCACAGCAAAGCAGGGCATCCACGAGAGCGTGGCTAGGCCTTCTTGGTTTATGGGGTTTTCGGCCCGCATGGCCAGTGTGGTGCGGTAAGGCCTCAGGTCTGTAGTGGGAGAGTAAATCTGTATACTTAAACTCGGGTGTGCAGAAATCTCGCTCTGAAGTTCCAGCCCCACCAGTGGCCGTCTGAGGCCTAAAAACTTGCCACTTAAAGGCAACTCGATTTCCTACCAGTTAACCATCTTGTCTGGACCGAGGCCCACAGTTCGTTTCCCCACTCTGTCTCTTCTGCCTGCCCGGGGGACGTCAGGATTCCGGTCTGTCTCACGTGTCCCTCTGTTATTTGAGGAAGGGCCTCTGAGTGCCCTCCGAGTCCTTGCCGGCCTCTAAGGAAGGCTCTGTTCCCGCATCCTTCTAGGCCTCTGTCCCCACTGGAGCCACTGACTGCCCTGTCAGCCAAGGCCTGCGGTCCTTACTGCTGCCGACCACTCCACTGCGTTGGAGACAGGAGCCAGGCAGTCTGGCCAAGCCCTTTGGCTCCGTGCGATGTTCCACAGCAAACTCTCCAAGGGGCAACAGGAGACAAAGGTCCTGCAGGGCAGGACATAACCTATCACAGTTGCTCTCTACAGATCGCCTCTCTTCCTGGCCCCCGATTTGCCAGGTGCGGCCTCCGTTAGTTCCTTGGACCCGAGAACCCCCCGCGCTTCCTCCAGCCGTCCCGGTGCCCCTGCATCCGGTGGCTGAGCTTCCTCCCGGGGCCTGGGAGCTCTCCCTTGCTGCCTCCTCCACGGCCGGAGCTGGGGATCTGCCCCCTAGCGGCTCAGTGGGGCAGGGCCACCGCCCGGCCAAACTGCCCAGGCAGCCCTGGGCCCCGAGCTCTGCCTTAAGCTGTGACAAAGTGAGAGAGTGGCATGGACATATATACACTACCAAATGTAAAACCGATAGCTACTGGGAAGCAGCCGCATAGCACAGGAAGATCAGCTCGGTGCTTTGTGACCTCCCAGAGGGGTGGCATAGGGAGGGTGGGAGGGAGAAGCAAGAGGGAGGGGATATGGGGATATATGTATATGTATATGTATAGCTGATTCACTTTGTTATACAGCAGAAACTAGCACACCATTGTAAAGCAATTATACTCCAATAAAGATGTTTAAAAAAAAAAAAAAAGCCAAGCAGTCCTGAAAACAAAGGCAACCCTTCCCAGTCCTTCCGAAGGCCTGCAGAACGGTCTCTGGTCAGTCTTCTGCAGTTGGTTGTCGTTAATGTCTCGCTGAGTGGATTTTATGGTGGGTTTTTTGTTGTTGTTTTTTTTTAATTGGGAGAGAACAAATTGTTACAGGCTTTGAAGGAAACCAGAAACATTCACTCTCTAATTATATCTATTATTCCATTCCCATTCATCTTGCTCTCTCGTTTTGAAGCAGGCCTTTCTATTAGCCAGAAACTCCAGTCACATTTTCTGAATAAGTTAAGGCTGCTGTTTTTCTACTACTGTCTGTAAGAGGACTTGTCAGTATGGTGTGTAGATTTATTCTTAGTGAAGGTTCTAATAAACTGGCTGGACTCATGTTGATAGTACCAGTCTTCGCCTTGCCCCTTGCTGGAAATACTTTTTGGAAGTATTGAGGATAGCAGTGTTCTGCAGTGCAGGTTCCAAGGATGTTTTTCCATGTTTGTTCAGTCGGTCGGTCAGTCAGTACTTACCGTGCACCTGAAATGAGCCAGCCATTCTGCTGAGGGCTGTGGGTGTAGTCCTGAACCAGACCCTACTGGGGGTGATGGACCACACATAAGCCAGCAGACGCCTGTGCTAACGTCGGGTGTGACAGGGCTTATTGTCGAGGCAGTAGAAGAGCTGGTGGGGGGAGACCAGAGGGTGGCCTGGGCCGCTTGGCTCTGCTCCAAGGAGGCCGCAGGGGAGCCGAGGGTGGACCCCTGAGGGGAGTCGTCGGTCGGGCTCTGGGGACAGAGCCTCCAGGCCCCCCGGGCAGGCAGGATGCGGGCCCCGCCTCTCCCGCCGCGGGCCGCGGGGGCCGGGCACAGAGCAGAGGAGCCCCGCGCAGAGACTGGGCCAGCTTGGTGGAGTGAATGACTGAGAACGTGGCTTGTGAGGCCTTGTAAGTAGGGTATCGTTAAGGGCCAGGAAATAAGGAAGCAGGTGTTAACGGAGGGCGAGCCTGCTTACTGCAGCGATTCTCAGTGTGGTGCTCAGGTGGTATCTTTGTAAAAACGTGTTTCAATCCCGCCCCCCCCCCCCCGAACATAGTCTCCTGCGTAGCGCTGGGGAGGGGGCTTCCACTCCTGCGCTCCCCTGAGAATCCCCTCCTCGGAAGCCACAGTCCCCAGCAGGGCTGGGTGCATCCCTCAGGCGGGCGGTGGGGAAGGCCGAGGTGTCCTGCTTGCTGAAGCTCTTGGTGGGCAGCTCCGCGGGATAGCTGGCTTGGCGGGTCCTCAGATCAGGTCTGGCTGAAGGCCCCTCCAGCAGAGGCCAAGCCTCCTGCAGGGCACAGGGCAGCAGTTCCTGGGAAGACCCCGGCTTAAGTGTTGCTGACTCGGTGAGCTTATTCTTTTATTTTTAACATTATGTTGAATTGACAACATACTGTACTGTTTACATTTTTTAAAGATGGTGTCTTTAATGTACGTCACCTGGGAGGACCTGGTCTTTATTTAGCGAGATGGGTGAGGCAACAGCATTGAACTCTGAGAAGTGTAGGAAGCTCAGCGGAAACACCCCTCCTCCCAGACGCTGGATGAACGCGCCACGCTGTTCACCACGTCATAGGTCAGCAGGGGGCGCCCTGGGCCCTCTGCAGGAGTAAGACACGTCTGTCACCGTGAGAGCACATCCGTGGGACGTTGGGGGAGGCGGTGTGTACCAGGCTCGGTGCCCCCGCGCCGGGCCCGGCACCTGCCCCGTCTCTAGATGGGCAGAGCGTCCTTGGTGGGAAGAGTTGCTGTGAAACTTGGCAGAAGCCTTCCCCAGCTTGTCTGAAGTGATGGTGTGACAGCAGATAAGTTACACCCAGGGCACTAGTTACAAAATGTCATTCTTCTATTTTCAGGAAATATTCAAGAAGTGATACTGCAAGAAAATTTGGAAAAAGAAGATCAAATTCTGGTTTCCCTGGCAGGACTAAAGCAGGTATGTCCGTTGCTCTGACTTTGTGTCGCACAGGCCACCCTTTTAGTGCCTGTTGGGGAGGGCACCAGGGCATGGGTACCGTGACATCAGAGCCAGTGTCCCCTGGCCCTGCATTTCCTCCCAGACAGACCCCTCCCGACTGCGCACCTGCTCACGCCCCTTGCTCCGTCCAGCAATTCTGTCTGACTAGCCTGCAGCCCAGACTGGTTTCTCATTTCCCACCCCTGCCCCTTCCTCTTAGCAAAGCTGTTCTGTTTGCTCCTCATCGAAGCTGCTGTGGTGTGTGTGGCCCAGCTCACGTCCAGTCGCCCATCACGAATGTCCCGGGAGCGCAAGGCATAAACGATCACCTCCCATAACAGGCCTCTCAGCCCCTCAAGGGCCGCAGCGACTCAAGCCTTGAAGGACCGAGTGGAACAGAAATGTCAGTGAAGAGACGCGGCCTGCGTGATTAGCCCTCAGCTGGGGTGGGCCCCTTCAGAGGCTGAGGGCTGTTCCGCGGAGCCGGGTGGGAGGGCACGTGGTGCTTCCTGCTCTAGGATAACCCCCAAGGGCGTGACGCCCCGTCTGCCCCTGTGAGAACCTGGCCATTCAGGCTGTGACATTTTCCTTGGTCATTCATAAGTCAGTGGTTTTGATATAGAGCTGGATTTTTTCTCCTGTTCTTTCTTTCTTATGGTCATAAATTCATATCCACGCTATAAAAGAACAGTCAATGACAAGTCTGATTCAGATGTATTCGAGGTTTAGCTGACATTTAAAACCAAACTCATTCATCTTTCTCATGGATTTTCTTCTTTGAAAACAGATCAAAGACATTCTAAAAGGTTCGCTGCGTTTCAACCAGAGCCAGCTGGAAGCCGAGGAGAACGAGCAGATCACCATCTCAGACGACCACTACTGCTCCAGCGGCCAGGGCCTCCTGCCCAGGGCCCCCACGCAGGTACAGCGCTCTGAGAACACTGTCACGTTAGCCCGAGACGGAAGCGGGGGGGGGTGCACACACATTCAAACTATGCATAACACAAGCCCACCGAAGTTACTTCACGTGACCACGTGTGAAGTTCAACTGTAAAATACAAGTGACCTAAGCCAGGGGTGATGAACACAGCTGTGCAAGTCGTGTACTCCAGTGCCCTGGGCAGTGCCCTTCAGAATAGACTAGTGTCTCCTGGAGTTGTGCAGTGCGCAACCTACACACCTGTATGCAGCAGCTTCGGCCTGAACTTCCTGCCAGTCCCACGGTGCGGTGTTAGAAAGCCGGATCTCTGCCTCAGTTATTGGTCAGTTGCCTTCAGCCGATGCCTCCATTCCCCTTTAGCACAAGAAGTACTGTCCATGCTTTCCTAATGCTGTCTTGAGTGTACTTCACTGGCCTAGAACCTTTTTGGCCTTCATGGGGAAGGACTTCTCAATGTCCATCCTCTAAGCCACATAGGTCAGCAACTTTTTTCTGTCAAGGGCCAGAGAGTAAATATTTTAGGATTTTCAGGCCACATATGGTCTCTGGCACATATCTGTTTTTGTATTTGGTGTGCTTGCTTGCTTGTTTCTACAGCCCTTTAAAATTTACAAAACAGAAACAGACTCACAGACTTGGAGAACAAACTTACGGTTACTGAGGGAAGCAGGTTGGGGGAGGGATAAATTAGGGGTTTGGGATTAACATATACACACTACTATATATAAAATAGACAGCCAACAAGGACCTCCTGTATAGCACAGGGAACTCTGCTCAATACTCTGTAATAACCTAAATGGGAAAAGAATTTGAAAAAGAATAGATACATGTATATGTATAACTGAATCACTCTGCTGTACACCTGAAACTAACACAACATTGCTAATCAACTATACATCAATATAAAATAAAAATTAAAAAAATATATATGTATACATAAGCCATTCTCAGCTTGAGAGCCACACAAAAACAGACCACAGGACGGATTTGGCCCACGAGCTGTCGTTTGCTGACCTGCACTCTTGGGTGTCAACATGGTATGTACTTTATTCTAACATAGAATCCCAGAATTTTCCAGTTAGGAAGAATCGAAGAAATACCTGCTCGTTTTACCAGTGAGGAATTGTTTTCAGAATGCCTGTCCCAGTTCAGTCAGCTTTCAGCTCCACCATGCTGCCTCCCGGCGTGTGATCTGATGGGACTAAACATTCCTAATAATATTCTTTTTAAAATGGTGTGCAGAGTTTCATCTTGAAAATCTCCCATTAGCTCTCATCTAAGTTACTTTCTCAAAAACTAGCATCCAGATGCTTGTAAATTATATATTTTTTATGATTTTAAAGAAGCAAAATGACATTTTAGAATGGGACTTTTTCAGTTTTAAGAGTACTCTTCCAGAAGAGAACCCTGCGTGGTCTGTTTCATCCACCTTTAGAAGGGAATTTTCAGAGAGCATTTTGAGTCTGCATTTTAAAGCCACATGAATCCAACAGTAACATTGCAAGCTTACCTCAATTAGTTCCTCCAAATTCCCCTTCCATGCCCAGATGTTTAATTTTTCAATAATTATTTATTTATTCACATATTATTGAGCTTAGGCCCACCCCCCCGACCATTTTTAGTCTACAATTTTATTTTAAAATTTAGCGTGATTTTCTTTTTTTAGTTGAATGTCTAAAACTACTACAGAAAAAGAGCTTTGAAGAACACTAACAAATTTGCTAATTGAAAACTTCTTGAGTATACTTTGTAATCGTCCTTCCCAGTTTTCAGATTTGTAAGAACGTACCAGTTGCCAGCGCTGCCCCAGCGGACCCAGTGCAGCCTCCACATGAGCTGGCCGTGAGCCGGGAAGGGGATGCAGTGTGATAGGCCCTCGTTCCCGCAGAGAACTGGGCTCACCCCACCTTGGGGCAGAGAGCTCGGTCTCCCTGCCAGTGCCCCCCCCACAACCAGGGACTTAAAAGGGCTCTTCCTTTGTGGCAGTGCACACACCCCACTCCCCCCTGGGAAGCTGGTGGAGATGTGGCTGTTCTTTCCATCTGATCACACATCTTCTCTCGAGCTCTGCCAACAGCAGAGGGGAAATTGTATTCTTTTTTTCTCTTTTTAAATTAATTTATTTTTGGCTGTGTTGGGTCTTTGTTGCTGCGCGCGGGCTTTCTCTAGCTGCGGCGAGCGGGGGCTACTCTTCGTTGCAGTGCGTGGGCTTCTCATTGCAGTGGCTTCTCTTGTTGCGGAGCACGGGCTCCAGGCGCGTGGGCTTCAGTAGTTGTGGCTCGGGGGCTCTAGAGCGCAGGCTCAGTAGTTGTGGCGCACGGGCTTAGTTGCTCCACGGCATGTGGGATCTTCCCGGACCAGGGATCGAACCCGTGTCCCCTGCACTAGCAGGCGGATTCTTAACCATGGCGCCACCAGGGAAGTCCTGGAAATTGTATTCTGTAGGGTGAAAAGAGCCTCATTCTGTCCCTCCCTTCCGCAGTCTGTCCTTCACACACTTCTTTGTGAATCTTTGGGAGGTTTTGGATGAACTTCACTCAGATCCACCACAGCAGAAGGAGGGACTTGGAGGACCCTTGATTCATCAGTCCATCAGCCCATATCACCTGCCTCACCGGTCTTTGGTCCCATATTTTTATCTGTGGTCCAGAGCTGTGGGGGGGGCTAATGCAGTAGCCACTAGCCACAGGTGTCTACTTAAAATTCAATATAAATTCCTCAGGATCAAAGAGAATTCAAAGTTAATTCAGTTCCTCAGTCACACTAGGTACCTCTCCAGTGCTCAGTATCCTCATGTGAGTAGGGCTACCTGCCTGGACAGCACAGAGAGGGGACACTTCATCAGCGTGGAACATTCCTGTTGAACAGCACCTGCTTCCACTGTGATCCTAAATCAAGCTGAGCAACAGGAGAGGTGGGGTGTCAGGGCGGGGAAGGTGGCGGTCCTGGCCAGCTTTACGCAGGACTGACATGTTGAGAAACTTTTTATATTGTGTGACACACGCCTGTGTATCGCAGAAAGAGAAGACCGACCTAGGAAATTACAAAGTTTCTGTAAAGGATAGAAATGGCGCCAGGTAGTAGCTGAGATTGCTGTGGAAATCCAGAGGGAAAGCTTACTTGGGTCTAGAAAAAAATTCTAGGTGGGAATCCAGAAGAATGGGGTCTTTTCATCTGCTTGTGACGTCGGCCAAGTCTCCAGGCCTCTGACCTGGGCTTCAGTTCTTGGTTCGTAAGATAATGGTGCAGTGGGGTAAGAAGAAAAGATGGTTGCAGAAGCCCTGGCAGTTCTAACGTGCCTTGTCTGGGCCAGTCATGGCTTTATCCGGAAACTGGGGGGAGGGCGGTGTCACTCACCGTTTATAACTTGACTCCACTGCTTTTCCAGAAACAAGCCAGACAATTAGTGATGGTAGGAACCATCTTTCCTTCTAGTCACAGGCTAAAACACGTTACAGGTGTTTCTCCTCTTCAAGTCCTGCCCACGTCCTCACTGTATGCTAAAGGCGGATAGGTTATCATGGCATTTCTGCGGTAGAGACACCGCTCTGAAAATAGGACTGTCCTTGCTCACTCTGTTGTCAACCTCAGATAAGCTCCTGAGTGGGGTGGGAGGTCAAGGTTGTCGCGGCTTATAGCTCAGCACAGCAGTCACATGAACAAAGCATCTGCAGTCTGGAGGTGGGAGGCCAAAGCCAAGGCCTGACGTGCACCCGCGGGCATGGACATGGGGGACACCCTCCCCTGAGGCCCCCTGGCCCTGACCACCTCACGGAGGGCAGTAATGGGATGAGAAAGGGCCATCTGTCTCACCAAACTGCCCTAGTGCCATTAGGGATCACGTCCCCTTCTACTGCAGGGCCATGTGCTGCATGTCTCTTCCGTTCTGTAAGAATTGCTGTGTTGACAGGCTGTAAACAGCTTTACAACTTGAGCTGAAGAACCTTGAGGCCTGCTGTGTCTCGGCACTGGGATCTTTAATGCCATTCTGTTCCTGTTCTCCGATTAAATCTCTTAAAAGTAGGCAGATTGTCAGAGGGGGAGACACCTGAGCCATTATTTAGCCACTGGCCCGCATGTCACTCAGGAGAACATGAAATTCAGAGAGGGCCTGTCAGTCAACGCCCAGATTCCCTGAGGAGTGTTGCTGACTCTCTATCCAGGCTCTGCCCATAGCCCAAAGGTGGTCTTGGCCATGCTGGAGCCAGAGGTCCCCCGGGGACCTTCCAGCCAAGGGGCTGTGTACCCCTCCTTAGACTTCAGGCCCTGCCCCAATTCCCCCCCACCCCTCGGGGAGAGTAAGCGGGCGGGGCAGGCAGCAGGTGTGGCCACTGCATTGGCTTAGTGGGCCGTGGGCAAGGGCTCTTCCTGCCAGGCTGGAACATCCCTGGTCAGACTGTGGCTGTACTTCCATCGCAGGGCTGGCAGGAGCTTCTCTGATCTTAACCCAAAACCTTGACCAGTGTCCTTGGATGTCAGCTGCTTTCGTTAAAAACAAAACACATAATTACTCAGAAAGAAAGGAAAATAATTGTAGAGTAAAGCCATTGCGTCTGTGTACTTTTTGCAAAGGACCATTCCGGGTTTCTTTGTCTGTAGAAGCTCCCAGGCCCCCGTATTGTCCCGGGAGCCCCCCGGCGCTCAGCCCGGATGAGCTAGCTGTGAGATAGGAGGAGATGGAACACATTGGGGCCCCCTGCAGCCCCCCTGCAGGCGGGAGTAGCATCACTGCAGATGGGGGGGCACACTGGGGAGCCAGCCTGTGGCCTCATAACCACCCAGGCGCGTCACTCACTGCGCGACGGCCACGCCCGAGGACGGGGGCGACGACGGACACGCTGTCCTCACCCCACGCCCCCGCACATGGGAAAGCTGGCGCCCCAGGAGAAGGGTGATGAGCAGGGCGGGGCCGCAGGCCGTGTGCTCCCATCGGAGCGGCCTCCCTGCGTCTTTCCGGGGGGATCGTGGGGCCCCCGCCCTGCTCCGCGTCTCACCGTCTCCCCGTTTCTTCCCTCCCCCCTTGTGCTCTGACTCCTTCCCAGGCCCGTTCAGCAGCGCCGGGGCGCAGGGAGAAAGGCGACACGGACGACTTCATCCTCGTCTCCAAAGACGACGAAGGGGGCGGCGCCAGGGCGCCCCCGGCGGGCCGGGCTCAGGCCCCGCGGCCCCTCCAGAGCTTGGCCCGGCGCGCCCCGGTGTTCTCAGACCCGCTGACCGGCCCGGCCTCGGCCTCGGCCTCGTCCGGCAGCCCCAGCTCCAGCCCCGACGACGACAGCAGCGGCAACAGCAAGGACTCGGGCTTCACCATCGTGAGCCCCCTGGACCTCTGACCGCCGCCTGGCCACCCCCGCAGCCCCGTGAAGACGCCTCTGAAACCCAGCCTCTTCCCAGCGCGCACGTGGCCTTGGTGCAGCCCTTGAAACCTGCGGAGAGAAGCAGGGGGCCCGCTGAGCACGCCGACAGACCTTCCCCAAAATGCAGACGGCTTTTCCCTGTAGCTCACCCGGCCCCGCCAGTAAGGTCCCCAGCATCACACTCACTGTCCAAAAAGTCCAAACCACAGCTAGAATCACTTGCTCTGCCCTCTCCTCCCCAGCGAAGAAGGTGTGGCCACTCCATCCGGTGTATCTAGAAGGAAGAAGTGGGTTTCAAATCTTCCCTCCCCCAGAGCATCAGGCATAGGAAAACTGATATCAAGAAAACACTCTCTCGGGAAATCTGTATCTCAGTCTATTTCATACTTCGTTCCTCCCTTGGGAAGCCACACAGTAGAGGCCAGGTGCAACCAAATGGACTAGACCTAGTGGATACCAGGGCTGGAAAAAACCTCCCACATAGTTACAGCGCGCTTTAGGAACAGGGTCTAAACTTAGGAGTCACATTTACCTGCGACCCGGTTCCAGTTTTCTTCATGTGTGAAAGAATACATTTCTAAACCTCAGACCACATCAACTCTGGCCATCACTGCCCCTCCTTAAACAGTTGTATTTCATCCTTTAGAATCTTTCTTAGTCAGAAAAGAGGGTCACTTAGCCGCGAATAAGCCATGACTGTGTGCTCTGCTGATTTGGGTCATCGAGTGCTGCCTGGAGTGGGATCTAGACAAGCAGGAGAAACACTGCGACTTGGGAAACAACCCCCCAGCAAGTGTGCCTGCTTTTTTCCTTTGCTTGGCTTATCCCTTTGAAGAGAGGGGTCAAAAGAAGGCTGACTTTCTTAGCATGGAAACGTGGAGCAAACCCTGGGCTGGGTCACTCCCCCGACAGACTTTGTGACCTCGGGCGCCGCATTTTATTGCTTTTGTCTGCAACATCTGCATCTGGGAAAGGACACGTCAGATGGAATGATCTCATAGACCCCTTCGGTTTTGAAGTTTGCTGATTCTAAAAGCCTATATGAACCCTAGCCAATGACAGGTGCCTTGGTCTCAGAGTCATTTAAGTCACATATTAGATAATATCTGCCATTACTATAAATGTAGCAATTTTTTTCAATTTTATAATATTTTAAGTCATTTTTTATGATTTCTTGATTTTCACTGAATATTGCTATTTACTTGCCAGCTAAGTTCAAGGATTGCTAACAATAATCTAAGTTACACATTATTTTATTTCTCAGTCTACAAATCTACTTTTAATTCTTTACTATTTTCTACATATTTTTGTTTTTGTTTTTGTTTTTTTTCCAATGTAGAGTTCATTTCAGAGCTAAGAGCCTAAGCTGCTGGCTGGTTGCTGGCTGGTGTGAGCAGGAAACCACACTATCATTCAAGTAACAGTGAGGTTTAATTTTCTGACTGGAATGACATTGAGTGAAGACCAGTGGAGATGTATACCTTAATTTAAGCACACTATCAGCAGGCAAATGACAAGAACTGGGAAAAGAAGGAATTGTTTTGTAAAAGGATATTTCAGGGTCTGGGCATAAATAAATTCAATATATCAGCCTGAGCATGTCCCTAACTAACTGTGACGAAATAATGAGGCACCAAGTTGTGGCTTCCACATAGTTATCTGGCTTACTTACCTGAGTCACTGAAAACAATATGGACAAATGAAAAAGCGGTTATTGAAGATTTAGAAAGCTTTTACCCTTCCAAAATTTGAGAGCAGTTTGGTTTGGGAGAAGCAGTAATTAGGCTTCAGTGTCCAGTAGGTTTTCTAAAATAGCATGAAGTTTCACTGATTTGGACAATAAAGTCTTGGATTAAAGACGGCTGGCCAGGGGACCATGGCACCCACTCCAGCCCCTCCACCTGCCACTGGCTTACTGTCTGCACCATGTCCAGGCTTACTCCCCTATGGCAGGAATCAACAGGCTGAGAAGGGGGAAGAGGTGTCGGTTGCTTTACAGACAGCTGCCACTATGTAAAGTCATGGCTGCTCTATGTACTAAAAGCAAAATGTCAAGCCAGACAAGCAACTTATTTTTGACAAAGCTGTTCACCAAGTAACTGGCCACTCTTCTTAAGAGTAGAATATCTTGAACTGGAAATTTTTAAAAAGTTAAACTTTCATTAAATTCACGTACTGTTATTGGAGAAATATCATAAAATATCTTTTTAATGTGACCACTACTTAATACAATGAAAAACTATGTACAGTGTGTTGCTTCCAGGTTGGTTGCCTTTACATTGTGTACCCAGCAGGTGTCTCCAGCCAGGAGTGTCCGTCCAGCCGCAGTGCCCTTGAACCTAGTGGCTCTCCAAGTTCAAGGCTACTTACATTCTCCTTTGTAACCATGGATCAGCAGGCACGCCTCCAAAAACATCTGGAACCCAGAGACCCCAGCAATCATACATAAGTAAAACTTGTAGATTCGGTTTTTCCCCAGTAAATACTAATTAGACCATACAATCCATCTGCGTCTTAAGACATTGTTTTCAGTTAGGAAAAGGTCTGTTTCTCGCTGGAACTAGAGTGGCTAGTCTGTTGTTCACACTGGAACTGTTATGATGTCTTTGTATACAAATATAGCATATTTGGGCCAGGAAGAGAATTTCTTGTTAAAGAGTTTATTTGCCTCCACACGCAGGGTTGCTACATACATTCACAGTTTTAATAGACGGCAATTAGCTATTCCAGTTGTGCTTTAAAATCCCCAATATTATTTTTCATTAGTGAGTGCAAAGCAAATTGTCCCATCTGGCCACAATTGGTCCTAGAGTTATAAATTGTGTAATCATCTCTAGAAGGTGCCCTCATTCTCCAGTTTCATCGTTTGCTTGTTCGGGTATGACTTCAAGGCTCCGGCGCGGCTTCTGGACGCCGGTGTTTTCTGTGCCTGGTTTACTGAGTCCACAGGAGACAGCCGCGTAGTGGATCTGCTTCAGGTGCTCCACAGTCTCGTTCTTGGCGTATTTCAAGAGATCCGCTTGTCCCTGTGATAAAACATGCAGTTAGTGTGAGATGAGACATGACTTGAGGTTACAGTTTGACAATATAGGTCTTCCACTGAACTACAGAAATATTTTGCTTCCGCAAGAGGGCATATTTATTGCTGATCAGCACTGAATCCAAATAGGTCAATTTTAACAAAAAAACAAGTTTGTTTTCCCGGTTCCCAATGCCAGACTCCAAGAGTGTGCTGCCTTTTCAGTCCTTTCCGTTCTCTGGGTACTTTATGTTTACATACATGGAATCAAGCAGGCAGGGCTCTTGCTGAACGTCCAGGGTGATCTGCCCACCACTCACCTGGGGTTGGGGCAGAGAGGCTGGAGCAGCCAGGAAAGGAATGACCATTGGCAGATGCAAAACACCAGAGCCAGTGACCAGTCATTGTCAACACTTGGCCAATCAACAAACTTACTTACTGTCTGACCACAAAAGATGTCCTAGTTGTTAATACATTAAAAATATTTCAAATCACATCTGTTAGTGTTGTGCAGTTTTTGAATCCAAAATTAACAATCAATCACAATTCAGTGCTCTCATTGAGCTGAAACAGCAGGGATTCTGTATTTCAGTTAATTTTGTCAAAGCTTTCTTGCCAAAATATCAGAGAAAAACAGTTGCCTTCCTTCTGAGGTGAGTGGCCACAGAAACTCTCCTGCCCTCGGCCACCACTGTGCAGTGGCCACGTGGCCGAGAGCCAGAGAGCAAAGACAGCCACCTGCTGTCCCCGGGGCCAGCAGACACCTTTCTTCCCAATTACACACAGTGGAGGGAAGAAAGAGGACACTCACACCACTTTGGGAGTCTGAAAGAGGCACAAAAGTGTCAAATATTTTTTGTTTTCATGCAAATCGGAATGCAAGTTATGAGTGGTTGGACCTCAGCATGTCTGGGGCCCACAAGGACTTCTGGGCTGTTCTGGAGCCGAAGTCCCCAATCCAGGAGGGCTCACCTGGGTGTCTGCTCAGGAGCACAGCAGACTTTGGGTGCCTTCACTAATGCAACCGAGCGGGACCCTATGGGGCCTTCCGGGACAGGCCCTTCCCCCATCTCCTCTGCTTTAGCTCCTCCCTGAAGCACCCAGGTAACAGTATCTGGTGCACATTTCCTGTGTTGTTTCACAGACGTGAAAACCCCCCACCAAATGGAAGATGTTAACTACTTGATGACCTTGAGCACATAGCCCCCAGGCCTCCTGAAGCCTAAGCACTGATAATGTTAACCCCTGTGACACCACCCTGTTACCTCTCCATCAGCCAATCAGAGAATTGTGCATGAGCTGATCACATACCCTGTGACCCCCTTCCCTCACCTGGCCTTTAAAGATGCTTTGCTGAAACCTTTCAGGGAGTTCAGGGTTTTGGGGGCACAAGCCACCCTTCTCGCATGACCCTACAGTAAACCTTTCTCTGCTCCAAACTCCGACGTTTTGGTATTGTTTGGCCTCACTGTGCGTCAGGCACACAAACGCGTTTGCTAGCAATTTTGGTTAGCCAGCCAAGAGTCTGTGCCTGTGACAGGTCGACCCCAGCCAGAGGCAGCCCCTTCCCTGAGGCCCAGCAGCTGCCAGAGTACACTTCGCTCTGGGGATCTCGGAGGGACTGTCCCTGACACGCGCTGGCCACCCCTCGGCACAAGGCTGTTCGGAACCGAGAAACGTCCGGATCTGTGGTCCACATTCAGTGTCGCTGGGGGGGTAAGTCGCTCCAGCTTGCGCAGGCTGGGCTCGTGTGTGACGACACCAGGGTATCCTTCCCTGTTGTGTTGGTTTCACCTGTGGTGGAGCATTGGTCGGGATTTTTCCCTTTTTTGAACTAGCCTTGGTCACTTATTCAGCTTCATCTCTGATGGGACATTGGTTGGGTTTCTCCCGTTTTGTGGCTAGGGGCCTATGACCCTGAGAGACCCATTTGAACTGTTGTTTGCGTGATATCTGATAACACCAACCGTGAATAATTAGGGATGGATGATCAGAGCTCTGTTCCATCTTATAGTCCCCTGGGGTATTTTTGCAAAACTTGGAGATCTTTAGCTGTGCTCCCATAAATGAAAGAAAAAAAATTTTTGAAACATTCTGTGGCCTCAATACTTCCTGAGATCTGTAGAACAATGGCCCCTAACGGCTCAGCTATTGTATCAGAGTGGGTCGCTTGCAATTGCTTTTATCTTGGGGGTGTGTGTGGATGTATGTGAATGAGTGTCTCGGTACCTGAGTCCAAATCCTATTCTTTCTTCCTCGTTTTGCTGAAAATGAGGCTTGTGAATGTGAGCAGATGATATACATTATTGTCTATTAGTGTCATTTGTTTGTTTAAACTGCACTGGATATTTGGGAACTGGAAAAAAGAAAGTTCAAAAATAGCCCAAGATGGCTGGGTTTTATATAAGTAAGTAGTTAGAAGAGAAATTTGCATTTCTTTTCCCGTGCCTTTGAGATGTAAATGATCTCTCCAGATATTTGGTAACGTGAAATTTTAGAGTTGTGCTAAATTAAGTTAAATGATGGAAGTTCATCTGGTTGTTTCTAGATGGGAGAATTAAGGGGCAAAATAATATGGATACAGAAAGTGATGGAAGGTTTGTAGAAAAGGAACTCTGAGAAAAGAGTTTGTGCATGGTCAGGACAGGCTAAGTTTAGATTGAATTTAACTTAAGTAAATGAATTTTATTATTAAAAGTAAGCTGGTGCAAGACTAGATTTTTTTCTCTCACTGGTAAGAGGACAAAGTTTTCCTGGAATGCTGCCATTGATAACAGATTGAGTTTCTGTGCCTTTAAGTGATCTGTATTCGCTTTTGAGATCTCTTCTCATTTTGGTTAAGGAGTAAGTATTGTCTCACAATGACCTATGATCTTATTTGACCAAGTGTTTTGAAACTTTTTGACAAACTTCCCAAATATCAAATTTTAATTAATTAAAATTTTTTGACCTCCAGCTAACTTTGGGATGCTTTGGAGAGCCCCTAAGGCATCTCAGAGAAAAATATTAAACTAACTAGGATTGTTTGGTATGTTAAATTACGTGGGAAGCATTGTCAAATGAATGATAAGCCTCCTCAGATTATACGGTATGGATAAATGTTTTTAATATAGACATTCTAGAAATTATATAAAGCTTCTGAAATTTGGATATGTCCCGGTATAATGTTATAATTTTAGTTGTTATCTTAAAATGTTGGGGGAGGAACCAACATGGCAGAATAGGACGTGGAGCTCACCTCCTCCCACAAACACATCAAAAATACATCCACGTGTGGAACAATTCTCACAGAGTACCTACTGAACACTGGCACAAGATATCAGACACCCAGAAGTATATAGAAATATCTCCACAGAACTGGGTAGGATGAAAGATTTTTTAAAAAGGAATAGGGATGGGACCTGTGTCCCTGGGAAGGAGCTGGAAAAGAGGAAAGAGTCCCACACCCTGAGAAGCCCCCTCACCAGCGGGGATATCAGCTGGGACAGAAACGGACCTTCAGAGGCTCGGAGGAGAACGCAGCAGTCGGTAGCAGGCAGAAAAGAGAGAGACCGGCACAGAGGATCCAAGCTAACTTGCTGCAATCCCCAGCCCAAGACACTCACCTGCTGGTACGTGCAGGGGCTGGGTGCTGAACCTCAGGCTTCAGAGGACAGACCCAGGGAGAGGACTGGGGCTGGCCGCATGGAGACAGCCTGAAGGGCCTGGAGTGTGGTACGGGTGGCAACCAGGGGTGTACGTGGAAGAAGCCCGGGCCTGCCATAGAAGCGAAGCACCACTGCTAAGGGGCGAGTGAAGGGGGGGGGCTGCCCCTTAGCAGCCTCTTTCTTGGTGCTGCCGCTATGAGCTCTGGGAGTGGGACAGCAGGTGTACTGTGGCTGGGGTGGGTCTGGCCTTAGCAGCTGTGGGCTTGGTGGGAGCACACACGGAGGCAGAGCCTGGGCTGTTTCCAAGGCTCCCACGGCGAGCCCAGGTGCATGACTGCTGTGCTCCTGGTACCCGACTTCAGTGGACTGGCGTGTCGGGATCTGTGCCGTTGGCTTTGTGAGCACAGTGTCTGAGGGACACCGGGGCCAACTGCCTGCATCCCCGCAGCGGAGGTGGGGCCGAGGGCAGTGCCGACAGCAGTGTACTTTGTGAGCCCAGCCAGGCGACACCACAGAGCACACGCCCGGGTGGACAGCTCTGGCGAAGCAATACTCAGCGGCTCCTCTCCAGAGGGAGTGCTCCAATCCCACCTATCTCACACTGCAGCTCAGAATCAGATCGGGGGGCTTCTGCTCCAACAACTGTCGCTGACGGGGCAGCGACAACCATAGAGCAACCCAGTGCAGGCTCTGGTCACCACACCACCACCTGTCAAGCACACTGCCTGTCAAGCACAAACAGCCAGCACACGCTAAGGAAAGAGGTCACAGACATCCATGCTAAAAACAGCCCTCGCACCAAAAATATTAAACCCACGCAGGCTATACAGGGACGCTCCCACATAAAAGCAGCCCTCCAAGACCACAGTAGATAATTGCTTCTCCTAAGCTCACAGAGTAAGAGAAATATAAGTAAGATGAAGAAGCAGAGGAACCACTCCCAATTAAAAGGTCAAGAGAATTCCCCCAAAAGAACAATGAAACAGACCTCTTCAGTCTAATAGACACTGAGTTCAAAACGGAGATAATGAAAATATTGAAGAAATTAACAAGGCCTATTGATAGAAATGCAGATTACTATAAAAAGGAGGTAGAAACTATAAAGAGGAACCAAGAAAAATTAGGAAACTCATTCGCCGAGATGAAAGCTGAGCTAAAGGCAATGAATAACAGAATGAATAATGCAGAAAAACGAATAAATGATCTGGAAGATAGAATAGTGGAAATCACCCAATCAGAACAGCAGACAGAAAGGCAAATTGAAAGAAAAAAAAAAAATGAAAGCAATATAAGAGACCTACGGGATACTAATATAAAGCATGCCAATCTATGCGTAATAGGGATTCCAGAAGGAGAAGAAAGAGAAAGGGGGATTGAAAATGTAATTGAAGAAATTATGGCTGAAAACTTCCCAAACCTAAAGAAGGAAACAGATATCCAGGTACAGGAGGCACAGAGGGTTCCAAACAAGATAAACCCAAACCCGACCTACACCAAGACATACTATAATTAAAATAGCAAAAGTTAAAGATAAAGAGAGGCTTCTGAAGGCAGCAAGAGAAAAACAAAGACTTAATTACAAGGGAACCCCCATAAGGCTATCAGCTGATTTCTCTACAGAAACATTGCAGGCCAGAAGGGAGTGACAAGATATATTCAAAATCCTGGAAGGGAAAAAATCTGCAACCTAGAATCTACCAGCAAGATTACCATTTAAAATAGAAAAAGAGAGAAATAATTTCTCAGATAAGCAAAAACTAAAAGAATACAGCAATACTAAACCTATCCTACAGGAAATATTGAAAGGTCTTTAAATAGAAAAGAAGCAAGAAGCTACAGGAAAGAAAAGTTAGAAAGTAAATCACTTAAGCCAGTACACAGGTTAAAATGCTGTATGTCACAACTTCATTAAGCTTCTTTGTCAAAAAACATTATAATCAGATCTCTAACCTTGCCTTTTTAAGTCCCTTATCATTCAGAGACAGTTAAGCTGATGCTTTGCAAAATGCTTCATCTCTAAGAAGAGTCATAGAAAGGACTTTTTGACAATCATACTGCTAAACTAGATTTTAAAAGTCTAATGGCAACTCTGATTTCATAAAACTGTTAGTAAAAAAGAATTAATTATATAAGAAGACTGAGTAAACTGATGAATATGGTTATAATTTTTTGGTTTTAAGGAAACCTTTCCCCTTAAGCTAATTATGACTTACAGCAATTTGGTAAATTTTACCTTTGTAAACACAATTGAAACATTTATTTTTTCTCTCTACCTGATCCCTCCAGATATTGGAAACTCTTAGGTTCCCAGCAGCTTTATCAGGTAAATTAGGAAGGATACTTCCTAACAGGTGCAAAAATCTCGAGGTACTTTGGGGACCTCAAAAAGTGAGGAATTCACCTACATCTGTAAGGCAAAATCTATGAAAAGTCCTTGGCATGGCTTTCCTGGCCCTCAGAGGGCTTTTAAAATTTCAGTCTCAGACTCCTTATGAAAAATTCCAACACAGCCAATTGAAAGGAGCCAATATGATCAATTAACCAGACTCATTTTGCAAACAAACTAGTCTTAATTTGGCTGTATTTGATGAAAAATGAGGGTAATTTTTAGAGAGAAAGAGATTACATTTCAGTAGATATCAAATTCTGACTCTGTTAATTGAGGTCTGCATTTATTGTCTAAGGCTCACTTCCTAGACAGTTCCTTGTTGTCATGCTACATAATTGTAAAGTTTAATTGCATTATTAAGAAGGACACTCTATTTCTGAAACTTATCCCAATCATCTACCTTTGGATAAATATCAGATGCCCCATGACCTGTAGCCAGAGATTATACATACTGGAAGGAGCATTGCTAAAATGTGTCAAGAGACTAATTTAACTTGGGATAAGGCCTTGTCAATTGCCCTACTACAGATCAGAATGGCTCCCAAAAGGAGACTTAAATTAAGCCCCTTTGAAATATTGTATGGTAGGCCATTCCAGGTGTCTGCCCATGTGGGAGAATCTATAAATGCTCTGAAACACCTAGCTGTTGCTAATTACATTAAAACTTTGGGCACTATACTAACCTCTGTTCATGAGTTTGCCTCCCACAGGTCTGCCTATCCAACTGAAGTAGCCTTACATCCTTTCTGACCTGGAGACCAAGTCCTCCTTAAAGCCTGGAAAGATAAAGTGCCTGAACATCAGCTGACTGCAAAGTGGACAGGACCACATACCACAAACTCATCTGTCAAATTAGCCAGAGTAAAGCCATGAATTCATCACACTGGGATTAAAGCAGCACCACTGTCATCAGAAAATGGCCCAACTCCTGAAAGGCCTAGAGAGCAATGGGTTTGTAAACCCTTAGAAGACTTAAGGTTGCTCTTCAAAAAGATAAGTATTGAGATTGCACTTTCACTATAGCTGGAGAAGGTGAGTCAACCTACTTGTTTGATCTTGTTCACCTGAACAGGACAGGAATCTAGTGTAGTTATGACAGTCAGAAAGTTAAAATGAATAGCTATGTATAGGAACTGGAACCAAAAGCCCAAGTCCAATGACAAATTAGACAACAAAAGGGCTAAATAAAGGGTTTCATCAGGTTCAAATAATTGTAGATAAAAAAGGAAAGAGAATTGTACTATTTACTAAAGATTCTAAGGAATATTCCCTGCCGAAAGCTGATCAATTCCATTCCATAATCACCCATCAATGCTCCTGTTCAGCAGGAAGTAGCCAGAGCAGTCATCACCCCTTTCCCACACGATTGTGGAATGGACACTGACAGTGGGGAATTGTAATAGGGAATAACAAATCTGACTCCATATTAGATCCGTTTCTTTTACTTTAATCTTTGTATTCTACTGCTTTTGCTACCAGTTAATCACTAAAGGGATGTTGCCTATCGCTTAAAGTATACATAATGGTCCATCTCAGGGAACACTGTCCCCATGCTTGAATGTTAAACTAAAATACCTTTGTTCAGCTCACAGGAAACATCCTGACCCAGTCCACCTGTGAATGGCCACAGGAAAGAAGAAAGTAACACATCCCCTCCTGGAGTCTTGCTGAAACCAGGAGATATTTGCGCCAACTTATGACCTTACTAATACTACTAGCTATATTATTTGTATATTGCCTGTTTTACAGAATTGTTGTTTCTTGTATTACCAAATACAAGAGCCTCTGATAAAATAATGATGACTAGGCGACTTGAAACAGTTGACCAGATATAAAGTTCTATATAAGATCAATGATTGTAATAGTGCAACTCTAGATATAGAAAGAAGCAACAAGAAGGAATTTTTTCCTAGACCATAACAGACTAGTAAAACAGGTGGTCCAGAGACTTTTGACTACTGTTAATAAGGCCTAGTCCAGTAATAGCACATTGAGTGGCCTATCAATGAAATCCTCGCCTGACCTACTAATGGGTATTCCTAACATTATGGGATGAAATGATCATGAAATGCTTCCCAAATCATGTTTGAATTTATGACCATGAGGGAGCACTGCCAACTAAAAATTGGCACTTGCCATCTGCCTCTACAAGGATTAAGTCACAAGCCACTCCAGTCACTGACCTTCAACACCCCCTGAAAGGAGGTCAGGGTGGAGATCAGGAATGACGCACTTAGTGCTCTGAGAAAAGCTGACAGAACAGACCTTCAGATAGTTAGATACTTTCAGGAAAAGATTTTATGACCCAAATTCTTGCATCTCTTCATGTCTAGAAAAGCACTAAAATCATTAACAGTGACATCTGCTTTGGCCACTAAGGAGAAAAATGCATTTGAAAGTCAAAATGGAATAGCTATGGTTCAGACATCCAAGGTAAAATTGGGTGGCCATTGTGGATGTGAGTTCGAGCACACTCCTTTATTGCCAAAAACTTGAATTTTCTGAGCTGTGTCAGACTGATTCTCAAAGCAGTGTCTGCTGGTGACAGGACCCTGTGGGTTCCTCTGTCAAGTTTATGATTAACCTCCTTAACTGAAACTTTATTACTTTTCTTGTCCAACACCTGTTCTCCTCAGGATTGAGAAGTATTAAAGAAAAGGGGGGAATTGTAACCAAGCAGGACCCTATGCGGTCTTGCCAGGGCAAGCCCTTCCCCCATATCCTCTGCTTTAGCTCCTCTCTGAAGTACCTAGAAAACAGTATCTGGTGCACATTTCCTGAGTTGTTTCACAGATTTGAAACCCCACCCCCCTACCAAATGGAGGATGTTAACTACTTGATGACCATGAACATGTAGCCCTCAGGCGTCCTGGAGCCTAAGGACTGACAATGTTGACGCCTGTTACACTGCCCTGTTACCTCACCATCAACCAATCAGAGAATTGTGCAGGAGCTGGTCACGTACCCTGTGACCCCCTTCCCTCACCTGGCCTTTAAATATGCTTTGCTGAATCCCTTTGGGGAGTTCAGGGGTTTTGGGGGTATGAGCCACCCGTCTCCTTGCAATAAACCTGCAATAAACCTTTCTCTGCACCAAACTCCGATGTTTTGGTACTGTTTGGCCTCACTCTGCGTTGGGCACACAAACTTGCATTTGCTAGCACTAACACCTCTCTCCCCCACAAGATGACACTGCCTCTGGGCTAAATGGAAAGGGGTGCCAGGCCCAGACCAAGGAAGATTGTCACCCCCAGTGGGCCTCACACCCACTGCATGCTGGGCCTTGCTCAGCAGCTTGATATGCAAGCTGTTTATCAAGTTATCTTCCCGTCACCCCACAAGTCACCACGAGCTGCAGGTCCCCTCAGCGCCACTCTGAGTTGACGCATGCTAGTCTAGGGTTCCTCTGCCGTCTCCCCGGAGCATTTTCTGCAACCAAAAGCCAAGAATTGAACTTGTAAAACTTTAACACAATCTCATGGCTGGAAAACAAAAGCCAGGTTGACAGGAAGTTACAGCTTCTTCACTGTTATTTAACTGGAATATTAATAGTATGTGGTCACAAACTGAGTACTTCTTAGTAAATATTTTGTGGTTAGTCACTCTTCTGGGTGATGCAAGACTCATATACAAACTGAATACACTTCAATTCAGTATTTCATGAGTATTCAGGATCACAGGCCAAAAGCATAAATCTCCTTTAAGAGGGCTATGGAAACTAATATGTTCTAACTCTTACAGCCACCACTCAAATTCAAACAGAAGGACTGCAAGTGTGATTAGAGTCCAAAATTTGAAACCACGGAGCCTATGATATGTCAAATTAGGCATGTAGGAATGTATACCAGCAAAGCCTACTGGGAACAATAGTCACCATTTATTGAGTGACTACTGTGTGCCAGACACTGAATTAAGCCCTTTACAAAGATTATTCTCATGACAGTCTCTCAATTCTGCAAGAGGGGTGCGATTACCATCCCCATTGTGTAGCTGAGGATACAATTTGGAGAGACCAACGGCCTCACCCAAGGCAGAGTCTACATGGCAAATTATACTTAAACACACACAACTTTCTGTGTGTGTTTTGTTTTCTTTCTGGATAAACTAAACCAGGGGCCCAAACTATAGGGAGTTGAGCTCCTGCATGTTACATGTGACACTTTAAAGCCAGCAGAATGGAACAGTGATGAAATTTTAAGTGCACTCAGCACATCACCACTGATGCAGAAAATGCACTCTTCCTGTGATTAAATACAGGAGCAGAAATCTAGATTTCCAGTTTTTGTTGAGTGACAAAAGAGTGGGCAACAGAATGAATGGGAATCTCGACTACCGGTTCTAAACCGCCACCTACCACACTCTGACAGTGCCCTGTGAGGGGTCCTGGGGGGTAGCTGATGAATTAACCAGAGTCAGGAAGCCCCCCACATGGCTCATCAGGCCTTCATCCCACTGAGGTCTCAATAAACCTTCCACCCAAAAAAGACCCCCCAATCATCGTCACCTAAAGCTAGAGCAACAGGGATGGTGGCACGAGCTTTTCCACAGGAAAAGATTTGTTTTAAATGTTTCACTTTTTTCTGTTGTGTGCCCACCCCCCTCACGTTGCTTCATGTGTATGAAGGGTGTGAATGTGAACTGAAAACAAACTCACATCACTGCGGCAGGAAGGCTGCCCTCCCTCCCCTGACTCCCACCCCAGCACTTAGAGGTTCACGAGAGGGTCTGAGAGCATGAGGAACAGCAAGGGGACCTGGGGACACAGCTCCTAACCTCTGCCTTTCTCCTGAGAAACAACTTTACGTTTCGTTCAACACTGATGGAAGGTGGGGCCCCCCAGGCAGCTCCAGGGAGAAGGTGTAGGGTCTGAGCTGAGACTCAATGGAAGGCAGGAGAGGATTCCAGCAGGTCTAGGAGCTGCAGAGGACACTGTTTTCCACTTGTGACTCCACAGCTCCTGCAGATGATGCCTTTGGGGCCTCACCGTAGGGGCCTGGCTTCTATGTCACAAAGCCCTCTGAGTTCTGACTGTGACCACCCTCCCTGTTACAGACCTGACCTGGGAAGGGAGAGGTGCCCGCCTGCACAGAAGTGGGGTGAGGGTCTCGGGAGCAGCCAGCAGGGTCTCCAGACAGCAGAGGTGAGCCCAGCCAAGCACAAAAGGAGGAGGTCAAGAGATTCCAGGTAGAGGACCAGGGCTGGAGAGGGGGTGGGAGCGAGGGGATGGGAGATGAGCAGGGCCAGGATGGGGAGCGGGAAGGCTTCTGAAGACACTAGTAAAAATGGCGCCCATGTAAGCACTTCCCTTGCACCATTAATCTTTCAAGCACACCTCTGCATAATTAAACATTAGCTGAGTAATCACAAATTCCACACCAGTGGGATCCAAATGTCTGAGGTTTTACTGTGTTTTAAATGGGTCAGAAAGGACAGCCTGCCTAGTGACAAACACTACTGTAGTTTGATTTTCTGAGCCACTCTGAGTTTTCACACACTAAATAGAGAAATGGCTTTTAGTCAATTAGAGCTTTTTAGGAAAACAGGCAACATAATAGATCACCTATAATAAAAGAAGTAACTAAAGGACATTAGCATCAGTAAAGGAAAGGAGTGGGACATAAGACTATCAAAGTAATTTTCAGAAACAAATGTTAGTCTTCATGTCTTCCAGGTAAGCCTGCACCTCAGGTAAAAACAAAACAAGATTAATGTCTTACCACAAACCTCTCAGGACTTCCCTGGTAGCACACTGGTTAAGAGTCCACCTGCCAATGCAGGGGACATGGGTTTGAGCCCTGGTCTGGGAAATCCCACATGCCGTGGAGCAACTAAGTCCGTGCACCACAACTACTGAGCCTGTGCTCTAGACCCCACGAGCCACAACTATGAGCCCGTGTGCCACAACTACTGAAGCCCACGTGCCTTGAGCCCATGCTCCGCAACAAGAGAAGCCTGCACTCACCAGGCTTCTCTAGTTGAGAAAGTGTGTGTGCAGCAATGAAGACCCAATGCAGCCAAAAATAAATAAATTAAAACAAACAAACAAAAACCTCTCACCAGGCTCATCAAGAAGAGAAGAGAGAGGACCCAAATAAACAAAATAAGAATCGAAAAAGGAGAAGAAACAACCAATACCACAGAAATACAAAAAACCATAAGAGAATACTATGAAAATTATATGCCAGCAAATTCAACAACCCAGAAGAAATGGAGAAGTCTCTAGAAACACACAGCCAACCAAAAGTGGATCAAGAAGAAATTGATAACTTGAATAGACCAATCACTAGAAGTGAAATAGAAACATTAATTTTAAAAACTCCCTACAAACAAAAGTCCAGGACCAGATGGCTTCACAGGCAAATTCTACCAAACATAAAAAGAAGAACTTATACCAATTCTCCTCAAACTCTTCCAAAAAACTGAAGAGGAGGGAATACTCCCAAAGACATTATATGAAGCCACCATCACCCTGATACCAAAACCAGAGAAGGACACTACAAAAAAAGAAAATTACAGGCCAGTTTCTTTGAAGAATATAGATGCAAAAATTCTCAAACAAAATATTAGCAAACTGAATCCAACAACACATAAAAAAGATCATACACCATGACCAAGTTGGATTCATCCTAAGTTCATAAGGATGGTTCAACATACACAAATCAATCAATGTGATACACCACACCAACAAAAGAAAAGACAAAAACCACATGATCATTTCAATGATGCAAAAAAAATTTTTTGATAAAATTCAACATCCATTCATGACAAAAACTCTTACCAAAGTGGGTGTAGAGGGAACATAGCTCAACATAATAAAAGTTATTTATGACAAACCCACATCCAGTATAATACTCAATGGTGAAAAGCTGAAAGTCTTCCAGCTAAAATCTGGAACAAGACAAGGATGCCCACTCTCACCACTTCTATTCAACATAGTATTGGAAGTCCTAGCCACAGCAATCAGACAAGAAACAGAAATAAAAGGTATCCAAATTGGAAGGGAAGAGGTAAAATTGTCATTATATGCAGATGACATGATACTCTATATAGAAAACCCTAAAGACTCCACACAAAAACTACTAGAACTGATAAACGAATTCAGCAGAGTAGCAGGATACAAGATTAACATACAGAAATCGGTTGCATTTCTTTACAATAACAATGAAATATCAGAAAGGGAATGTAAACAATCCCTTTCAAAAACACATCAAAAAAGATATAAATAAAATACTTAGGAATAAACCTCACCAAGGAGGTGAAAGACTTATATGCTGAGAACTATAAATCATTAATAAAGGAAACTGAAGATGATTCAAAGAAATGGAAAGATATCCATGCTCTTGGATTAGAAGAATTAATATTGTTTAAATGGCCATACTATCCAAAGCAATCTACAGATTTAATGTGATCCCTATCAAATTACAGAACTAGAACATATAAGCCTAAAATTTATATGGAACAATAAAAAACACAGAATTGCCAAAGCACTCATGAGGAAAAAGAAAAAGCAGAAGGCATGACCCTCCCATACTTCAGACAATACTACAAAGCTACAGTAATCAAAAAAGCATGGTAATGGCACAAAAACAGACATTTGGATCAATGGAACAGAACACAAACCCCCAGAAATAAACCCCCGCACATACGGTCAATTAATCTTGAACAAAGGAGGCAAGAATATACAATGGAGAACAGACAGTCTTTTCAGCAAGTGGTGCTGGGAAAGTTGGACCGCTGCATGTAAAGCAATGAAGTTAAAACACATCCTCACACCATACACAAAAATAAACGCAAAATGGCTTAAAGACTTGAATGTAAGATATGACACCATAAAACTCTTACAAAAGAATATTGGCAAAATATTCTCTGACATAAATCACACCAATGTTTTCTTAGGTCAGTCTCCCAAGGTAATAGAAATAAAAGCAAAAATAAACAAATGGGAACTAATCAAACTTACAAGCTTCTGTACAGAAAAGGAAACCATAAACAAAATGAAAAGACAAGCTACAGACTGGGATAAGATATTTGCAAATGATGCAACCGACAAGGGCTTAATTTCCAAAATATACAAACAGCTCATACAACTCAACAACAAAAAAACAAACAACCCAACTAAAAAATGGGCAGAAGACCTAAATAGACATTTCTCCAGATGACATACAGAGGGCCAACAGGCACAAGAAAAGATGCTCAACATCACTAATTACTATAGAAATGCAAATCAAAACTACAATGAGGTATCACCTCACACCAGGCAGAATGGCCATCTTTAAAATGTCTACAAATAACAAATGCTAGAGAGGGTGTAGAGAAAAGGGAACCCTCCTACACTGTTGGTGGGAAGGTAAGTTGGTGCAGCTACTGTGGAAAACAGTATGGAGTTTCCTCAAAAAATTAAAAATAGAACTACCATATGATCCAGCAATCCTGCTCCTGGGCATATATCAGGACAAAACTATAATTCAAAAAGATACATACACCCCTATGTTCACAGTAGCACTATTCACAATAACCAAGATACGAAAACAACCTAAATGTCCATCAACAGATGAATGGATAAAGAAGATGTAGTACATACATAAAATGGAATGCTATGCAGCCATAAAAAAGAATGAAATAATGCCATTTGCAGCTCATGCATGGACTTAGAGATTATCATACTAAGTGAAGTAAGTCAGAAAGAGAAAGGCAAACACCGTATGATATCACTTATATGTAGAATCTAAAATAGGACACAAATGAACTTATCTACAAAACAGGAACAGACTCACAGACACAGAGAACATACTTGTGGTGGCTAAGGGGGAAGGGGGTAGGGGAGGGATGGAATGGGAGTTTGGGATTAGCAGATGCAAACTATTATATACAGAATGGATAAACAACAAGGTCCTACCATATAGCACAGAGAATTATATTCAATATCCTGTTATAAACCATATTGGAAAAGAATATAAAAAAGAATGTATATATATGTATAACTGAATCACTTTGCTGTACAGCAGAAATTAACTCAACATTGTAATCAAGTATTTTTCAATTACATACATACATACATAAAATTTTGAAAGATTAATGCCTTAACAGGTGCAAAAACTATCTGGTTTAATTATTTATTTTTGGCAGAAGTCTTAGGTTCCTAAAGAGAACAAATCTCTAATTACTTTCAGGGTTTAATCTCTAGTTTTTCTCTGAGGGTGGAGTGACACAGTATAGGGAGCGCTTGCTTGGCAGCAGTTCTGGAAATCATCTTGGGTTGTAATAAGCTTCATTTAAGTCCATGATAGGACACAGGTGCTATAAAATCCAACATAATTTTGGCCTATATTAATAGTAAGATAGTTTTCAGACTTGAGCAAAATCAGACTGCCAAGTCTCATTCTGGGAGGGTTAGCCCACCAGGCATTTGAAGTGTGGGGGTAATGCTGGTTGTCCCATCTTATGACACTGACAAGCACTGACAAGGCACTGACAAGCCAGAGCTTTCAGAAAATGAAGGGACCCAATGGGGAAGGGACCAGAAACCACCTCATCCTGAATCTCGGGGGTTTGAGAGAAGATACAACAGTGCCCAAGTATTTGCAGGGATGCTGAAGGAGAAGGAATAGGGTACATCTGTGCTGCTTTGAGGGCATCAGTGTAATCAGTGGGTAGAAGTCACAGAGATGTAAGATGCTATATACTGTATGACAGAACACAATTACATGATGGTGGAGGAGGCTGGCAATCTAGTGGGAGCACAAGAAGTGGGATCTTATGACTTTATCATCCCGTAAGGACAAGCCTCACAAAGTCTCCCACACCCATTTAAGGGAAACGGCTTCATTCACAGATTCTGCCACTGCAAATATGGCCACCAACAATGCCTTCTGCCCCCATCCAGGCATACTGCACTGTCCATTAAGAGGTGGGTCCACTTCCCCAAAGCAAAGAAGAAACCACAATGAGATGGTAGGAGGGGCACAATCACGATAAAATCATCTCACATACCTGCCAGGTGGGCGACCCACAAACTGGAAAATAATTATATCACAGAGGTTCTCCCACAGGAGTGAAAGATCTGAGCCCCACATGAGGCTCCCCAGCTTGGGGGTCTGGCATCAGGAGGAGGATCCACCAGAGGATCTGGCTTTGAAGGCCAGCAGGGTTTGATCACAGGAGCTCCACAGGACTGGGAGAAACAGAGACTCCACTCTTGGAGGGTGCACACAAGGTCTCATGTGCACCAGGACCCAGGGGAAAAAGCAGTGTCCTCATGGCAGGTTGGACCAGACCTACGTGCTGGTATCGGAGGGTCTCCTGCTCAGGTCAGGGGTGGCTGTGGCTCACTGCAGGGAAAAAGATACTGATGGTGGTACTTCTGGGGAGTACTCAATGCTGTGAGCCATTTTCTCACCAAGACCTGGCCCCACCCAACAGCCTGTAGGCTCCAGTGCTGGGACACCTCAGGCCAAACAACAGGGCAGGAACACAGCCCTACCCATCAGCAGACAGGCTGCCTAAAGTCTTCCCAAACCCAGAGCTGCCTGCTAAACACACCCCTTGACACAGCCCTGCTCACCAGAGGGACAATACCCAGCTCCACCCACCAGTGGGCAGGAACCAGCCCCTCCCATCAGGAAGCCTGCACAAGCCTCTTAGACCAGCTTCATCCACCAGTGGGCAGACAGCAGAAGCAAGAACTACAACCCTGCAGCCTGCAGAATGGAAACCGCAATCACAGAAAGTTAGACAAAATGAGACAGCAGAGGAATATGTCCCAGACGAAGGAACAAGATAAAACCCCAGAAGAACAACTAAGTGAAGTGGAGATAGGCAACCTACCCAAAAAAGAGTTCAGAGTAATGATAATAAGGATGATCCAAGATCTCGGAAAAAGAATGGAGACAAGGATCTAGAAGATACAAGAAATGTTTAACAAAGAGCTAGAAGATCTAAAGAACAAACAGATGAACAATACAATAACTGAAATGAAAAATAGAAGGAATCAATAACAGAATAACTGAGGCAGAAGAATGGATAACTGAGCTGGAAGACAGAATGGTGGAAATCACTGCTGTGGAACCGAATAAAGAAAAAACAATGAAAAGAAATGAGGACAGTCTAAGAGAACTTTACGACAACATTCACATTATGGGGATCCCAGAAGAAGAGAGAGAAAGAACCTGAGATAATATTTGAAGAGATAACAGCTGAAAACTTCCCTAACATGGGAAAGGAAACAGACACCCAAGTCCAGGAAGTGCAGAGAGTCCCAGGCAGGATAAACTCAAGGAGGAACACACCAAGACACATAGTAATCAAACTGACAAATTAAAAGCAACAGAAAATACTAAAAGCAACAAGGGAATTCCCATAAGGTTATCAGCTGATTTTTCAGCAGAAACTCTGCAGGCCAGAAGGGAGTGGCACAATATATTTAAAGTGATGGATGGTAAGAACCTACAACCAAGAAAACTCTACCCAGCAAGGCTCTCATTCAGATTCAATGGAGAAATCAAAATCTTTACAGACAAGCAAAAGCTAAGAGAATTCAGCACCACCAGACCAGATTTGCAAAAAATGCTACAGGAACGTCTCTAGGTAGAAAAGAAAAGGCCACAACTAGAAACAAGAAAATTATGAACAGAAAAGCTCACCAGTAAAGGCAAACATACAGTAAAGGTAGGAAATCATCCACACACAAATATGATATCAAAACCAGCAATTGTGAGAAGAGGAGAGTACAAATGCAGGATACTGGAACTGCATTTGAAATTAAAAGACCAGCAACTTAAAACAATCTTGTTTATATATAGACTGCTATATCAAAACCTCATGGGAACTGCAAACCAAAAATCTACAATATGTACACAAAAAAGAAAAAGGAATCCGAACACAACACTAAAATTAGTCATCAAATCACAAGAGAAGAGAACAAAAGAGGACAGGCAGAAAAAAGACCTACAAAAACAAATCCAAAACAATTAACAAAATGACGATAAGAACATACATATCGATAATTACCTTAAATGTAAACGGATTAAATGCTCCAACCAAAAGACACAGACTTGCTGAATGGATACAAAAACAAGACCCATATATATGCTGTCTACAAGAGACCCACATCAGACCTAGGGACACATACAGACTGAAAGTGAGGTGATCAGAAAAGGAATTCCGTGCAAATGGAAATCAAAAGAAAGCTGCAGTAGCAATACTCATATCAGACAAAAATAGACTTTAAAATAAAGACTGCTACAAGAGACAAAGGAGGACACTGCATAATGATGAAGGGATCAATCCAACAAGAATATGGAAGAATTGTAAATATATATGCACCCAACATAGGAGCAGCTCAACATATAAGGCAAATGCTAACAGCCATAAAAGGAGAAATTAACAGTAACACAATAATAGTAGGGGACTTTAACAACCCACTTTCATCAGTGGACAGATCATCAGACAGAAAATCAATAAGGAAACGCAGGTCTTAAATGACATATTAGACCAGATGGACTTAATTGCTATTTTTAGAGCATTATCCCAAAGTAACAGAGTATATATTCCTTTCAAGTACACATGGAACATTCTCCAGGACTGATCACATGCTGGGCCACAAAGTGAGCCACAGTAAATTTTAAAAATTGAAATCATATCAAGCATCTTTTCCAATGACAACACTACGAGATTAGAAATCAACTACAAGAAAAAACCTGTAAAAAACACAAACATGTAGAGGCTAAACAATATGCTATCAATACTAAACAACCAGTGGATCACTGAAGAAATCAGAGGAAATAAAAAAATACCGAGAGATAAATGAAAATGAAAGCATGATGATCCAAAACCTATGGGACGCAGCAAAATCAGTTCTAAGAGGGAACTTTATAGCCATACAATCTTACTTCAGGAAACATAATAATCTCAAATAAACAACCTAACCTTACAACTAATGCAACTAGAGAAAGAAGAACAAACAAAACCCAAAGTTAGCAGAAGGAAAGAAACCATAAAGATCAGAGCAGAAATAAATGAAATAGAGATAAAGAAATCAATAGATAAGATCAATGAAACTAAAAGCTTATTCTTTGAAAAGATAAACAAAACTGACAAACCTTTAGCCAGATTCATCAAGAAAAAAAGCGGGAGGACTCAAATCAATAAAATTAGAAATGAAAAAGAAGTTGCAACTGACACCACAGAAATACAAAGGATCATAAGAGACTACTACACACAACTATATGACAACCACGAAGAAATGGACAAATGCTTAGCAAGGTACAATCTTCCAAGACTGAACCAGGAAGAAATAGAAAATATGAGCAGAACAATCATAAGTACTGAAATTGAAACTGTGATTTTAAAAACTCCCAACAAACAAAAGTCCAGGACCAGATGGCTTCACAGGTGAATTCTATCAAACATTTAGAGACGAGTTAACACCTATTCTTTCAAACTATTCCAAAAAATTGCAGAGGAAGGAACACTCCCAAGCTCATTCTATGAGGCCACCATCACACTGATTCCAAAACCAGACAAAGATACCACACAAAAAAGTAAATTACAGGCCAGTATCACTGAAGAACATGGACGCAAAAATCCTCAACAAAATACTAGCAAACCGAATCCAACAATACAGTAAAAGGATCATACACCATGATCAAGTGGAATTTATCCCAAGATGCAAGGATTCTTCAATATCCACAAATCAATCAGTGTGATACAACACATTAACAAATTGAAGAATAAAAACCATATGATCATCTCAATAGATGCAGAAAAAGCTTCTGACAAAATTCAATACCCATTTATGATAAAAACTCTCCAGAAAGTGGGCACAGAGAGAACCTACCTCAACATAATAAAGGCCATATATGACAAACCTACAGCTAACATCATACTTAATGGTGAAAACCTGGATGCATTTCCTCTAAGATCAGGAACAAGACAAGGATGACCACTCTCACCACTTTTATTCAACATAGTTTTGGAAGTTTTAGCCACAGCAATCAGAGAAGAAAAAGAAATAAAAGGAATCCAAAATGGAAAAGAAGTTAAACTGTCACTATTTGCAGATGACATGATACTGTACATAGAAAATCCTAAAGATGCTACCAGAAAACTACCACAGCTCATCAATGAATTTGGTAAAGTTGCAGGATACAAAATTAATACACAGAAATCTATTGCATTTCTATACACTAACAACAAAAGATCAGAAAGAGAAATTAAGGAAACAATCCCATTTACTGTCACATCAAAAAGAATAAAATACCTAGGAATAAACCTACCTAAGGAGGCAAAAGACCTGTACTCTGAAAACTATAAGACACTGATGAAAAAAATCGAAGATGACACAACCAGATGGAAAGATATACCATGTTCTCGGATTGGAAGAATCAATATTGTCAAAATGACTATACTACCCAAGGCAATCTACAGAGTCAATGCAATCCCTGTCAAATTACCAATGGCATTTTTCACACAGCTAGAACAAAAAAAAATTTTTAATTTGTATGGAGACACAAAAGACCCCAAATAGCCAAAGCAATCTTGAGAAAGAAAAGCTACAGTAATCAAAACAGTATGGTACTGGCACAACAACAGAAATACAGATCAATGGAACAGGACAGAAAGTCCACAGATAAACCCACGCACTTATGGTCACCTAATCTATGATAAAGGAGGCAAGAATATACAGTGGAGAAAAGATAGTCTCTTCAATACATGGTGCTGAGAAAACTGGACAGCTACTTGTGAAAGAATGAAATTAGAATATTCTTTAACACTATACACAAAAATAAACTCAAAATGGGTTAAATGGGTTACCTAAATGTAAGCCCAGATACTATAAAACTCTTAGAGAAAAACATAGGCACAACACTCTTGGACATAAATTGCAGCAATATCTTTTTCAATCTGTCTTCTAGAGTAATGGATATAAAAAGAAAAATAAACAAATGGAAACTGATTAAACTCAACAGTTTTTGCACAGCAAAGAAAATGAAAAAGAAAACAAAAAGACAACTACAGAATGGGAGAAAATATTTGCAAACAATGCAACTGACAAGGGCTTAATTTCCAAAATTTACAAGCAGCTCATGCAGCTCAATATCAAAAAACAAACAAACAAAAAAGTAACCCAATCAAAAAATGGGCGAAGACCTAAACAGACATTTCTCCAAAGAAGACATAGAGGTGGCCAAGAGGCACATGAAAAGATGCTCAACATTTTTAATTATTAGAGAAATGCAAATCAAAACTACAATGAGGTATCACCTCACACCAGTCAGAATGGCCATCATCAAAAAGTCTACAAACAGGGAACTTCCCTGGTGGCGCACTGGTTAAGAATCCACCTGCCAATGCAGGGGACATGGGTTCGAGCCCTGCTCCGGGAAGATCCCACATGCTGCGGAGCAACTAAGCCCGTGTGCCACAACTACTGACCCTGCGCGCTAGAGCCCGCGAGCCACAACTACTGAAGCCTGCGCACCTAGAGCCCGTGCTCCGCAACAAGAGAAGCCACTGCAATGAGAAGCCTGCACACCACAACGAAGAGTAGCCCCTGCTCACCACAACTAGAGAAAGCCTGCATGCAGCAACAAAGACCCAACTCAGCCAAAAATAAGTAAATAAAATAAATAAATTTCTTTTAAAAAATGTCTACAAACAATAAATGTTGGAGAGGATGTGGAGAAAGGGGAACCCTCCTACACTGTTGGTGGGAATATAAATTGGTACAGCCACTCTGGAGAAGAGTGTGGAGGTTCCTTAAGAAACTAAAAACAGAGCTACCATATGATTAAGCAATCCCACTCCTGGGCATATATCTGGAGAAAACCATGGTTCAAGAGGATACATGTACCCCAATGTTCAGGATTTTTATGAATTGCCAGTATGAGTTCTGTGAGTTTTAGAAGTTTATTAAATTATGTTATACCCTTTTCTTTGTGGGGTGGCTGCTTGTGTTTGTGTATTTGTGTGTGTGTGTTTGCCAGTTTTACTCTTTTTGCTCATTTCATCAGGAATATGGGAAGGAAGTTCTGCAATGAAGTTTTAAAAATTTTTTATTTTATATTGAAGTACAGTTGATTTACAATGCTGTGTTAGTTTCACGTGTACAGCAAAGTGATTCAGTTATACATATACATATATCTATTCTTTTTCAAATTCTTTTCCCATTTAGGTCCTGAAAATTCTAACAGCCCACCAACCTGGAGAGATATAAACTGAGTGTCTTTCTCCTTTTACTTCTGTTTGACAGAGGAGAAGAGATGATGGGACAGGGGGTGGGAAGAAAGAGGTGACATGGAAAAGTTAGGAATGGGGCTGACACACAATTAGAAATCTGGACACAATATATAAAGCAATGATTTTCAGATAGTGCAAGACAGGGAGCCCTGGGAGAAGGGGTATGGACATAAGGTCCAGCTCATTGCCTGGAGAGCTTCCCAAACAGAGCCCAGCAGCCCCTCTTTGGAGCTCAGGGAGGCAAAGTGGCTGCAAGGGTAGTGGTGGAGAGGGAGGGAGGGCTGCAATAGCTATTGTAAATATACAATAGGATATTGTATCATGCGCACAAAGGGAGGGAGAGGATATCATGAGCACAAAGAAGAGAAGTGGGAAATTCAAAATAAAAACCCACTGGACAGGATTAATGGCAGATTAGACGCTGTAGAAGATACAGCAGTATTGTTTGAAGACTAGAAGACTTGAAGACTAGCATTGCTTGCAGCACTAGAAACTATTTAAAAAAAAAAACAGCAAAAAGGCCTAAACAAATGAACACTGCATCTGTGACTTATGGGATAGTATCAAGCAGTACATATGTACAAATGGAGTTACAGAAGGAGAGGAGAGAAAGGGTAAAACAGAAAAAAATTTAAAGAAACTATGGCTGAAAATTTTTCAAGTTTGATGGAAACTGTAAATCCACATATAGAAAAACCTCAAAGAACTCTAAGCAGAATAAACATAAAGAAAGCCACACTAAGGCCCATCATGATCTTTTAAAAAAATCTAAAATAAACAAAGACCCCAACAAAAAGATGCTCAAACTCTATACACTTACTAGACTTGCTAAACTGATAATAACAAACGTTGACAAGGGTGTGGGGTAACTGGAACTCTCGTAACACTGCTGGGGGGGAATTCACAATGGAACAGTTCATAAAGCAGTTTGTAAAGCAGTTGGCAATTTCTTATAAAGTCTGACATACACTTACCATATGAGCAATTCCACTCATAGGTATTTTCCCAAGAAAATTAAAAATGTATGTTCACACAAAAGACTTGAATGTGAATGTTCATTGCAGCTGTATTCTTAATAGGTAAAAACTGGAAGCAACCCAAATGTCCATCAACTAGTGAACATACAAAGTGTGGTACACCCATAGGATAGAATACTATTCATCAATAAAAAGGAATAGCTTACTGAAACATACATCAACTTGGATGAATCTCAAAAGCATTATCCTAAATGCAAGAAGCCAGGCACAAAGTTTATTACTACATGATTCCATTTATGGGACATTCTGGAATGGGTGAAACTACAGATGGCAATCAGACCAGCAATCAGCAAGGTGGGGGAGTTTACTACAAAGGGGCACAAGGGAACTTCTAGGGATGATGCTCTATCATCACTGTGGTATGTTGCATGATTATATACATTTGTCAAAATTCATTGAATTGCGCAGTTAAAATTGGTGAATTTTATTTTATGTAAATTATACCTCAGTAATGCTCATCAAAAAAGAGAGAATGGTGCTATCTAATGAGTGTGAGGTCTTGAGGGCTGGCTTCTGAATTAAAGAAGCAATCAGAAGCCTGTGGGAATGAATTACACCCTCTCTCCAAATATGCAGCAGAAACCCTAGAACAGGACATTTACAGACTCTGAGAAAGCTGGGTCCCAGTATCCAAACAAAGGCTGTCTATGACCCCAGCTGAGATTTCTCTCTTCTCCGCCATTCCCTCAGGCTACAGAAAAGCATGGGCGATTTCTTGGACTGGTGGTGACAGCGAACCAGTTTAAATATTGAGCTTATAGCAAGCAACATGGGAACTACAGTCTGGAACCAACTGGTGATGTTTAAACTTGGATAATGGAAAAATAACAATATGCCTAACTCCCCACCCAGAAATATTAAAAAGTGCTGACTCATCTTTCGGAAGGGCAACCAACAAAGCTTATAACTGAAATGTATAGCTTTCAAAAACCCAACAAAATGACTCCAATTAACATTTTTCATAATCTCTTTTCTTAACCTCAGAGGGATTTTATAGGAAAGAACAACCTTTAGAGTAAAAATTGTTCAGCAATTCATTTAGTTTCCTTATGGTTTGCTTTTTTCCTGTTAAATTAAGTAAAGTGAAACTTAGTACTTAAAAAAATTACATAGAGAAATTATAGTAGGATTCTATCTACTGATATACCTTATTTCATAATATCGGAGACACTAGTACTGATGAGACATACGTACCACTAATTTATACACCACTAAGGAAGAAAATCACTCCAATTTAACTAGGCTACAATGCAAAGATGCCATGCATTATAAGATACACACCAATATCAAAGATGTGAAAAACAAGAAAAAGGTATGACTCAGGATCAAAAATATGTATCTCCATCCATCCATCCATATGCATATAAAAAGGTTCCTGGAATAAGGTCACTTACATTTAACAATAATTATTTCTCAGAGGGAGGATCTGAGGTCATTTTAAAACTTATCTTTTATACATTAAAAAAGTTCTTTATAATGAAGACATATTTACAAAAACGAATGAATGATTTTTATTCAAAGAAAAAAATGACTGGAAGTAAATATGCCAAGATGTTAATAGCGGGTCATTCTGGGTGTGGAATCAGAGGTGACATTTCTCCTTCATTCATTTCTGTATTTTAAAGCAACTCTTAAAGTTGAAAAAACTAAACAAAGCCAGCAAAGACTCATGAAAACTTGGCTGGACATCCTTGGACGACAGGAGTTTGTGGCCGGGCGCCTGCTCTGGGGGTGACCCATCACCCCGGCTCTCACACTGCAAGTCCTTTGTCCCGTGATGATTGGGCACCCTGCCTCCCTTGTTGTTCACATGAGTGGGGTGATTCAGAAGGAAAGACACTTCTGATTTGACTCTAGAGTGGTGGCACTCAATTTTTTAGGGTGCCTGCGAATCCCCTGAGGAACGTGTCACACAGCCAGATTCCTGCATCCACCCCTGAGATGATGACCCAGGAGGTCTGCGGTGGGGCTTAGGAGACTGTGTTTTAAGCACCCAGGTAATTCTTACACCTGGCCTCACAGCTCCGGGGCTCCCTCAGCACATCTGGAGGGAAAATCTGGAAACTTCCCCAAGCCTCTGTGCCCCCATGAGGGCACCCGCTGCCAACCACATACCACACAGGGCCCTGGAGGGCTGGACCCCCTCCAAGCTCTGCGCAAAGAACAGGTGGTAAGGGGAACTCAATGGACCCATCCCCTCCTGCCAGGAAAAGGCTGGGAGCTCAACTCAGACCCAAACTCATGTCTAAAGCTCCACAGGCACTGATTCTTCTAAAGAAAGTTTAAACCCGTGAAATATGCAGCAATGAAAAAAGCCCTCCTATTGTACAGAAAAGACACACAGACCTCTCCAACTCTTCCCCACTCAGTGCATACTCAAACACCAGCTACAGCAAATACTACCCTGGGAATTTTAAAAAGATCTATTACCCTGTTCTATACATTTGTTTCCATATGTACGTAAGTCTGAGGTGCTAATTCTATCTCCCAGACATAATTCAAAAGAAAATAGTTTCCTCAGTGTAGCTGTTTGGTTCAATTTCATGTTTCTAAAACCTGAGCCATTACTTTATGTCAGCTGTTTTTCATGAATATGTGCGCCAGCCTCCCATTTTCAGGGGTTCTTAGCCCAGTGCTTCTCAAACTGTAAAGTGCATAAGAATCCCCCGGGATCTTGCAAAAAGGCAGATTCTGACTCAGCAGGCCTGGGGCAGGGCCCGGGAATCTGCATTGTGAACAAGCTCCCAGGTGATGCCCAGGCTGCTGGTTCCTGGACCAGAATGGAGTAGCAAGGATAGCTGACAGATGAAAGTTTGGTCCCTAAGTATGTTTTGCCTATAATAAAATAAAAGCCAAATGAGCATTTGTTCCTATCACAGGGCTATAAACTACAATGCAATTTTTTCCTGAGGTTTGCAGGAAATTTGTAGTGTACACCCCATCTCTGGTTGGGAGTGAGTCAGCAAGTTGTAAAGCCAAATTCCTCTTCATTGTAAATTTTTCTATCTGCTGTTTACTGAACTGCAAATGATCAGAGTTAAATACTAAGCAGAAGATCCAGAGATTCAAAAAAGTACATGCGTAGGAAGGGAAGTATTTGAAGAAGTTTAGAAAATGACTTATTATAAAAATGAGTAAGGGTTTAAGATGAGAAAGTGCAAGTTGGCTAGCTTTGGAAGGGTGACTTTTCATTAAATTAAATCAGAAGACTGTTGTCAGCTGCAGGATGGATTTTTTTTTTTTTTTTTGTCTAAATTGTAGTTTATTATCATCTACATGTATGTATTTCCCAAATTTTTTTTACATGAGTATATATTACTTTGAAAATTAGGGATGCAGGATGTATCTTTTAACTTGAAGGGAAACAGAGAAATTAAAAGAGGCAGCTGTGATAATGTCTTTTGAATTCAACTGAGGAGAAAGTTTGGAGGGTGAACCGGAGAGTAATTTTACATTGAGTTGTCCAAGGCCCAGAGTGAAATAATGTTTCTGTGTTATTATTATTCAAGGTCCCAAACACTGAGATAAAGAAAGAAAAGATCAGCGAGACAAAATGCAAAAAACGTTCCAAGGCACATACATAACATTATTTTAAAAATTATGTCATATTATATATACCATAGAGAAAAAGACTGGGAGAATGTACAGCAAAAGACCCTGGATGGTGGGACTGTTTACCTTTGGTTATGCTATTTTGACATTTTCTATAATGAAAATATATTACTTTTATAATAAAGCTAATAAAAGTTATTTTTTTAAAATGGTCATGCTGAGATAGGAAGATGGAAGGAAAGGAGGGAAGGAGGGAGGGAGGGAGAGAGAGAGAGATGGACAGAGAGAAAGGAAAAGAAAGAAAGAAGAGAGCAGATAAACAGATAGAGATGGTTTCTCCCTTGAAGGGAAATTTTTTTCAAACAGCAATTCCTTTACATATTTCTTTTGATTATGCCCCCCACAATTCTTTCCTACTTTTTCCCTGGGATCATATTGACGTTAAGGCTGTGATTATACTTTAAAGCATTGAATGAAATCTGAAGAACTAGAATCTTCAAATTCCCAGTCATTCCTCCGTAATCAATGCTTTCTATTTCACGTGTAGCAACTGGCATTTATGAACTTTACGATGCTTTAAGGATGAAGTGCAGATCCTTTCCCTTCTTGGCAGAATCCACTAGGTGCCAACCGCTCGAGTCCTCGGTTCTCCCTCTGAGCTGCACTGCCCAGCTACTGTGCCCGCAGCAGACTCTCCAGAAAGCAAAGTTCTCATTCGATTGTTGTGACCATGCCTTAGCTTCGAGTGGCTGGTAATGTACAGTGCAGGAAATGGTATACTAACAGGAAGAAACATGCTGAACAAGGCTGCAAAATCACTAGCATCAGAAACAACTCGGAAAATACCTTTAAGATGGTAATATTCCAGGTAAAGCTCTCCACAGCTTTTTGCAGTTTGCGTTCCTTCAAACCTTCCTTAGTGCCTATGCTGTGCAAGTGTTCATGGAATTCCATGGCTGAAAGAAGCAGAAAGACAAAGGATATTACTTCCCCACCCAATCTGTGGTAATGAGCCGGCAATATTTATTTTTCTAGGGGAGGAGAAGAAGATGGCGGAAGAGTAAGACGCGGAGATCACCTTCCTCCCCACAGATACATCAGAAATACATCTACACGTGGAACTGCTCCTACAGAACACCCACTGAACGCTGGCAGAAGACGTCAGACCTCCCAAAAGGCAAGAAACTCCCCACGTACCTGGGTAGGACAAAAGAAAAAAGAAATAACAGAGACAAAAGAATAGGGACGGGACCTGCACCAGTGGGAGGGAGCTGTGAAGGAGGAAAGGTTTCCACACACTAGGAAGCCCCTTCACGGGCGGAGACTGCGGGTGGCAGAGGGGGGAGCTTCGGAGCCACGGAGGAGAGCGCAGCCACAGGGGTGCGGAGGGCAAAGCGGAGAGATTCCCGCACAGAGGAGCGGTGCCGACCAGCACTCACCAGCCCGAGAGGCTTGTCTGCTCAGCCGCCGGGGCGGGCGGGGGCTGGGAGCTGGGGCTCGGGCTTCGGTGCTAGCCAGGAGGGAGTCCGGGAAAAAGACTGCAGCTGCCAAAGAGGCAAGAGACTTTTTCTTGCCTCTTTGTTTCGCGGCGCGCAAGGAGAGGGGATTCAGAGCGCCGCCTAAACGAGCTCCAGAGACGGGCGCGAGCCGCGGCTATCAGCGCGGATCCCACAGCAACAGGGACGCAGAGGGAAAAGCGGAGAGATTCCCGCGCGGAGGCTCGGCGCCGAGCAGCGCTCACCAGCCCGAGAGGCTTGTCTGCTCACCCGCCGGGGCGGGCGGGGGCTGGGAGCTGAGGCTCGGGCTTCGGTCGGATCACAGGGAGAGGACTGGGGTTGGCTGCGTGAACACAGCCTGAAGGGTCTAGCGCACCACAACTAGCCGGGAGGGTGCACGAGAAAAAGTCTGCAGCTGCCGAAGAGGCGGGAGACTTTTTCTTGCCTCTTTGTTTCCTGGTGCGTGAGGAGAGGGGATTCAGAGCGCCGCTTAAAGGAGCTCCAGAGACGAGCGTGAGCCGCGGCGATCAGCGCGGACCCCAGAGACGGGCATGAGACGCTAAGGCTGCTGCTGCCGCTACCAAGAAGCCTGTGTGCGAGCACAGGTCACTCTCCACACCGCCCCTCCCGGGAGCCAGTGCAGCCCGCCACGGCCAGGCTCCCGTGATCTGGGGACAACTTCCCCGGGAGAACGCACGGCGCGCCTCAGGCTGCTGCAACGTCATGCCGGCTTCTGCCGCCGCAGGCTCGCCCCGCCTCCTCCGTACCGCTCCCTCCCCGCGGCCTGAGTGAGCCAGAGCCCCCGAATCAGCTGCTCCTTTAACCCCGTTCTGTCTGGGCGGGGAACAGACGCCCTCAGGCGACCTACATGCAGAGGCGGGTCCAAATCCAAAGCTGAACCCTGGGAGCTGTGCAAACGAAGAAGAGAAAGGGAAATTTCTCCCAGCCGCCTCAGAAGCAGCAGATTAAAGCTCCACAAACAACTTGATGTGCCTGCATCTGTTGAATACCTGAATAGACAACGAATCATCCCAAATTGAGGAGGTGGACCTTGGGAGCAGGATATATTATTTTTTCCCCTTTTCCTCTTTTTGTGAGTGTGTATGTGTATGCTTCTGGATGAGATTTTGTCTGTATAGCTTTGCTTTCACCATTTGTCCTAGGGTTCGGTCCGTCCGTTTTTATTTGTTTTTTTTTTTTACTTAAAAAATTTTTTTCTTAATAAATTTTTTCTTAACAATTTTTTTCTTATTTTTTATTTTAAAAAATTAAAAAAATGTTTCTTAATAAATTTTTCCTTAATACTTTTTTTATTTTAAAAAATTAAAGTTTTTTCTTAATAAATTTTTAATACTTTTTTCTTATTTTTTATTTTAAAAAATTAAAAAGTTTTTTTCTTAATAAATTATTTCTTAATAATTTTTTTCTAATTTTTTATTTTAATAGCTTTATTTTATTTTATCTTACTTTACTTTATTTTATTTTATTTTATCCTCTTTCTTTCTATTTTTTCTCCCTTTTATTCTGAGCCATGTGGATGAAAGGCTCTTGGTGCTCCAGCCAGGCATCAGGGCTGTGCCTCTGAGGTGGGAGAGCCAACTTCAGGACACTGGTCCACAAGAGACCTCCCAGCTCCACGTAATACCAAACGGCGAAAATCTCTCAGAGATCTCCATCTCAACACCAAGACCCAGCTTCACTCAAGGACCAGCAAGCTATAGTGTTGGACACCCTATGCCAAACAACTAGAAAGACAGGAACACAGCCCCATCCATTAGCAGAGGGGCTGCCTAAAATCATAGTAAGGCCACAGACACCCCAAAACACACCACCAGACGTGGACCTGTGCACCAGAAAGACAAGATCCAGCCTCATCCACCAGAACACAGGCACTAGTCCCCTCCACCAGGAAGCGTACACAACCCACTGAACCAACCTTAGCCACTGGGGACAGATACCAAAAACAACAGGAACTACGAACTTGCAGCCTGCAAAAAGGAGACCCCAAACACAGTAAGATAAGCAAAAATGAGAAGACAGAAAAACACACAGCAGATGAAGAAGCAAGGTAAAAACACACCAGACCTAACAAATGAAGAGGAAATAGGCAGTCTACCTGAAAAAGAATTCAGGATAATGATAGTAAGGATGATCCAAAATCTTGGAAACAGAATAGACAAAATGCAAGAAACATTTAAAGAGGACGTAGAAAAACTAAAGAGGAACCAAGAAATAATGAAAGACACAATACATAAAATTAAAAATACTCTAGAAGGGATCAATAGCAGAATAACTGAGGCAGAAGAACGGATAAGTGACCTGGAAGATAAAATAGTGGAAATAACTACTGCAGAGCAGAATAAAGAAAAAAGAATGAAAAGAACTGAGGACAGTCTCAGAGACCTCTGGGACAACATTAAACGCACCAACATTCGAATTATAGGGGTCCCAGAAGAAGAAGAGAAAAAGAAAGGGACTGAGAAAATATTTGAAGAGATTATAGTTGAAAACTTCCCTAATATGGGAAAGGAAATAGTTAATCAAGTCCTGGAAGCACAGAGAGTCCCATACAGCATAAATCCAAGGAGAAACACGCCAAGACACATATTAATCAAACTATCAAAAATTAAATATAAAGAAAACATATTGAAAGCAGCAAGGGAAAAACAACAAATAACACACAAGGGAATCCCCATAAGGTTAACAGCTGATCTTTCAGCAGAAACTCTGCAAGCCAGAAGGGAGTGGCAGGACATATTTAAAGTGATGAAGGAGAAAAACCTACAACCAAGATTACTCTACCCAGCAAGGATCTCATTCAGATTTGATGGAGAAATTAAAATCTTTACAGACAAGCAAAAGCTGAGAGAGTTCAGCACCACCAAACCAGCTTTACAACAAATGCTAAAGGAACTTCTCTAGGCAAGAAACACAAGAGAAGGAAAACACCTACAATAACAAACCCAAAACATTTAAGAAAATGGGAATAGGAACATACATATCGATAACTACCTTAAATGTAAATGGATTAAATGCTCCCACCAAAAGACACAGACTGGCTGAATGGATACAAAAACAAGACCCATATATATGTTGTCTAAAAGAGACCCACTTCAGACCTAGGGACACATACAGACTGAAAGTGAGGGGATGGAAAAAGATATTCCAGGCAAAAGGAAATCAAAAGAAAGCTGGAGTAGCAATTCTCATATCAGACAAAATAGACTTTAAAATAAAGACTATTACAAGAGACAAAGAAGGACACTATATAATGATCAAGGGATCAATCCAAGAAGAAGGTATAACAATTGTAAATATTTATGCACACAACATAGGAGCACCTCAATACATAAGGCAAATACTAACAGCCATAAAAGGGGAAATCGACAGCAACACAATCATAGTAGGGGACTTTAACACCCCACTTTCACCAATGGACAGATCATCCAAAATGAAAATAAATAAGGAAACACAAGCTTTAAATGATACATTAAACAAGATGGACTTAATTGATATTTATAGGACATTCCACCCAAAAACAACAGAATACACATTTTTCTCAAGTGCTCATGGAACATTCTCCAGGATAGATCATATCTTGGGTCACAAGTCAAGCCTTGGTAAATTTAAGAAAATTGAAATCATATCAAGTATCTTTTCCGACCACAAAGCTATGAGACTAGACATCAATTACAGGAAAAGATCTGTAAAAAATACAAACACATGGAGGCTAAACAATATACTACTTAATAACGAAGTGATCACTGAAGAAATCAAAGGGGAAATCAAAAAATACCTAGAAACAAATGACAATGGAGACACGACGACCCAAAACCTATGGGATGCAGCAAAAGCAGTTCTAAGAGGGAAGTTTATAGCAATACAAGCCTACATCAAGAAACAGGAAACATCTCGAATAAACAACCTAATCTTGCACCTAAAGCAATTAGAGAAAGAAGAACAAAAAAATCCCAAAGCTAGCAGAAGGAAAGAAATGATAAAGATCAGATCAGAAATAAATGAAAAAGAAATGAAGGAAACAATAACAAAGATCAATAAAACTAAAAGCTGGTTCTTTGAGATGATAAACCATTAGCCAGACTCATCAAGAGAACAAGGGAGAAGACTCAAATCAATAGAATTAGAAATGAAAAAGGAGAAGTGACCACTGACACTGCAGAAATACAAACAATCATGAGAGATTACTACAAGCAACTCTATGCCAATAAAATGGACAACCTGGAAGAAATGGACAGATTCTTAGAAATGCACAACCTGCCGAGACTGAACCAGGAAGAAATAGAAAATATGAACAGACCAATCACAAGCACTGAAATTGAAACTGTGATTAAATATCTTCCAACACACAAAAGCCCAGGACCAGATGGCTTCACAGGCGAATTCTATCAAACATTTAGAGAAGAGCTAACACCTATCCTTCTCAAACTCTTCCAAAATATTGCAGAGGGAGGAACACTCCCCAACTCATTCTACGAGGCCACCATCACCCTGATACCAAAACCAGACAAAGATGTCACAAAGAAAGAAAACTACAGGCCAATATCACTGATGAACATAGACGCAAAAATCCTCAACAAAATACTAGCAAACAGAATCCAACAGCACATTAAAAGGATTATACACCATGATCAAGTGGGGTTTATTCCAGGAATGCAAGGATTCTTCAATATACGCAAATCAATCAACGTGATACATCATATTAACAAATTGAAGGAGAAAATCCATATGATCATCTCAATAGATGCAGAGAAAGCTTTTGACAAAATTCAACACCCATTTATGATAAAAGCCCTGCAGAAAGTAGGCATAGAGGGAACTTTCCTCAACATAATAAAGGCCATATATGACAAACCCACAGCCAACATTGTCCTCAATGGTGAAAAATTGAAACCATTTCCACTAAGATCAGGAACAAGACAAGGTTGCCCATTCTCACCACTATTATTCAACATAGTTTTGGAAGTGTTAGCCACAGCAATCAGAGAAGAAAAAGAAATAAAAGGAATCCAAATCGGAAAAGAAGAAGTAAAGCTGTCACTGTTTGCAGATGACATGATACTATACATAGAGAATCCTAAAGATGCTACCAGAAAACTACTAGAGCTAATCAATGAATTTGGTAAAGTAGCAGGATACAAAATTAAGGCACAGAAATCTCTTGCATTCCGATACACTAATGATGAAAAATCTAAAAGTGAAATTAAGAAAACACTCCCATTTACCATTGCAACAAAAAGAATAAAATACCTAGGAATAAACCTACCTACGGAGACAAAAGACCTGTATGCAGAAAGTTATAAGACACTGATGAAAGAAATTAAAGATGATACAAATAGATGGAGAGATATGCCATGTTCTTGGATTGGAAGAATCAACATTGTGAAAATGACTCTACTACCCAAAGCAATCTACAGATTCAATGCAATCCCTATCAAACTACCAGTGGCATTTTTCACAGAACTAGAACAAAAAATATCACAATTTGTATGGAAACACAAAAGACCCCGAATAGCCAAAGCAATCTTGAGAACGAAAAATGGAGCTGGAGGAATCAGGCTCCCTGACTTCAGGCTATACTACAAAGCTACAGTAATCAGGACAGTTTGGTACTGGCACAAAAACAGAAATATAGATCAATGGAACAGGATAGAAAGCCCAGAGATAAACCCACGCACATATGGTCACCTTATCTTTGATAAAGGAGGCAAGTATATACAGTGGAGAAAAGACAGCCTCTTCAATAAGTGGTCCTGGGATAACTGGACAGGTACATGTAAAAGTATGAAATTAGAACACTCCCTAACACCATACACAAAAATAAACTCAAAATGGATTAAAGACCTAAGTGTAAGGCCAGACACTATCAAACTCTTAGAGGAAAACATAGGCAGAACACTGTATGACATAAATCACAGCAAGATCCTTTTTGACCCAGCTCCTAGAGAAATGGAAATAAAAACAAAAATAAACAAATGGGACCTAATGAAACTTAAAAGCTTTTGCACAGCAAAGGAAACCATAAACAAGACCAAAAGACAACCCTCAGAATGGGAGAAAATATTTGCAAATGAAGCAACTGACAAAGGATTAATCTCCAAGATTTACAAGCAGCTCATGCAGCTCAATAACAAAAAAACAAACAACTCAATCCAAAACTGGGCAGAAGACCTAAATAGACATTTCTCCAAAGAAGATATACAGATTGCCAACAAACACATGAAAGAATGCTCAACATCATTAATCATTAGAGAAATGCAAATCAAAACTACAATGAGATATCATCTCACACCGGTCAGAATGGCCATCATCAAAAAATCTAGAAACAATAAATGCTGGAGAGGGTGTGGAGAAAAGGGAACCCTCTTGCACTGTTGGTGGGAATGTAAATTGATACAGCCACTATGGAGAACAGTATGGAGGTTCCTTAAAAAACTACAAATAGAATTACCATACGACCCAGCATTACCACTACTGGGCATATACCCTGAGAAAACCATAATTCAAAAAGAGTCATGTACCAAAATGTTCATTGCAGCTCTATTTACAATAGCCAGGACATGGAAGCAACCTAAATGTCCATCATCGGATGAATGGATAAAGAAGATGTGGCACATATATACAATGGAATATTATTCAGCCATAAAAAGAAACAAAATGGAGTTATTTGTAGTGAAGTGGATCGAGTTAGAGTCTGTCATACAGAGTGAAGTAAGTCAGAAAGAGAAAAACAAATACAGTATGCTAACACATATATATGGAATCTAAGGGGGAAAAAAAAAGGTCATGAAGAACCTAGTGGCAAGACGGGAATAAAGACACAGACCTACTAGAGAATGGACTTGAGGATATGGGGAGGGCGAAGGGTAACCTGAGACAAAGTGAGAGAGTGGCATGGACATATATATGCTACGAAACGTAAAATAGATAGCTAGTGGGAAGCAACCGTATAGCACAGGGAGATCAGCTCTGTGCTTTGTGACCACGTAGAGGTGTGGGATCAGGAGGGCGGGAGGGAGGGAGATGCAAGAGGGAAGAGATATGGGAACATATGTATATGTATAACTGATTCACTTTGTTATAAAGCAGAAACTAACACACCATTGTAAAGCAATTATACTCCAATAAAGATGTTTAAAAAAATTATTTTTCTAGATACAGCTGAAATGATTCCAATCTCCACTGAGATTTCATAAAGTGCCTATTTAAGAATGTAACAGTGGGGGAAACACTGCAAATTCATGGCATCCATGAGGCAGAAGGCATCTTAGAGGTGGGTGCTCATGGATTGGAAGGGCTGCAGGGCACAGGCGATCATCCTCATTCTTACGTTAGAGATGAGGAGTCTGAGGCTCAGCCAGGTTCGGAGACACTGAGGCTGTGGAGGGAGCCGCAGGAACAGCTGGACCAGAATCCAGGTCTTTGGAATCTCAGAGGCAGATTTCAGCTCCGCCAAGGACACGATGTTGGCAATAAGGGATGAAAAGAGTGCAAAGCAATGTATTTCCTGTCCCAGTAAAAGTCAATCTGAGGTCAGACCCCAAGCCTACTGTAGAGGGGAGGGGATGGGGAGAAAGCCCAAGAACTCCAACTCTGAATAATTTACATAATCAATGCATATTCCCCATCATCATTCAAAATAGCCTGAATGCAGGAGTGGTGTGACAGTCCTTTTCCTGGTTTAATATCATTAAAACTCATGGAAAGTTTTCATATTCATCTACAGTCACTTATCCCATCTCTGGCCAATGGGAACCCCGCAGGGGGGTTCCTAGGTTCTTCTGAAATCACTAATTAGTCTTTGATATGTCCCTTGCTTTCCAGCACAAGATGTTCTAGACTTACCAAGTACATTTCTCATCACAGACGTGGAATCAGGCATTTCTCCAGGGACCTCTGGACTCTTACAGTGGGAAATGGTGTTTAAAGACCACACTCTGGGGGCTAGGAGTGCTCATTGCTACTGAGTTTCCACTGTTTTCTAGGCCTTTTTATTGAACAGATCTCAGGTACATGGAGGGTTTTTTTTAAGGGAAGAATAAGATCTTGCTCATACTTCTAATTCAAATGTAAGTATACAGGAATTTTACATAATTAAAAAAAAATCTTATGCTTATTTCTTTTCTCTTAGGTAGACAATCTTAATTCTTAACCACACAAACATAACCAATAGTAAGACTGCTAAATACAATTTAAACTCTGCATTTTTTTTGTCCTTAGAGTATCTCATTGAGAATGTACAGATAAAGTATTGTGTTCTAAGGTCTGTCAGAATAATTATTTTCTTTACGTGGATATGTCACTTAACAAAGTATAATTCCCTTCATTTGTTTCCTTTTTTTTTTTCCCCATTGTGTATGTGGCGGGTGGGAAGTGATTTTGCTTTTTTGGATATAATTTGTTTTATGATTCCAAAGTCAAACTACATATCAGGGTGCATTCAGGTAAATCTTACTTTCTTCCTGGTCTCCTCTACTCTGATCCCTCCCTCCCCCTACACATTTTTCTTAGTTTTTAATTTATCTTTTATTGTCTTGTTTCTCCTTGAAAATCTAAGCAAATGTGTCCATATATCCACAATCCTCCCTTTGTTGCACAAAAGCAGCATACCATGCACACTGCTCTGTACCGTGGTTTTTCTCCTCAGGTAACTACGTAGTGGAGATCACTCCCTGCCAGTGTATCAAGCTCTTCTTCACTCTTTTTCTAACACCTACACAGGCTCCCACATTGTGTGGATGAGCCAGCATTTATTTAACCAGTCCTCACTGATGGACATTGTCTCCAATCTTTTGCTATTACAAATAATGTTGGAGCAGCTGTAATTTTTACAAGACATTTCCGGTGTTCTTCCGTACATTTTTACTGTTCAGTTGGGCATCCCAATTTCTAACTCCCTTTCTATGCAACATCGTTTCGGAGCAGCTCTTTACATCGTGACTGACAGTCACTTTATTCCTCAGTGTCTTTAAACAGTGAAGGAGAGCTGACACAAAGGATAAATACAGTAAGCTGCCGATCTAGTCTTCCTTATTCTCTATTTTTTCCCCTCCTAATATGAACTATGGCCCTAATTCCTGTCATGCTAATAAGGCTTAAGAGCCTCCCTGGTTTCAAAAAAGAACAGTAATTAGTAAAATTCATTACATTGCCTAGGAAACTAAGACACTGATCACTCTCCTTTAATTCAGCCTCTCTTTTGCCAACACCCCAACTTGGTCACTAAACCCCCTCCAGCACACTGCTGTGTGGCCTGGCTCACATGGGGGGCTGCATCCCCCATATCTAGTTCTGACTTTCCTGGATGTGCTTGGCTTAACAGACGGGAAAAATAGACAGACAAAAAATAATAACCACGAGTAGGTGGCGATGATGCTCTAAAACCCAGGATTTCTGCTGGAGTAAAACACACACACACAATGTTTCCCTGGTCAGGTCTGAGAGACTCCCTGGCGTGTGCCGTGATGACTCAGACCCGCTTCCTAGAACACAGCCAGGTGAGGCCCCAATGGTAGGACCCTGATGGGTCTTAGGTTTTAATACTTCAGCACGATCTGGATTTCAGGACATCAATCGTTAATCTTCATAATGTTTCTATTTCGGATAGTCAGGAAGCATTATGGTCTTATAAGCATCACTGAGGCTCAGTAGATAGACGTCTAGACTGGAACACGGGAAAGAGAAGAGACACAGGAGAAGAGATGGAGCAGTAACTCTCTGTGTAACAAGAAGGTATAGAGTTGTACGGTCTCCGAGGGGCACAGGAGAGAAAGTGGGAAGGGAAATGGTTGTGACATTATCGTGGGACCCCACCATACAGCTGCCTGACGAGAAGCGGGCTTTTTGAGACGCTTTCTTATTACAAATCTCAATACTGGCACAAAGATGTGACACAATAGTACTGGCGGATTTTTCAACCACCCAGATGTATGCTTGGGAGCCTCACGCCACTGGAGGCAGTCGGCTTAACTCGCCTTGCTGACCATCTGACCACTAAGGTGACCGCAACTGCCCCGCGGGGCTTCACTCCAACCAACAGGTAAGAACCCGCAGGTAACACAAGCACGGAACAGCCGAAGGCGGGAATGCCGAGCTCAGACAAACATCCATCCTAGATTTTAAGAAAGCAGCTTTCAGAAAGTTCAGAAGAACACAGGGCCAGAGGCTGCCTTGAGAAGGACTGAGGACTCAAGGAAGAAACACAGTCAAGATGATAAAAAATGATACCGATTAGGATGAAACTTTTTTTTTTTTTTTGGTCACACCACGCAGCTTGCAGGATCTTAGTTCCCTGACAAGGGATGGAACCCACAACCTCGGCACTGAAAGTGCAGAGTTCTAACCACTGGACGGCCAGGGAAGTCCCATGATGAAATGGGGAAACATTTAAGGAAACAAGTATAGCTGTCTAAAAAGCTCATATTCTACATGTCTATGAAAAAGTGAGACAATTCCCCCTTATCCTCCCCCTCTTAAAATATCTATAGCCCAATAAAAGTCCACAGGAAAGTGAAAAGTGTATTATTAATGAAGTTCTTTCAAAATGGGCACAAAAAGGTGATTAGTTGAAAAATGGAAAAGTTACGTTAAAAATATAAAACCCCACATTTAAAAAAGTGGTCAAGACAATCAGTCCCATTATCATTTATTTCATTGTCTGGTTTGCTACATAACACACCTGTTTCTTTAAAAAGATTTTCGTATTATTAACTTATAGACTAATCTTTGCAAACATTCCGCCAATCCACTGATATGTAGCATATGTTGATTTTATTTTTTAAGGAAATAAAAGGATTCTCACCTTGATCTATACAGCATGATTGTACCTTTCACTGCTCCCCTGTGATATGCAAAGTCCAGGCCTACTTTCCCGAGGAAATGGTAAAGAAAAACTTGAATATTGGTTTGTCTGAGCCCAATGGCCTAAGGTTTCCCAACTATCATGCATTATTTCTAAACAAGAATCCCAGCCCTTAATATGAGCTCTTGGGATGGTTGTGTGTATCCAATAATTACACTCTGAGGCAGAACACTGCAGGGGTATCAGACAGGCACTGACCCTGTTCTGAGGGAATACAAGGGGAGAGAGAATGAGATCATGCCATGGAACTGGGTCTGTCCATATATAACAAAGAAATCTGATTATATGTCAAGATGCGAACTGCATTATTCCCTTGATATTAAATTACCAGGAAATCTATTCTAACATGTCACAGGAGGTCTCCACATCAACGGTGCATATAAAGAACCTGTCTGGGTTAGATGTTAAGTAACGTTCTCCCTATTTCCCAAATTATTTTCAGCAGAGAAACATTAGCCCAGTGAAAACGTCCTTATCTTATTAAGAAACTCAGAAGCAGCAACTCTTCTCCGCCTATAAGTCAAACCATCTGTCTGAGGAGCAGAGTTTTAAAGTAGATGGTGAAAATCAGATAACTAAAAACTTTAAGACTAAGTTACCACCTTCCTTCCCCTGCCCCCCCACGAAGAAGCTAAGTTGTTTTCATTTTAAAATTTCTTGTTCTTTAGTTACAGTTTGAAGGTGGTGGGGTTAGGAGCCAGAGAAGAGACAGACAGACAGACAGACATGGGCAAGACAGTCAAGATTCTACTTTTTTTTGTTGTTTTTTAAATGACTGGCCCAGCTCACATACACAAATATCTATTTCTAAATGATTATATCTCGAACAAGATTTTTTTTAATGTTTTCTAGTTTCACCTTTTTTAAAAAAGGACTCCAATGTGAAACAATCGGGAATATTTACTTGAAGAGATAAAACTGAACTATTATCTCAGATTTCTTTAACAAGTGGATTTTTCACAATAGCTCTCTATTTCTGTAATCGGTAGTCAACATTCATAACACTGAGATACAAAAGGTCTCATCATTTTGGATAATGAAAGTAATCTTTGATGCTTGAAGTAATAACACTAATTGGTCAGCCAATAACATGTATTGGTCCCACTCCATGTACAGGGCATTTGACCATCTGCTGTGTTGAGTCCCATTAAGACCCATTACTTAAACATGCTGAACACTGTAAAAAGCTACAGACTTCTAGAAGCATGGGGAGAAAGCCAGGGTAAGGGGACTAGTGCTTATATTATCTGCTCACTGACAACCATTTCATAAAGAAATCTTTATAACTTTGCTCTGGAATACAATGGCTGAGTGGACAGGCCTTAGAGTGGCAAATAGGGCAATAGCATTACAACGATGTGAGAACATGTACAATTTCTGCTTTTTTTAATCAATGCCAAAATAAACTCTGTAGGTGCAGTAGCAAATTAGGATTTTTGTATGAGGAATCATACTATGAAAGGGAGATTCTGTAGGCATGCAAGGACTATGTATTACAATGTGAAACTTTACAGAGTAAATTACAAACAACTGGTCATGTAAAGATTAATCTTAAATAAATAACCAATCAGAAAAGCTGAAATCCCTGAAAACTTGAGGACATCCATTGTGTGTTTTCTCCTCAGTGAGTAGAGAGAAGATGAGAATAAACACCTCCCCTGAGAGAGCTGACTGCCCTTGTCCCTATTATAAAATTGTAAGCAGTTATGTTGAAAATTTACATAACAAGGGAGAAACGGAGCTCTTATCATTTCCTGCCAGAGTATGCTCAGTGGAGTGACAAGAATGATGAACTCTGATTAAAGAAAGGTGATCTGGGGGTGCCTGTCCCCCACAGACGGGCCCGGGAGCAGCCAGCTCGGCTCAGCCGCGGCCTCGGGGTGCAGGCTGGGCCTCAGGACGCCTGCACCTCCTATTACTTTGCTCAGGAATGAGACCTGGTCGCTCACGGTGATGGGTCTCTGGGCAGCTTTGGGAGGTTAGTTCCGCTTCCCGCCTTCTTACTAACTACACTATTAACTCCACAGACAGGCAAGCATCCCTTTGTACTTACACAAAGTAAATATCTGATTTTTTGCATGTCCCTTGTTTACCAGTTATCAATGTGTCTTTTGCCTGCCTCTCTACGTTGCTGATATTTTAGGGTGACAGGCCCTGCACTTTGGGAGGGGGGATTATCTGTCTACACGGGTGCAGTGCCTAGAAGCCACCCTCGCAGGCAGGCTTGTAATAATGCTGTTAAGTGGAGCCTTTACAGTTCTTAAAAAGATAAGAAGATGCAGGAAAACTACCCAAACCAGCTTCTCCTGAGCTGGTAAAAGAGCAGACACTGCAGTTGCCAGACCATGTCGGTAAGTGAGGCAAGAGATAACAGCTAATTCTGGCCAAAGAAATTAACATCTTTGTTAAGTTTTAGAACACTTCATTTGAAAACCAATACTAACTAGGTAAACAGTCTTTTGAAAAACATGATGTGATACAATTTCACGGTGCTACATCATTTAACAGTCAAAATATACTGTGTGTTCAAAAGCATGAAAGTTTGAAGGCTGTGGGCTTATTACACAAATTCAATGACGTGCTTGGAAACATGAACTAAAACTTGGGGTAAAAGTCTAGAAAGCAGCAAATGACCACATCTCAAGCACAGCCCTGGCTGGGCCTGCTGTGGCTCCTCTTTTGTCAAGCGGATTGTCTCTGCGCCTTGGCTGCTCTGTGCCAAAGACCCTACAATTAGGTTCCTCCGACTCCGTGACCCCAAGTTTGTGTTTCTAGAAAAGAGCTGTGGGTTATTTTTCTTCTGGAATGTTAACCAGAAGAATGTATACCATTTTCTTCTGGAATGCTCAAATTCCTTTCTGGTAATGAACTTGAGGACCAGGGAAATAAACAGTAGGTCATCAAACAGCAGAGAAAGAGCAAATGGAAAGGCCATAGTCAGTGATTCCTGCGAGAGTGTAGTTCATTCTACTCTAAAGGGAACAGAAGACACAGGCCACACAAACAAAACACAAGGCCAGGCCCTGGGCCCACAGTGGACTTTTCCACTTATAGCCACAGGGTTAAATTTTAAAAATCGGTATGGCCACACAAAAGTATATTATTTGATTTTTATGTAAAGAACAATGTTTTGGAAATTCATTGCTTCTTTCCATGTCATCTCTCAAAATTTAAACAGCTCAGATTTTTTATAGAGGGAGGTGCTTGTTTCACATAATTTTCCAATTATTGTTTCAAAACACTGCAACTTAAATATTTTAAAGGGTTTGTTTTGGAGGGGCTTAAAGCTTAATGACAAAAGATGGAATGTAGTGCTGACAGATTATCATGTTTTAAAAAAATTAATAAAGAAGTGTAAAGATGATACATAATTATATTAGCTAAGAACATTAGTACAACTGCATATAATGGAATGTAGTAAAGAGAAATTTCCAGTCCTATCAAGTTTCCCGCCTCCCATCACAGATAAACCTAGATGAAAACCAAACAGCCATAAAAATAAAATAAAAATTTTAAAATACATGATACATACAATACTAAGATATGAAGAGGCTTTGCCTTGAAGGGAAGGGGGGCTCAGTCAGAAACATGGCAGCATTTCCTCTTTGATGGAAACGAACGGCATTTATTCATGCCAAACATGAAGCAGATGACCTTTCAAACATTCTGGATGGGATTTTCTATACCAATCTAAATGATTTGAATTGAAAATGTACCATGTAGCACACAGCTCAAAATTTTCAGAAGCAAGTATAATTAAAAAAAATACCCCCGTAAGAGACATATTGATCTTAAATTTATATACCTAAAGATTACTTTTTCAACTGAAAATTTACTTAGCTATCCTAAAAAGCTCTTTTATCACAAACATACCCAGTGCAAAAATATTTCTGTGTGTGTTGAAAATAGAAACCAAAATCATAGGGTAGAATATTTCAAATGGTGACAAAAGAAATATATATTTATAACTTTAATTTATTTCAAATTTCCCAAGTTAGGTACAGTGAGCTATTTCCTGGAAGATGGAATGTCTACCTGGGATCTCATTCAAGAGGTCAATTTGTCAAGTTTTACAAGTACCTCAAAATAACATGGTCTCATGTCATAACATCAAAGTCCCTTGAGAAGAAAATATGGATCATTTTTTCCCACTAACGTATATATAGAACGTGTTACAATACACAGGCTTTGTAAACTATACGCTCTGCCCCCCAAACCCCAGGGGTCTGAAGTTTGGGTGTGCCTCCAGCACGTGGGCGCTGACGCCATAATCTCCATGGAGATGCAGAAATGCCTCATGACGTTTCATACAGTTCCAGCTGGTAGTCTCTCTCTCTCGGCCTTCTTCCCAAACAATCTTGGCATTAGCAAAAGCTGAATTATTTTCAGATGGATTTCGAGCTGTTCAATCCCATTCCATTTATCTATCTGAGGTGCAATAGATAAACCAGGTCTCTTAAATATACCCTTGAAACCCAGAAGGATGCCACGCCCACAGCATTACGCTCTGTGAACGGACTGCGTGAGGGGGGCGTGCCTTCCTCCGCCAGCGCTCCGCCTGGGGAATCCGGGTGAGATGGAGGGGCGTCCCTCGCGTCCTCTGTGGAATCCAGTGAGCATGCCACCCTTCTAAACACGGGCCACGGGACTCACCTGGGCTGGGATCAGACGAGGAACAAACAGCAGACCCGCCTCACTTCACTGTGTTGAGAAACAAAACGGCCTCTTCACCCCCATTGTACTCAAAGATGAGCTTTTCACACGGAGGACACGTTTGTCTGGATGGCCCTCGGAAGTCAGTCCCTTCCCCTCTACCAGCTGGGCACGATCACCCAAACACACGAGGCCCTCGGGACGCCCCCCTGTCCACCTCTCCCTTTCTTTTTACGCCTCTTATTTTAATTTTTGAACAGATAATATAGTCGCACGGCTCAACAATTTAAAAAGTATAAACTGGTATACGGAGAACGACCTTTCCCTCCGCATCACCCAGCCTCCTTGGCCCCTCCCACTGGGCAACCGCGGTTACCCCCTCCCTGAGAGAGCGGTGCCCTCAGCATCTCACAAGGCTGTAGCCTCCTGCCCCACCTTTTAAAACACATGTGCAGGGACTTCCCTGGTGGCACAGAGGTTAAGAATCTGCCTGCCAAGGCAGGGGACATGGGTTCGAGCCCTGGTCCGGGAAGATCCCACATGCCACGGAGCAACTAAGCCCATGCTTCACAACTACTGAGCCTGCTCACCTAGAGCCCGTGCTCTGCAATAAGAGAAGCCACTGCAATGAGAAGCCCGCGCACCACAACGAAGAGTAGCCCCCGCTCGCCGCAACTAGAGAAAGCCCCTGCGCAGCAACAAAGACCCAACATAGCCAAAGACAAATAATAAATCAATTAATTAATTAAAAAAAAAAAAACGAGCAAATAGCACACACTGTTTGCCTTGCCTTTATAAACTATGTATATATACATATACACACATATAAATACACACACACACATATACATTTTTTTTTATCTTTATGTGTATATAAGATCTTCCTTATATAGGTATATATATGTAGTCTGTGTGTCTGTGCAGGTGAATATATACACATACATATTTCTTTATTCTTTTTGAAGGGGTAGCGTAATGTCCCATCATATGGATCTATCAAAACATATTTAACAAGGACCCTCCTATTGAACACTTAGGTTGTAACATTTAGGTTGTTCTCAGTGTTATAAAGAAAACTCTATACACATGTATTTCCCCAAATATGTGATCAAATCTTTAGAATTAACTCTAAAAAAAAATAGGAGTTGCTGGTTCAAAGTGTACATGATTCGTAATTCTGAAATTTACTGCCATGTGGCCTTCCCTAGGTGTGGACCCAATTTATACCCCCTAACAATGTGACAGTTCCCAGTGTGACGGAACTTTGGGGTCTCTGATATGAACGTTTGGATCTGACGCATGAAAAGTGGCGTCTCCTTGAAACACCTCATTCTCCAGAAGATCACAGTGTCTTCCTCCTACCCGTCTGGCTGCACCCTAACCTCCAGGGTTGCTCTCCTGTGTCTCCCCAACGTCCAAACGGTGAAAGCCCAGGGCTCCATCTTCTCTATTCATTGTCACTGCTTAGAAGATCTCAGTCTCCAAGCTTGAAAGACCACTTTCGTGCCCACGGCTTCCAAATTCATTGCCTCCGGTCTGGACCTCTCTCTGAACTTTAGACTTGGAAGTCAACCAGGCATACCAAACTTAACACATCTCCATCCAAACCTCTGATCTTCCCTCTCAAACCCTCTCCCCGGCAGTCCTCCCCATCTTGGTAAAGAGAACCCAACCAAGAATCCTGCAGTCCTACCCTCTTTCTTTCCTCCTGCCCCACGTCCAATCCATGAATAAATCCTGTTAGCCATCACCACTGCCCAGACCCCCCCCAGATCAAGCCATTGAGTGGCCTGGATGGTTGCAAAAGTCTCCTGGGTGGTCCTCCAGCACCTGCTTTCACCCCCACCCCTTACCCCCTGCTTATCGGATGCAGCCACTCTTCTGCTCAGACCCTCAGGAAGAGCTTCCATCTCTCTGAGAGCAGAGCCAGCGTCCTCGCAACAGCCCGGCCCGTTGTCACCTGGCTCCTGCCCTCCCGGCCCCTTGCTCCCAACACTGTAGCCACGAGGGCCGTCTTCCTGAAATAAGCTCCTTCCAGATATTTGATAAGCTTGCTCTCTGCCTCCAGTCATGCCTGCACAGATGTCACTGGTTCCCTGAGGTCCTGGCTGAGCACTTTATTGAAAAGAGCTGCTGTCCACCCCTGCCCCCGCCCTGTCCCCCTCTCTGCCTCACTGATTCCAAAACACTCACCACTGTCGGACACAGTGAGTGTTGTATTTACTTGCTTTTTTATTTTCTGTCTCCCATGACTCGACTTCAGCTTTGAGAAGGCCGGGGTTTAGACTCTGCGTTCATAATTGTCCCTCTACCTGTAGCAGGTTTGCATCGTTTATGGGTGAGTCTGGACATCCATTTTATTTTAGAGTCTTTTGAATTTCCCTTGTTGTGAACTGTGTTCATATTCTTTGCAAAGAATACAAACATGAGGGTCGTTGGCCTTTTTCAGACTGATTTTAGGAGTTCCTTGTGTATTAGGGATATTAGCCTTTCCTGATACGTATTGCTAACATTTTTTTCTTAGTTTCTCGTTGTTGCTGCAGCTTTGCTTCTGATCCTTTGTGTCATACAGAATTTTTTGCATGCAGTCTAATCCATCAAAGGGCTGTGTGTGTGTGTGTGTGTGTGTGTGTGTGTGTTTGAATGTTTTGCTGCAGCTTCTGGGTCTGTGCTATCTCCCGTCTGTGCTGCGGCCACTGCTGGCCTGGGCCTGGCTGTCCCTGCGGGGGCTCCTCTCCCGCCTGGAATTCCCGCCCCACCAGCCTTGCTCCCAAACCGCTTTCCTGACTCAACTGCAGCTCCGAACTCTGGTTCCGTGCTGACCCGATGGGTCAGTCACGGGCTGTGCTGTCCTCTCACCAGAGGACCAAGTCCCCTGTGCAGTGAGGATTCTGCTGGCGCCTCTCCTGCTCTCGGCCTGGAGCCCTGGGGCGGGGAAGTGAGGTCCCCAGACTCCCTCAGACTGAGAGTAGGACCTAATAAATGTCTGTGAAGAAACAAATGGACGAATAACCGCAGCATTCCACGTTCAATTCAATTCAGCAAATATCTACTGAGTGCCAGCTTTGGCAAGGCGCTGTTCTTGGCGTCGGTGGGAGACGATATGAATAACAAAGCTCCCTGCTCTCAAGGAGTTTACATTCTAGTTGGAAGGAGACACACAATAACCAAGGAACATGAGCAAATGATACTGTGGTTGGAAGGTAATGACTGCTATAGGAAAAAAAAAAAAAAAGGTAGAGCAGGGCAGGGGTTCAGACGTGCCGGGATGTTTTTAAGGTTTGAGGTTGAAGTAAAACATCCAGTTCTGAATTATTAATACAAACTCATAATCATATCCTGGGATTGCCTATATTTCCTCCCAACCCTTTCTTCATTAAAGAACTCATCCATAGCACAGGGAACTCTACTCAGCGCTCTGTGGTGACCTAAATGGGAAGGAAATCCAAAAAAGAGGAGATATATGTATATGTATAGCTGTTTCACTTCGCCGCACAGTAGAAACTAACACAACATCATAAAGCAACTATACTCCAATGAAAATTAATTTTAAAAAAACCAAGAACTCATCCATTCAAATAACTCCTCCATTTGGATGATACTAATTCTATCTGTAGACGCCACTCCACCCCAAGCTTTACTACAGTTGCTTCGACAATGTGCTATTTCCATTTGACCCTCTGCTATGGTCTGTTTTGTGTCCCACTGCCCGACCCCAATCCATATGTTGCAACCCTCATGCCCAAAGCGATGGTGTTAGGAGGTGGGGCCTTTGGGAGGTGCTTAGGTCCGGAGTATGGAGCCCTCATGAATGGAATTAGTGCTCTTCTAAAGCTCTACCCCTTCCACCATGTGAGGACCCTGCAAGAAAGTGCCAGCTCCGAACCAGGAAATGGGCCCTCACCTCGCGATCTTGGACTTCCCAGCCTCCCGAGCTGTGCGAGGTAAGTCTCTGTAGTTTTAAGCCCTCTGCTCTGTGATACTTTGTTATAGCAGCCCGACTGGACCAAGACAGCCACCCTACATGATCCCAGGCCCAGCACGCCTGAACCAGACCTTCACAATCACCTTCCCCCTACCCCAGTAGCTCAGGCCCCCACATTCCAGTGCTGTGTGGAGTATTGGAACACGGAGGGCAGAGGAGAGAGATGGGTCAGTCAGTGAGTCCCCAGGCCTGTCCCAAACTATTTCATGACCCCACGGCCTATGGTAGTTTCCAGAAGTGTTCAAGACGTTGACAGACAGAGCTTGAAAGAAGGGCTTTATAACCGAATACATTTGGTTTGGGAAATGCTGAGTTAAACTAGGGAACATTTAGCATGCTGATGTGTCCCAAGAATCTCCAAAGGGGAATATATTGTGTTATGAAGATTTGGTGATGAAACCCTTTGCCCAAGGAGCATGACTAGTGTCCCTCAAATCAGGCTTTGGGCAATGTTGGCCTTAGAAGTCAATGCCAAACACTTGATCCTTGAATTAAAAGGCTCCCGTCATATAACCCAACCTCTACTTCCAACCCTAATTTCTGCTGCTTCCCAAAGCAAACATTTCCCTTCGGACAGGACAACATACGTCATGTGCATGGAAAGCACACCTGGACGATGAAGCCTCTCCCCTCTGGCCCACCAGAGAAGCCCCGTCCCTCCGCTCTCCTCACACGGACCGTACATGCCTCTCTCAAGCCCCTAGCTCAAGCCCCACCCCCTCCCTACCAACAAAACCCCCTGGCCTGCTCCTTCTCTCAGATTCCACTTATACCCGTTGCCTAATCTACTGGCTTGGTTGTGTTTTATAACTTTCAGTGGTAGCAGAGCCCGTGCATTAGTTTTTGCATCTCTAATCAATACTTAGTACAGCATCTTGTCATTAAACGCATTCCACAGATGAACGACTGCATTTTTCCTTTACTATGTTAACATGTGTAATGACATATTTTTGACAAGGCACTGACCTATAATGAAAGAATACAGGTTAATTAAAATTGCTTCAAATTCCTTATTCTTAGAAGATTTACCTCTAAATATTGTTAAAACATTCTTAGAATGCATTTGTTCACTTTACCCACTACAGTGCCTTATTTATATTATATTATATATCATATATCATATCATATGATTTGTATACCACAGAATTTGAAAGACAGAAAAAGCCTTAGAGACCATCTAGGCTACTTACTTCATTTTAGATCCAAGAATACCTAATCAGATATATGTGTGTGTGTGTGTGTGTGTGTGCATAAAACCTTCTGGTATTTGAGAAAGATGATTTAATTTACTGTGGACTTTACTTGACTTGTGGTTCTTCTCAAATTTAATAAACAAGTATGATGGAATAATAACAAAAATGATTTTTATGGGAGTGCCAGAGTTGAAGGAAGCCTGACCCCTCCCCAGAAGATAATCTGCTGAGATGCTGAGAGCTGCCATTTATGTATTTATTTATTTATTTATTTATTTATTTATTTATTTATTTTTGGCTGCGTTGGGTCTTCGTTGCTGTGAACGGGCTTTCTCTAGTTGCGGCGAGCAGGGGCTACTCTTCGTTGCAGTGCGTGGGCTTCTCATTGCAGTGGCTTCTCTTGCTGCAGAGCACGGGCTCTAGGCGCACGGGCTGCAGTAGTTGTGGCATGTGGGCTCAGTATTTGTGGCTCTAGAGGGCAGGCTCAGTAGTTGTGGCGCATGGGCTTAGTTGCTCTGCGGCATGGGGGATCTTCCCGGACCAGGGCTTGAACCTGTGTCCCCTGCATTGGCAGGCCGACTCCCAACCATTGCGCCACCAGGAAGCCCCAGAGTTGCCATTTAGATGAAAAGTGATGCGTTCAGAGACTCTGTGGGTTTACAGGGAAGGAGGAGGCAGAGGAAGAAGTGACAAGAAAGCACAGCTTTGGGATCTGCGCACAGGACAGATATCCAGGGAGGTCACACATCCGCCCATCTCCCTCCCCTTCACTCCTGGCACCGGGAAATGTCACCAGTGAAAGCCGTGCTGGGAAGAAGGAATCGCTCTCATCAATCCGGCAGGCAGGCATGGAGCAGTCACCCTTTGCAGGGTGGGGAGGGGTGGGGAGAGGCTCAGAGGTGAGCATGAACCCAGGAGGGGCCTCTCTGCTCCACCCTCTAAAGAGAGCTTCTCGTTCAAATGCAAATTCCTGGGCCCTGACCCTGAAGATTCAATACTGGGGGGCGAAGCAAAGAAACTGCACTTTACACAAGCGTCCCTAGGAGACTCTGATCACACTTGTAGGAAATCCTGTTGCGATGACAGCTATGTGGTCGTCTGAAGGCAGGATGGGGTGATGGGCACCCGAGACGGTGGGGTGTGGTGAGACAGCCGGTTCCTACAGAATGCTTGCTTGTTAAGACTTCCTGCCTGAGTTGGCCTAGTTGTCACTTTTGTGATCATCCTCTACCCTCACTTATCATCAGCAAAGGTTCCTTTTGAGGGAATTAAGAAGGATGGGGCGGGGGGGGGGGCAGGCTGGCCCACCGACAATGACCTTGCTACTTCTTGGCTTCTGAGGCTTCACTAACTGTTAGTTAATTAAAGTGCCCGGGAGAGCATCTGGTGATTCTTAGAAGAGGAAAGAGGCCGAGGGTCCCAAAGGAGTTAAGAGTTCATGTGTCTCACCTTCAGAGAGGTCACTCTTCACCTTCAAAGTGAGGCATTAACTCTCCCCCTTGAAACACATGCTGACAGGCTGCAACTCATGCACCCGTGCCATCTCATGGGATTACTTATTTGATCTTCTCTTTTTAGGTGACTGTAATCAGGCCATTCCAAAATTGCTGCTTAGGCAACTGATCTGAGGTCACTGTATTCTGGAACCTGTGGGGCTATCGGGGACGCATACAACTCACTGTCACTTAGAAGGAGGAAAATGAGCCAGAGAGAAGTCGAGTGACTAACGTAATACCACACAGCAAGACATGGTACAGGGAGCCCAGGAGCATAGGTTTCTGGATCCCCAGGGAAGAGCCTCTTACTTCTGTCAATTGGGGCTGAGAAACATCCTGACATAAGCGAAGACAAAAGTTATAGGCTCCCAGGCTTCCTTCTGCAAACACTGTTAACAGAACACTGAGAAGTGTTTTCAGAATGACTCGTACGGGTGATTTTACGTTTGCTGTGTTGAGCAAGACGATGTGAGCAAAGCAAGTGATGGATGGTGACAGGTTACTTATCCGGAAACCTTCGCTGCTGAGAACACACTGAAATCCCAGGAGTTTGCAAAACAACAGAGGCCTCTGAGCAATGTCATGTGGGTCTGCCTGACACCCTGCTTGTTCTCCCCACATGGACGCGTCAAGCTCTCTCTGCTTCGAGGTAAGATAAATCTATCAAGCTTGGTCCCAGGGGAAAGGCCGGCAGACCAGAAGCAGCAAATCAGAAAGAGAACATACGAGTCATGTACAAACAGGCAGTGGGAAATGCAGCACGAACAGTAAGAGCAGTAGCGAGTGAAAGCCGAAGGAGAGGAGATGGAACTAAACTGCGACCCCTGGGATGGGATCTCAACAGGAAGCCCCAGTGCACAGCGCAAGGGCCCTGAAAACTTAAGGCTCCTGGGGGCATCGCCGCATTAACCACAGCAAATAACCACCCTGGGTCATCAAAAGTTCAAATTACTTTTGGCAGCCAAATTTAAGAAAGCAGAGATGTGTAGAATCCATTACAGAAAAATTTCCAGTAAGCAGATTAAAAGGAAGGGTAATTAAAGCTTTTGTTATTTCGAAAGCTGCCTTCCATCCCCCTTTACTCAGTAATGGTGCACCCCTGCCGTGCATGGGAGCCCCTCAGAGCTTTCAGAACAGAAGCTTCTACTTGAACAGGTTGGGGGGCCGTGGCTGGGCTTTCTTTCACTTAGAGCTTGACTGCCCCTCCCCTAACGGGAAATTGGAAAGAGCAGGGACCCGACTCTCCTGCCAGAAGAGGAGCCAGGCTCTCGCCCACTGGGTGCAGACGCCACCTCTGCACCTGGCCTGCCCAGAAAGCCGGGGTGGCAGGGGTCCTGGGCGGCAAGCACCTGCCTCACCCACCTGGCCCCAAGCCTGATGGGCGTGGCCACACCTCCTCCAGGACCACCTCGGTCAAGGATTCCTGCCGCAGGTCAAGGATCCCTGTCACAGCTTCCACCGCTCCATCCCTTCCTTCCTCTTTCTTAAACTTAGTAAATTAAATTAAGTTTAAATTTAGCAGTGATTTAATGTTTGGCAGAAGGATGCATACACCTAGTTTAAAGATAAAGAGTTGTCACCAATCCCCCCTCTCCAGAAGCAGTTACATTCAACCCCTTTAGCTGAGTTTGTTTCCTTTTTGAGTATCTATGTCCATATTGCTAAGTAACAGGCATATACTGTTTAGATTTTTTTCCCCAAGCATTACTTATTAAACTGCCCAGATGAAGGATGAGAATTTGGCTATTTTCATGCTCCCCACCGTCAGGACTCTCGGCCGTCTGGGACCTAGTTGCTCCTGAATCCAGCTTTCGGACAGCTTTCCCCTTTTATTCCCACCTTTACCCCGACCCCCAGAGTCATCTCCTGCCACCAGGTCCCGGCCTGGGGGGTCTCCACGAAGTCAGACTGTGCCCCCATCCCCGCCGGCTTCAGGCTCAGCTTTCTTGAGTCAGCTAAGTCAACTTTCCTTTTCCTGTTTCCAAAATTTTGTTGCTCCCATTTTCTTCGTCCTTAGAAGTTTTTTATTTTTAAAAAACCCTACTGTCATTTTAATGAGGCTCAGAAGGGAGTGGACATTAAATGCATGTGTTAATGCACCATCTTGGACAGGAAGTAAGTTACTGACAGGAAATAAGTCATTGATTTCTTTTTTTCTTCCCAGAGAACAAATGATTTTCCATTTAAATTCACCTGATGAAAACATCCAATGCACCGAAGCAAAGCAGTCTGGACGACCTCCTAGATCATCTTCCTGTTCTTTACGGAACAGATCGATTCAGTGACTAACTAAAATTCAAACACAGGCTGCCGTGTTGGGGCTATTGAAGGACAGAAAGAGCTAGACATTAGAAAGTGGAAAAGATGTTTCCCCTGAAAGAATCCGGCTAATCTTTTATCAGCTTTTATAAACTTTTGAAAAAGAACTTGTATGAACTTTTACAGTGCTTCTCTCTCTGTAGATTCCGGCCCTGCCCCCCTGTGTGTGTTCCTTTCCATCACCCACTTGGATACTTCCTGGGAGAACAAGCATTTGTTAGACCCAGGAGGACGTGTGCTCGTTACTTCACACAGACCCGTTCCTGCACGGCCGTGCCATCCATCACTTCTCTGCCTTTCTCACTCACATGGCAGCCCAGATCCACTCATCCCACAGCCCTCCCCGCGATCCAAACATTCAGTCAGTCGCTGTCGCTGGCACCACTGGCCTCTGGCTCTGAGCAAATGCTCCACATCCTGCCCTTCCTGTACCCCCTTCCACCACACCCCAGAGCCGGCATCCCCCCCTTCTCAGTGGAAAACACTCCTCCACCCCAGGATGCATCCACACGCCACGGCTCTCCCTTTCCAAGGTCAAGTGTTTCACAGCTACGCTTGATTCCTGCCCTCCTCACTTCCTGCATCCTTTATCCTGGGCTGATCTTTTAGCATCTTCCTCTTCACCTCTTCACTGGATCTTCCATATTCCTAGGAACGTGGTTTTCTTATTAAGATTTCCCTTATTAAGATTTCCCTTTAACCTGCCAAACTTCTGTGCTGGCATATTCTCTTCTTAAAAGAGTGGGCTACACAGGCTGCCCCAACTGCCCCTCACCTGGCTGTTCTCACCTCCCTTCCTTGGTCCCTTTAGGTCCCTGCCTGCTGCGCGAGCAGCTTCCTGGCCCACCTTGGCTGCGGGTCTTCACTTACCGGCGTTCCTCCCCGGCCTCGGTCTCTCCTCCCAGTATCAGCATCAGCAGACTCATTTCTAGCTCCAAAAAATCAGTTACACAGCGGGGAGTCTGAACCTGTCCCAACTGGGTGCACTTTTCAACACGGGACTGGAGGCGGGTGGCGTGTGACTCCTTATTTTCACTTATTTACATGAAGGTTTATCTAATAAGAATATAGGTTTGTGTTTAAAAGTGTGGAATACTTCTAAAATAATCCTCTCTTCCAGCACTTTGGTGACCTATACCTTCACTTTGTCATTGCAAGATTAAAGATCTGCAAGCAGAAGGACAATTACTCACCAAAAGTAAAATCTTATGCAAATGCTATTGAGCCCAATACAAATTAGCAACTCTTCAGATGACTAAGAAAGATATGCCTTATAAACATAAGAAACAAAGATCAAGAGACTCTAAAATAAGCACTTGGGACAACAGAAGTGCTGTGTAGGCGGTCGGCAGTAATTATGAAACCGAGAGATGATCCTTATGTGCTTCTGAAGGGCTTTCAACCCGAAGCAACTCACACCATTACACAGTGGTTGTCCCCACTCCTACCTCCCCAAGCAAAACCCTTAACAGACAAGACTCTTCAGCTTTTTAAATACAAGCAAATATATCCCTTACTGAAATCGAACAGAAAAACAACATAAAGCTGCATGATGCTAGACATTATCAAATTTCATAAGCCAAGAAGTTGCAAAGAATTGCCAAAAACTCAAATTGTTAAATTAATAGCCAGTTCTTTATTTCCGATAAATTGTGGTTTCAGATTCTAACGGTCCACAATTCTCATAGCAATACATGCATTTAATAGAATCGAATACTTCATAAAAGCCGAATCACATTTAGCCAGTTAATATCTGAGCGACTCCGCTGTGCAGATGTTAGAACAGATGTCACGGGTAAAATAGAGAGAGTCACTCAGCATGCAAGCCTGGTGCACAGGAGGTCACTGTCCCGTTTGGAAGATGGGACACGTTAATAAAAGACAAAGTGACCGAAGAGGCTTGATCGGCTGAACCAGATACATGTCTGAAGGGCTGAATGGAATGGGTCCGGAACACACATCCCGGAATCAGGAAAGCCCCTGGGAGACTAATGAGATAAGAAGAAGACGAGGACAGACTGGCAGAGAGGAGGGAGACAGAGGTCCTACCTTGTGGAAATCTAAGTGGAAACACACAGGGGATGGCAGGGGGCGCGGGGCAGCCCAAAGCCCGGCTGGACAAACAACCTCACATCTTCTTCCTCACTGTTCCCAACAACCTCCAGCGGGTCCTGCCCAAAACAGTCCTCTGCACACAGCTATTATGATCGTCACCTGAAAGCTCAACTTCTCTCCCCTTCCACTAAAGAACTAGGGGTTCCCCACTGCCTCACAAGCCGAGTTCAGGCTCCTGAGTCACACACAGTAAGTACTCAATGCGTCTGACTGTGTGTGGTTACTTCCATACGTCCTGTTTGATTTGAAGGTTCTAGAAGACGAAAACCAATCTTGCTTATTTTTTTAAATATTTTGGTATGTAACAGACAGCTCTTACAAGTATCTTAGGCATAGTACAAGTTCAAAACGTATTTATTAAATAAATGAACAGATGACTTAATTTAATACTTTGTATATAACATTGGCAAAGTGGGTGGGCCAGTTGGCAATGACTTTGCATAGGATGTTAGAAGTTTAGATTTGGTCAGCTACTCAATGATTTTGTAAAGGGTAGTGACATGATAAAAAGTGGTATTTGAGGTAACTTGCTTTAATTGTGGTTGTAAGTGTCCCAGAAAGGACGAGAAGTAGAAAGATTACTTTGCTAATAATATTTTGCTAACAAGATGAGGATTTTTGTCTGTTGATTAGTCACTAATGTGCATATTCTTCAATAAACACCAAAAGAGAAACTGTCGCATGTATCTTTGCCTTTCATCTATTTTAAACGAGTTCGTTTCTGAGATAAGAGATGACTTTTTTTTACGGCTAGGTAACAGTTATGGCCTCTTGATTTGAAAGAACAGCAACCAAAAACCCTAGAAATTAAGGACAGATACACTTATTTATGAATTACAAATATTCTCCACATTAGAACCTTCCAAATTGACACTCAAAATTTGAAAATTGAAAGAATTGCATTTCACCTATTTTTATTACAATGCAGAACACTTGACATTTTGGTTTTATCGCAGCTAAAATTAATGAGACGGTTGTTTATGTAAGTAGAATTTTGTAATCTAGCATAACATTTGGTTGTGAAATGAATGAATTCCTCAGCATGTGAAAATGCCAGTGCATTAACAGTTTCAAGAGGTTGTAACTAGTGCCCACGGAGGTGGAAGAGATTTAGCGCAGAGGGTCTCAATCTGGGCTGCAGCTTAGAAATGCTTGGGAACCTTTAACAGCTATGAACTCTTAAGCCACACCCCAGACCATGTCAATATATTTGAAAAGCTCCCCCCAGGTGAGTCTATGATCCAGGCTTGAGAACCAGTGAATTAGTATTTTCTTTAGCCATGAAGAAATACTTTTTATATCTGATTTTCTTGACATAGTATCAAAAAGATGAAGTAGCTCAGGGGCAAAAGAGATGACGCTACTAACTTTATTTTAAAGCAAAGAAACAAATTCTCACTCACCTGCCTTCTGACAGTGTACAATCTTTTCATACACAGCATCTGCATTTTCAATCAACGCCTTGAGGGACTGGATCATCTGCAGAGGAAACATCCAGACAGAAGGTCACACAGACAGCTGGACACAGGAGGGTCCGCGCTCTGCCCCCAACGCGGCTGAGGGGATGCGGCGACTCGTCCCTCCATCTGACGTCCCACTACTCAAGTTCATGTGTGTACGTGTTAAATGATACAGTCACACCTCCCCACACAAGGGCTTAGACCAGACTGTGCAGAGTATGTTCCTGGGGGGGGGTCAGGCTTGTACAACACTGGATTTGAACCTCAAGCCAGTACCTGAGTTCGTTTCAGTGTGAAAAGCTACAAATAAATATGTGTGCACACCCAATCTGTCCTTCGTTTTAACAAAACCTCCTGCGTCACCTTACGGAAAGCTCCAGCACCTACATGCCTTGCTCACCTCAGCCAAGATGCCTCCATCTGAATCAGTTTAAAGCTTACGATGAGGATCAAAAAAACAGCATTTCTTTGATGCATCACTACTGCTAACACTCAAACAAGTATTTTTAATGTGCCTATCAGTGATTTAAAAAGTTCAGTGTTGAGTTCTTGTTCTAAATTGCATGTGCTTGTTTTAGGAGCCACGCTTGAATTAAGAAAAAGGAACAGGGTACAGCTGACCAATTATTTTACTCACCAAAATGCTGGGAAAAGATCTGTCTGAAGTAAACTTTTTGGCTCTAAAATCACTATGAAAATGGGATGGCCAGATTCAGTTCTCATGGCTCAAATGGGGACAATTATGATCCTTGCCATAACTGTAGACTCTAGCTTTTTGTTTTTGCTTTTAATTTAATTTTTATTTTATATCAGAGTATAGTTGATTTACAATGTTGTGTTATTTTCAGGTGAACAGCTAAGTGATTCAGTTATACATATACATGTATCTATTCTTTTTCAGATTCTTTTCCCATATAGGTTATTACAGAATAATAAGTAGAGATCCCTGTGCTATACAGTAGGCCCCTGTTGATTATTAGCTTTTTGTATTTAAATATTTCACATGATAATATTACTCATCTCTTTTACAGGGCCATTCTATTTTATATAACAAATACCAATCTATCATTGTCCATTCCTTTAAATTCTGCCTTGTTTTTCTTTATAGTATTTATCACTAGCTGCCATAGTAATTATTTTATAGAAACTAAATATACGTAGGTTGGATTATTTATATAACTCGAAGAACACCATATTTTATTAGTTATACTTATTTAAACTAAAGCATAATCAACACGCCTCTTAAGAAGTACCCCAGATTCTTAAAGTGAGTCACACAGCATTTATCAACTTCCACTGTTCTAAGAAAATTATAGTAAACACTGTGAGGTTTGAAGGCCAAAGCAGGTGTTCATTTATGCCTTCATTCATTATTCATGGAAGGTGTCCTGTGGGCAGCCGCTGAGCCGGAATGGGGGCAGGGTGACCGACAGGACACAGCCCCCGTCTTCAGGAAGTGCACAGCCCAGTGGCACGGCTCCCACTTAGGAATTCGGTATTTTCACATTCGTTCTTCAAGATCTGAGTCATTCCTGCAAATTTAAATATTCTACTTGACAGCTTGACATATTGAACAGGCAGTGATAAAAATGAATAGCTCAGAACTCGATTATACTGATAGAAAGTCATTTGTACCACTACATAATTTGCATACTGAAAAGGTTCATACCATCCTCAGGAACCTTCTTTAGCTTTGATGCCGAGCCAAATGAGAGGCATCACAAAGCAAGGACTTCCCCTTGCTGTGGCTGTCACAGCTTAGTGTCAAAGAACTGGCCAACCGTGCCACCATCATTCAAACAGGGGGAAAAAGCCACAAAATGAACCTGGTCATGAGACAAGTGGGCAGGACAGGACCAGTAACAGAAGGAATGCAAGAGAACAAAGCAGCAGCATTAAGGCCAGACTCACACATCCAGACAGCCTACGGGGGAAGGTGGTCAAAAACAGATCCACATCAGGGCTGGGGTAGGCACAGAACAAGCACAGATTTACATGGGTTCCTCAGCTTTGTCATCTAGGACAAGGTATTAAACATCACGGAGCCATAATTTCCTACCTGTAAACTGAGCTGAATAAAAGACATTATGAAGGCTCATAATATTGTGAGGATTAGAGGAGAGGATGCTTGCGGCTGGAACTTGCCAATGGTGAAGTCGCAGTGGACTCCGCACTCACCCGGGGGCCCGGCAGAGCTCCTTCTGGAAGTCCCCAATTAGCTGAATGAGTGTGCCTTCCTGCCCTGTTCTCATTGGCAATGTTTTACACACCCATTACTGATACTAGTTTTGCTTGAAAAGCCTGGTGTGAAGAAGCTCAGAGAAACAACAAATCGCACTATTACTCTCAGAAGCATCTTCCAGTTTAAAGTATTGCCAAAGGTTAAAGAGTGCTGCACCTTTTTTTAAAAAAAATTAATTAATTAATATATTTATTTTTGGCTGTGTTGGGTCTTCGTTTCTGTGGGAGGGCTTTCTCTAGTTGCGGCGAGCAGGGGCCACTCTTCATCGCGGTGCGCGGGCCTGTCACTGTCGCGACCTCTCTTGTTGCGGAGCACAGGCTCCAGACGCGCAGGCTCAGTAGTTGTGGCGCACGGGCCTAGTTGCTCTGCGGCATATGGGATCTTCCCAGACCAGGGCTCGAACCCGTGTCCCCTGCATTGGCAGGCAGATTCTCAACCACTGCACCACCAGGGAAGCCCAGTGCTGCACCTTTTAACTGTAAAAGACACGACAGGCTTCAGAAACGCACGTCCACCTCCAGGGGCTAGAGAAGGACGCTGCCCTGCCCCTGTGCTCTGTGATGCCGGAGGACTGATCCTTTACTCTGGGGACAGTCATGCACTGAGGCTGCACGTGTGGGACCCTGAGGCCGGTGCTGAGAACGCACGAAGAGCAGAATGACCCGGGGCCACAAGCGAACAGTAATCACATAAAACGTGGCAGTGCCACCGCTGCCCACGTGCTCCTGGGGGTGACAGTGAGATGCTCCTAAGCCAGGGCAGGGTAGTGGGACAGTTCAATACCAAGCCCTTCTCCCGGTAATGGGGGTGAATGTGCCCCCCGACTTATGTGCAGTATATAAATTATGAAGGTGGCTAACACCCCAGGTGAAGGATGCAAACACAGTGAAAAGCCAGCCCCCCGGGTTTGGAAGTGAACAGCGGCAGGTCCCTGCGGAGCGTATCAGAGGGGATTCCAGAGGCAGTCAGCCCAGGAGAGGTGGGCACCTGCTAACCAATCAGCAACTTTCAGACACAGGAAGAAAGAAAACCCACCCAGACCTCAGGAGAGATGATTCACTTCGCCACACCTGTCATGGAATGAACGCATCACTCCCTCTGGGAGGAGGAACTGCCAGTTTGTATCTTTTTATAGTTGCAGGGTACATATTTATGATTAAGTTTATAGCTCTCGTCCACAGCTTGAGTCCATTAACCCTCCACTCCTGCAATATTCGTGTGAGTTCTCCTCGAGTAAAGGGCCCGTCTAGGTGTTGTTCAGGGAACTCTCTGGCCTGTGGGCTCCTGTAAGCGCACTCGGTTAAAGGTCCAGTGGGCCGAGAGGGCAGGACCAGGCCAGGCCGGGCCTCCCTGCCTGCCTACCCGGCTGGCTGAGGTCTTGCTCTCGCACGGCTGACAACTATGACTGAATGCACTGCGGACACAGCAGGGAGACCGTGGAGGCACCATCAGATCTAGGGGCGCTGCCACTCGGGCTGGGTCTGCCACTCTGTAACGAGGTGCAATTATAAACAGTACAAGTGTTGGCTGAATGAGTCAAAATGGAAGTATTTCAACGCCTCCTTGGCATCAGGTACGTACTTGGCGTCCTCCATTTCCTCTAATGCTCACCAAGCCCATGGGAGGTGGGTGCTGGTGCTGCTGCTTTCACAGATGTGAACACTGAGGACCCGAGAGTGAAGCCACTTTCCCAAGGTCGCCTGGGGTGATGAGCAAAGGGCTGTAACTAGTGAACAGGGGGACGGGGATTCTGTTGGACTCAAAGCCTCTGCTGTTTCCACGATACCAGGAAGGTCTTGACCACGCGCAGCAGCTGAACAGGAGGAAAGCGCATTGCAACCAGGAGGATGGACAGAAGCATTAGGGAACGTCCTGGCTCCCGACAGGTGTTACACACAACATGTAGCATCATCTCAGCTACTGACACGGGCCCAGAAGTGTGTTTTTATAAAGTAATGTTTCTATAAAGCACTTTGGGAAAACATTTTTTCAAATGACAACATTAAACAGTTTACTTGGCTCCACTAACCAATTCATTATTAAAAAACAGAAATCAGAAATCATTTATATTTCATGTGAAACCACTAGAATAAGCATCTCAGACTAGACAAAAGCAGATACGTGGGGAGTGACATCAAGACATGAGTCAAAGGGAAAAACTGCTTTAAGTTATCTTGTTTTCTCTGTATATATTACATTAATATGTGACTATAGCGCAAGGCCTGGTAGAGTGACTGGTTTTATAAGCATGATCTGCATTAATGCAAATTTCATCGATTCACTTTAAATGCACAGGTGTTAAGTCTCAGCACCGAAATCAGACATCGCGCTGCTGGCCCAAGTAACTTACCACGTGGACCCTCATATTGTTTACAAAGTACAAGATGCTTTCAAATAGCTGTTTTTAATGGATTTTACATTAGTGTCCAGTTACCAGTACCTCCTAAATTTCTGGAACGAATGCATTAGGAAAATTTATAGATTTAACATAGCCCAGAAACCCATTTCATAAATTCGATCAACTCTAAGGTTTTTTTTTTTTATAAATAAATTTATTTATTTATTTATTTATTTTTGGCTGCATTGGGTCTTCGCCGCTGTGCACGGGCTTTCTCTAGTTGCGGCGAGCAGGGGCTACTCTTTGTTGCGGCGCGCAGGCTTCTCATTGCGGTGGCTTCTCTTGTTGTGGAGCACGGGCTCTAGGCGCGCGGGCTTCAGTAGTTGTGGCTCACGGGCTTAGATGCTCTGTGGCATGTGGGATCTTCCTGGACCAGGGCTCGAACCCGTGTCCCCTTCCTTGGCAGGCAGATTCTTAACCACCGCGCCACCAGGGAAGCCCCTAAGATAAGGTTTTAATATAGGTCTCAAGCAGATGGAAAGTAGGAAGTTTCAACTAAAGGCAAAGTAAATATTAAAATTCATATTTTATTAAGTTGGAAGGAAACCAGAAATGCCTTTTGTAAGAATGCCCTGTTTTGAAAGTAACTCCCCATGTTAGTATAAGGCAAACGTCTCTGTTTATAGGTGTGATTATGAGAACTATTACTACATTAATATATTTTATATTACTAGATTTCTGTAGACTGCTTCTTTATTTTCTGTTTTGCAACCTGTGCTACACAGCCCTACAAAGTGAGTCCGCTCACCAACGCTGAGAACGTACAGAAAATAAAAACGAAATTCCCTCTGGAATCTGTCAGCTTTGGTGCTTTTTTCCTGTGTTCTTGAAAGTAACGTCCTCAGTTAACAATGCTACTTTTGTCTTTAACACTTTACAATAATTATTACTGTGTGGGTGAAGAATTTTTGAATCAAATGCGGGAACTCTGGGATCCGGGACTTCTAAATTGAAATGCACAGGTAACGTTTCCTTTCGCGAAACTTCCAAGTACAGCAAAATGTCACACAGTTGAACTAATGGAAGAGAAACCATTCATAAAGTTATTGTTGGGAATTACAACATAGCTTTTTGATACTTGAAAATAATATAAAAATCACACATTTGAACTGGGGCATAAAAGTCGCACGGCTGTGGCGGTCTTTAGGCACCTGCAGGCTGCAGTTAAAGCCCCTCCACCTCACACAGGCCGCTATGCGGGCACCACCCTGGGGCCAAGGAGTTCCAGGTCAGCGTCCCTTCCAGCAAGGTCACTAGGAAAATACTTTCTAAACAACAAACCGCTTCCAGAGTAATCTGTCCTAGTTTCCTCATGAAACCCGACTTCTACTTCCACATTTTTCACCATGCAAATTGCAGAAAAATCACAGAAAAAAACCTATATGATAGAGAAATAACTCTGCCAGACAAAGACAAATATCAAATGATATCACTTATATGTGGAATCTAAAAAATAAATGATACAAATGAACTTATATACACAACAGAAATAGACCCAAAGACAGAAAACAAACTTATGGTTACCAAAGGGGAAAGGGAAGAGGGATAAATTAGGAGTTTGGGGTTAATATACATACACTACTATATATAAAATAGATAAACAACAAAAACCTACTGTACAGCACAGGGAATTACACTCAATATCTTATAATAATCTATAATGGAAGAGAATATGAAAAAGAATATATATATATATAGCATATGTATGTATAACTGAATCACTTTGCTGTACACCTGAAACTAACATGACATTGTAAATCAACTACACTTCAGTTAAAACATAAAATTAAAAAAAAAAAAGGAAAGAACTCTGCCAGATAGAAAGCACTACTGGATTGTTAACGAATATGTAGAGAGGAGTGTACGTGGCTGCTGCCACATACCGACCCCCTTGCAGGTGTGATGGGAGGGGGCAGGACAGAGATCCATGTGCAGTGTCGTTAGGCTCTCTAGAAATTTCCGCTTGCATTAGAGGAAAGTAGGGAACATGGTTAGAAAAGGGCCAGACTGTCATACAGAGTGAAGTAAGTCAGAAAGAGAAAAACAAATACCGTATGCTAACACATATATATGGAATCTAAGAAAAAAAAAAAATGGTCATGAAGAACCTGGGGTAAGATGGGAATAAAGACGCAGACCTACTAGAGAATGGACTTGAGGACCTGGGGAGGGGGAAGGGTAAGCTGGGACGAACTGAGAGAGTGTCATGGACATATATACACTACCAAACGTAAAATAGATAGCTAGTGGGAAGCAGCTGCATAGCACAGGGAGATCAGCTCGGTGCTTTGTGACCACCTAGAGGGGTGGGATAGGGAGGGTGGGAGGGAGGGAGATGCAAGAGGGAAGAGATATGGGAACATATGTATATGTATAACTGATTCACTTTGTTATAAAGCAGAAACTAACACACCATTGAAAAGCAATTATACTCCAATAAAGATGTTAAAAAAAAAAAAGAAAAGGGCCAGACTGGATGGGATACGGAATTACGATTTTAAGCTGAGATGTGCTGTGATCACGGTAGAATTTCAGGCTCTGAACAAAGAGTAAGGAAGGAATGGGGGACGGGGGTATGAAAGGGGGGCAGGACGCAGGGGGGCTGGGAAAGAGAGATGGGCTGGAGAGGGTACATCGGGAAGGACAGAGCAGGACCCAGTGACTGATGTGCTGTGGGCACGGAAGGAGGAGCCAAAGACAAAGAGGGTAAGCCGGACAGATGAGGGGACTGTGCCACACCCGACCGCTGTAAAGCTTTTCCAGGTTTACACTGTGTGTCTAAGGTGTTAACTCATCCAGGAAGTGGAGTTCCGCCCCAGCTGAGCAGAGGAGTTGGCAGTGAACGGGGCGGTCTTTTGAGGATCTGTCGCAGCAGCTAGAAGCCGTGGGAAAGCTTGGTTCTAGGGCTCGAAAATCGGAAGTTTTCTGCACCAAGGTAGCAGCTGAGATGAAACAATGTCTACATCTCCGAGGGAGGAATTTTAAAGATAAATGAGATGCAAACACCACAGCAACACTGCAGATAATAATAAGCAGAGGGAACCTGGGTAAGAGACACAGAAGGCGTGGTCAGAGGGGCAGGGACAGAACAAGGATGTTGAACATTTCCAGGGGTGGGAGGAGAGTTTCTGGAAGGTCTACAGTGTTAGGAGCTCCGGACTTGGTCATGTGGTAACTCTGGACAATAAGATGGCAGCACAGACAGTTCTGCTGTGTGACAGACGTATTCCTAAAAATCACCGCACTATAAAAAAGCTGTGTGATAAAAAACACAAGGTTTGTGGGGAAAATGGGGTCGGGGCACAACACTCAGAAACTCTGCAGTGACACATTACAAAAGGCAGGAGCAGAATACAAGTGATAGCACAGTCCTGCACATGTTACGTAGTTAAGGAACGCAAAAACGCGGCAGTGAGCGTGGCCTGTGGCACCTGACCTTGAAAAAGACCTGGAGTTTCTTGTGGAAGTGGGCCGGGAAGGGCTGCAGCTCTTGAGTTACTGTGAGTGGTGGAAGGAGGGGGTCTGATGTCTGGTGAGAGGTTATAACTGAGATGCGGAGGGCGCAGCTCAGGACCCACTCGGTGATCTGATGTAGCAGCTGGTGGGTGTGTGAGGTGGGTGTGTACGTTCAGTTCACCCAGGTGCAGTGTTCTGCGCTCACTAGTGTTTCTTGCTGTCAAAACCGTGCCCAGGTAAACACAAAATCCGCGTTCAGTTAAAATTATCCCTTACTGTAGTGATCACATGCAAATAAATTTGCATGTTCAAAACAAGTGTTATAACTGACTATAAAAGGGAGAGTATTTCAAGATCTATGCAATTTTCTTGTGAAGTAAAGTTAAACTCTCAGTATCTATCATAGTCAACTGAAGTATGCTTTTGGCATCCTATAAGCCCTCCTCCACAATGTATTCAACTATTTTAACAATCATTTCTTGCCAGAGAAGAGATGCCAAGTGCTGTATAAATCTGGAGCAAATTATGAGCTATGAGTGACCCAGAGTCCACATTCAGGAAGCCAAGAATTCTCTAGCTTTTCAACATGCTCTGATTCGTCATAAAGTTCACTGCAAAGCTAGGGTGGTATGTACCTAAGGGTGAGGCACATAGCTCTCCTGTTACTTACCTTTTATCTGAGCTACACGCTAAATCTTCATGCACTACATTTCAGATCAAACCCTGTAAACTGAGATCCCATTTCATCTGTAAGTATCTAGCTGAATTTTCACATGATGAAAAGCCTCTCCTACCACAATCAATGTCTCCATCTACCCCTTCTCACTCTAAATCAATATATAACCATATTCACACACTTAGAAAGGGCTGCATTTCACAGATTAAACTTCAAGTTTTAACTAAATGGTAGTTCCTGAAGTGAATTACCATGTCAATATAAAAGCAAAGAGACATTATGCTTATTATACACAGAGTAATACAGGTTTTGCCTGTACTCATCTAAATAACCATTTGGATTCAGTATACAATTCATGGAAATAAATAGTATCATGTAGTCAAAACAACCAATTTATTGCTCTAGGTGCTTTCTTTCTCCTAGTTGCTTTGGTGCCTAGTGCACTTGGGATGGACCAAATGCTTACACTGTGGGTATTTCTGAGAGGCACTTCCAGCATTAGCCACTAGAAGTCCTTAGTAATACACATTTGTAGGCTGGATGAGAGGAGAAAGGAGCAAAGGCAGAGAAAACACCATAAAGAGGAAATTAAGGAGGGGGAAAAAAAAGCACTATATAGAGGAATAAAAGAAAAAAGAACAATAAAATCACAGAGCCAGAGCTTAGAGGAATTAAAACAGTGAATGCACAAGGGTGATTTACCTTATTAAAAACCATCCTTCAAATCAGATAAGAAATTTTTATTTTATGCAGACAAGTTAATAAACTATAAAGCCACAACCAAACCTTTACGTGAAAGGAATTCACTCATATTTCTAGATTAATTGAGACTTAGATTACTAGAAGTCTTCATGTTCCCAAATATATTTAAATAGGTCAGGGCTGGTGAAGCTCGGTAGTGCAGAATAGCACAGGGAAAATAGAAAAGGGCTCTGGAAAAGCTGGGAGTTCCAATAAACCAAGAGATTAGTTACGAACTCAATGTACAGATTTTAAATGTTTATTCTACCGTAAATTGTTGGCAAAGTTTTAAATTTTCTGCATAGTTTTAGTTTCAGAAGTACACAGAATGTCAACAAGTGGAAAAGAATTTTGGTTTTGATATTGTACTGCGTCTGCTGCTGTATGATACGACACTCAGAGAAAACAAAAACTGTTGAAAATTGAGCAACGAAACAGAACCCAAACTACCCTAAAAAGGAATTCCAACACAACTATAAAACTATCCAGAAAAACTATATAATAACTCCTACCACTTCACATCATGCTGTGCTTTTTTCTGTGTAGAGAGCATGTATACAGTAAGTTCACATGCACTCAAATGATAATAACCCTCTTATTCCTCCATTTTATGACCAACCTCACACAATCAGAAGTTTCCTTAGGGAAGCGCTCGGGATGTTACATGTCATGTTGCACATGATTACTGTGGGAAGCCTTATTCCACATTCTCATGCTAAACAGGCTACTTTATAGCACATGATGAATCATTTTGCACCACGGTGACCTCACGGGTGCACGCATACCCCATCTTCCCCAGGGCCCTTGGTCACGGGCAGCCTCTCAACGCTGTAAAACACTTCTCCGATTTTCTCAACTCTAGTAGCGATGTGTTGACGTGACACCCTCGTACCATCTCAGCATGACATTTAAGTGCACCCTGTGCTCAAATACCCTCTGTGGCCATGACAGCAGGAAGGGATATGAGTACGGGAGGGGCTTAGCAGCTGGGAAAGGAGCTTTCCACTAGGCCAGGAGGCAGCCAGGGTGTCCAGTGGGGATGCAGTCTACAGCCGGCCACTTGTTTCTGCTTCCAGTAAATGTCTGGGAAGAGGGAAAGGAGGGACAGGGCACCACTGTGACTCCCCCAGTCTTCAAAGTTTTAAAGAATGTGAGTTCAGAGGCTACATCTGTGATGGAGGGGAGTGTCTCCAAAGAACTGATGAGACTGGTTTAAAACCTGGCCTAAGTCATCCCTGCAGGAGAAAAGGGGAACTCGAGCTCGTTAAAGCCAACTACTCAGTGAGCAAGCTACTTCCGGAGACTGTATTAGGAACTTCTGGATGCTACAGAACTCTTTCAAGAGACCAAGGACCATTTAGAGTTCTGACATGCTCATTTAAAACTATTATTATGAGGGACTGCCCTGGTGGTCCAGTGGTTAAGACTCTGCTTTTCAGTGCAGGGGGCGTGGGTTTGATCCCTGCTCAGGGAACTAAGATCCCACATGCCTCGGGGTGTGGCCAAAAAATTTTTTTAAGAAATAAATAAAAATAAATAAAAATATTATTATGAAATTAATTAAATTTCAAAAGATACAGTTTGAATTAAACATAGTGTCACTTTTATTACCATCTACTTATATCAAGGTTTTTCTCCAAGGAGATCAAGGTGATTTAGAAACTCCTAATTAACAGACGGTAATTCAATCATAGTCTTACTGTAAGGTGTCATTAGTTTCTCTCAGGTCTGTGATAGCTAAGTCTAGATGTTAGTTAACAGGGGAAAGCAATTGGAGACTTCTCTGTAATGAAGAGCATTATTTTTGAGCCCAGTAAAGAGTCTGCAGTACTCTGGAACAGCAGAGCTAGGAGGAGGGCAAGAACCACTCGACCAGCTACTACAGTATTTACGGCCTTTCTGGTGTCAACCACAGAACTCACAGGCTCCTGCATCTTCTCCTTTCTGAGTAGAGAGGCAACTCCCCACGCAAGGTGGTGGGAAACCTAACCTTCTGCTTTTCACTTTGCAATTTTAAACCTGCCTTTATGAAACGGAGTAACCACGTATCCATATACAGCAAAGCTGCTGCTGTGATGTTCGAGTGATGCTGAGATACACACATAGAGAAGTCTTAGAGCATCAGGAGCTGCTTGTTTCTAGCCTTTGAACTCATACTGACATGATAATGAGCACCGTGTATTGAGAATTTCCTATGCCCTGGGCTACTTACGTGTGATCTCACCCACTCTGAGGTGGTGAGACCCTGCCCATGCTACAGATGAAGAAGCAACGTGCCCGGGTCACAGAGTGAGTGCCAGAGCAGGGACTTCTCATGCTCAGGGCTCATCTTCTTTGCCGGCACCACCGTCCCCCAAGCCCCCACTCACCTACTTCCAGGGTGCAGGCAGGGTCCCCCTTCCTCCCCCAATTGCTAGTCCCAGCGTCTTTGTGCAAGAACGATATTGTACACACGTGTTCACACCCATGCCCACCTGCCCGGGGCTGTGTGAACTCACAACTGCACTCACAGAGATGTGTCCTTGGCAGAACACGCCAGGGCACATCTCCTGTGCCCTGGGAGTCAGCTCACGACGCAGGTGAGAGAAGGACCAGGACAAAGACTGGCCAAGGTGGACCCACAGCCCGCGGATACTGCGTGCGGGGTCCAGGTTTCCTTCCCCGGGAGCACAGCAATGTGGTACCCACCAGGGCCAGCGAGGGTCGGGATGAGGGGTGTGACAACTGAGGGACGGTGGCTGTCTGGCATTCAGGGACTTCTTGTTTGGCCCACCGGGAGCCCATGCCCACCTACTAGCTCACGTGGCACTCAACTTCTGAGCGTGCTTTGGAAAAGCATGAAACACTCTTCGTATATGAGCCGTGTTCCCATCTCAGCAGCCTTTGCTGAATCAAGCTGCTCTCCTGTCTGGCCTCCTCTCCCCTCCATTCCTCAACCCTGGGGGTGTGTCCTCCTTAGGACCCATGAATCTTTAAGAGTAGGGCATTGCAGACAGGGCAAAGAATCCTCTGGTAAAGGGCAGGGGAGACTCTGAGGATCTGAATAAGAGCTAAATGGTCTGGGGAGCTGAGACGCTCGTGCCTTCCTTCCTCCCAGCTGTCCCAGGCCTGGCCTTCCGCCTCAGGCCCTGCCCTTCCCACAGGCACCTGGACCTGTCCAGGAACCTCCTCTTCCTGGACCGGCACAGGTGCCACTCACCGCCTGAGGACGGACACGGTGAGACCCTCTGGTACTGAGACTGGAAGGACAGCCACTCCCCCCTCCAGCCCTCGCCAGCCCCAAACCTAACCCTCCCAAGAAAGGCTTTCCGTGCATGCGTAAATGAGCCAAGTTCAGGGAAATGTAGGTACTCCGGGACATGGATATAGGGCGGGAAGGACACCTGATATCTGTGTCCTCTGGATCAAGGGCATTTTCTTTCACTCATTCATTCATTCACTCATTCGTTCATAAATATATTTTGAGGGCCTGCCCTGTGGCAGGCTCTGTCGTGAGAACGCAGGAATAAGCAGGACACACAGGGTCGCGGCCACCCGGGGGCTCAGATCTGGGGGCGAGAGAGAGAGGTACCTTCAGAAAAGGAATCAAACCAATGAATGCATAATTACAGGTCGTGATGAGTGTAAGAAAGCAGCAAAGAGCATGAAGAACAGCCGGGTGTGTGACCCTCCAGCCCTACCCCCAGCAGCCGTGGGAGAGGGTCTGGGTTTGGGCTTCACCTCCAGGTGGAGGTGGAGAGAACTTTAAGTAGAATGTGGTTGGATTTTATAATTCTAGAGAAAGTCCTCCTCCCTGCCTTAGGGGAGGGTGAGAGGAAACTAGGGGTTTTCAGAAGAGATGCAGAGCCTGCCCACCGGCTCCACCCAATTCCCCTTTCTCTGCCCTACCTTCCCCCTCCCCTAACAAGAAATGCTTGACCTGACTGAGAAAAGGAGCACTGCTTAAACTCAATCCTTAGACGGCTCGTTTTTCGTGCCTCATTACCAAGCAGCGCGATCATGATTATACATCTCGCTGAATACATGTGAACTAAAGTTAGTGACAAATTTTACTGGATTATAACACAAGATTCTGGTTGACTGTCACCATTTTTTTGCTGGAATACCACTCTGTCCTCATGGCCACTGTGAACAAACTGGAATTTTCACAGGCTTTCCTTTCCTAGTTCCCGCCTCTGGTGTTTATAGTTCTGACCGTCAAACACTAACAATAGTTTTACTTCTTCAGGGGTCCACTGCCTCTTCCAGGACAGCACTCAGGTGCCCTCCTCCTACTGGGGTAACAGAGTAAAATGATGTTCTATGGATCTACATTCAAAACGCACTGAGTACATGATTTAAAAAAGAAGAAGAAAGAAAACCTTTAAAGTCACGATTTAAGCTGGCCAAAGTGAATCTGGAAACCAGTGCATCAAAATACCCTAAGGACCTTTTCCCTGATCCTCTTTTTGAGGGGTTGGCAAACTTTTCCTGGGAAGGAGCGGACAGTAAATATTTTAGGCGACTGCTCACCTCTGCGCTCACAGTGTGAAAGCAGACACAGAGAATGTGTCATGAACGTGCTCTAACAAAATTTCCTTATGGACACTGCGGCTTGAATTTCATATGATTTTTACATGTCCTGAGTTTTTATTTTTCAACCGTCTAATATGTAAATACCATTTTAAGCTTGCAGCCCATACACAGATGGGTGGTGCCAGCCAGGCCCACAGGCCAGCGTTGCCCGACCCTGCTCTAAAATGCCACACCATGCATCACTTGGTGATACTGGACTAAAAGTATTCCAGAGAATATAGTTTGACATGCTACATGCACATTTTAGAACAGAACATGAAAAATCAAGTGCGGTTAGTATTTTAAAAGCATAAACATATGTTATATGTAAACGAAGGAGAAATTTGGTCACAGAGAATTGTAACATTGGTCAAAGACTTTCACGGACTTATAACATAGCTAGAGGTTAGCTTTAGGAAATCAACTAAAAATGAGTAACTACCATCTTGGTTACATTTAGCTAAATACTCAAAACAGCTATCTCTATTCACAAAGACAGATTTTTTTTTTTTTTTTTTTTTTGCTTTTGGCACCAGATAAGTGATTATTCAAAGCTAAAATTATTTTGTGCCATATAATGACATAAATGATGGTATCACTCCATTTAATCTCTCTCTGGTGTAGGAGTGTAATAATTATAAAGAAAACTAGAATAATCAACATTGGTTTCAAAGAAAATACTTAAAGATTTCCATAAGTAGATAGATAAAGGACTTCCTGTATAAAATCTGCACATAAAAATCTATAAGAGTTAGCCCTAAAGATGTGACTAATACTAAACGTAGTAGGGAAAGAAATGTTTTAAACTACTTAACATGTTATTTTTAAGTTAATTGATAATTAAGCTTGTAGAGTTAAACTTAACACATCATACTGTCCACCCACTGAGTTGACTGGGAGAGTAATTTTCTTATGGTTCAGAACTTTAAATGCCTTAAGTTAGAAAAGACTTCAAAACCATTATTAAGTGTTATTTTTATCCCTGATAAATTCATGTGGTAGTAAAATCAGATTTCTGGTGTCAAGGGTGGTTATTTTAGTGGGGTGAGTGGCATTAATTATTTCCCAGCAATCTGGGGGAATATAAGTGAACAGAATGAAAACCAGGAACCGTTAAAATAGAATAATAAGTGACAGTTCCTGCGGTCCCCACTGGCACAGCGGCTAACGTGTATGGTGGAGAGTTACCACCAGACAAGTGCTGATTAGAGGGGTTTGGTGAGGCTGGGGGTGAGCCCTCCCCACTACACAAAAATAGAAATAATGAATCCATAGGCAGTGCTGAATTTTATTTCTCTTATAAACCTGAGGTCAAACGCAACATATCAACAAAATATATGCTTAAAGCTTAGAAAGTGCCAAATATTACTGTCAGGAATACATCAAGCTGCAGAGAAAAAATCACTACTGCCTCATTATTCAAAAGACTGTGGAAAAACACCTTTAAAAAATTTCTTCCAGGTCATGACTAGGGACATAACAGACAGGAAAAAAAGGTCAGAAATGAGTACATCCTACTGCCAAGAAGTGATGCCAGAAGGTGGCCCAAGTAAGTGTCAACAATTACATGTAGTACTCAAAAAAATTCTGAAATATATGATCTTTCATATAAACTGGTTATTTTGATAGCTTCACTTTCATGGAGCAGGTTCCATCCAAACTATCGCATTTCTTTGAGAGTTGTCTTCTAAAATGTGATTGCACATCCAGAGACTATGTGTCCATGAAAACAGAGAAGACTCATCATTGCATTTACAAACCAATCTATGTACCGCCACTAACAATTTTCTAGAGGTATCAGTAATTTCAATCTTTCCAACTCAACTCCAAATGGGATTTGCAACGCTGCCGATTTTCTCAATGGAAAAGCATTAGCTTCTCTAAACTATATAAGAATGGGTGTCAATAAATCAAGTTAAGCTCCAGTGAATGGATCTTGCATTTGAAAAGTCAGGGAATGATAACAGAATATCGAGATGCTAAGCAATAAAATTCTGTTATCACTGCAACTTACATCCTTTCTAAACTTCAACCTGAACACAGACAATGATGGGACACAACGAAATATTAAACAATTCATCTTTTTGATGAATCTCTGACAGAAGAAAAATACTTCTAAAAAAAAGGTTCACGTGTGTGATTCGTACTGGTTAGTTGTAGCCAGCACTGCTAAAATAATCACACAGGCAAAACATCCCCATTTAACTGGTTGGAGAATGTTGTGAATCCCACATGAAGCTGACAGCAGGGGCAGCCACAGGCTCAGGTGGCAAAGGCAGCCACCTTCCTGAGCGGGATGAAGAATCACCATGGGCTTCACACCCCCAACTCCCCATCTGGTCAGAAACCGCCACCCTAGGAAAACTAAGATAAACAGTGAAGGTGCATTTCCTGGGTCCTCCAGTGGGGTGTGGCCCAGAGAGTGCTGGGTGTTTCAGAGTAGAGTCCATATGTAGGGGGCTCCAAGGGTCCTGTCCCAGGACAGCTTACGACGAGGGAGAGGAACACAATGATCTCTCAAAGCAGCCAGCACGGGCTGGCACAGCTCCCTCTGTCCCAACGGCACAGGTCAGAGGGTCAAGGAGAGACGCAGCTCCCCTACGAATCCAAGGTCAGAGCAAGCCAGAGGGCTCCGAGACACCAGGGGGGAAGCAGGCTGAACGCATCAGTGAGCCGTGAAAGGCAGGTTCTAGATTGGCCAGTCTTCACTTTTGTAGATCTGAAAGGATTCGGAACTCACAAGCTGCTAAAGACATATAAATTATCACACACCAAAAGCCAACACAGTCCTTTGTTTCTTGATCATCACTTTCCTGTTTGAAAAGGATTTCCACCACAGAGGACAATCACATCCACAAAACTGGCTGTAGACACAGTACCACGCTGTGCACACCACAACAGTGATCACAAACTTCAAGATGTCAAACAGATTCTGGATGCTGTAAAATGTGTTCCCTTCAAGAAAGGGCTATATATTATTAATAGTGTTTGATGCATGTTTCAATAGCAAATCAGAAATTCTGATTCTGGAAAACTTCAATTGCTACAAGACTATATGCATGAGATACATGTCCCTAGAGTTATTTCCCCCCTTTTTCCCCTCTCTTGGCAATTACTAGGCTTAACATAAATTCTTCATCAATCCCAACATGCCAAAGGGAGGCCACATTTCCAAGATGCTCTAAGAAGAATGTTATTCACTTAACAACACTAGTCAAAGTATTCAGACTCCGTTTCTCTTGATAATCATTACATAATTCCTAGTTCTTACAGCTGGCACGTCAGACTTCTGACTCTGCCTCAGCACCCAGGTCTCTCTCTAGGTGATATTTCCGGAAGTTTGTCTTTCTGGGAATCCAGGAGATGAAGGGCCGTGGGGAGGGAAACGCCGCCAGCTGCATGGCGACAGCAGTGGGAGGTGTAACGGGGAGAGTGTAAAGCTGTTTTTTTCCCAGAGATGTTGCCCTAGTTTATAAATCATTTTGCCCTGGGGCTTTCCACCTACTCAAAGAGCAAGTTTCAGAGCCTGGGTGAAAAGCAGCTATCGTGTAAAAACAAAGACACTTCTCAGTTTTAAAGGTCAGATTAGATTTTTATTTGGGTTCCCACCAAAACGACAGGCTTGACAGTCAGGATCTGTCAAGGAGAAACTCTTTTCTAAATTATTTTAACATATCAAGGAACAACACATATAGGTCCCAGAGCATCACCCCTAGGGTAGAGGAGATGCCCCTCCACCGACCACGGCTGGGTCAAGCGTTTGCAGTCCTAGGACAGGAGGAGGAAAGGGGCAGTGGAGGGGACGTTGGGAGCCCACCTCTTGGAGCCCTGAGGACGAAGGACGGAGCCAGGAAATCCCTGCACTGCATGCACCGGCCCCAAGGTGCACTGGGGTGGGCGGTGGTGAGCTTTAGGAGGACATTCTTTAGCAAGGACACAGAAAGGAGACTTTCTGCAGCCGTACCCTCTCCAGGCAGCTAGTGGCCACTCTTAGATGAGCTGAGGGAAGAGAGAAAGTCTGAGAGACTGAGCATTTTACCTAAAGAGCCAGGCAACCACAACCCAAAATGGATAATGTGAATTAAGGCAACGGATCAGGGTTACGAAACGGAACTAAAATTGAGGGACACCCACCTGCCCCTAAGAGAGCTGGGAAAGCTGCATTTCCTTCCCCATCTGGGCTGAGTGTGTGGTCTGAACTCAACCTCTGCCCCACAGGCATGAGGTGACAACAGGCTGAAGAAATTGGAAGTCGGCCAGCACTGCTGTCTCCACTCGGCCCAATTCTGTTTATTCGAAGCCTAGTGGGGACAGGAAATTGACCGAGCAAACCAGGACAAGGAAGGCAAACGCTTCTTCCCAGCTCTGACCAGCCGCCGATGCACGCGGCAACTGACCAAGAAAACCACGTCTATTATTGATAGAGGACGCTCAGAATTTGAGAGATGTACACAGACTTTTAAAAAATGTCCTGGGGGGCTTCCTTGGTGGCGCAGTGGTTGAGAATCTGCCTGCCAATGCAGGGGACACGGGTTCGAGCCCTGGTCTGGGAAGATCCCACATGCCGCGGAGCAGCTGGGCCCGTGAGCCACAACTACTGAGCCTGCGCATCTGGAGCCTGTGCTCCGCAACAAGAGAGGCCGCGATAGTGAGAGGCCCGCGCACCGCGATGAAGAGTGGCCCCCACTTGCCGCAACTAGAGAAAGCCCTCGCACAGAAACAAAGACCCAACACAGCCAAAAATAAAAAAAAGATGTTACATTAAAATATTATTAAAAAAAAAAAATGTCCTGGGGACTTCCCTAGTGGTCCAGTGGCTAAGACTCCGTGCTCTCAATGCAGGGGGCCCGGGTTCGATCCCTAGCCGGGGAACTAGATCCCACATGCATGCCACAACTAAAAGTCCACGTGCCACAAGGAAGATCCCGCACGCTGCAAATACAGATCCGGCTTACCCAAATAAATATTGAAAAAAATGTCCTGGTGGGTCTTTGACAGAAAGAAGAACTCAGAAAACAACTTAAGGAGGTAACTTTAGCCACTGAAGAAACAAAATAAATTATTTCTAGTCAAGAAGAGAATATATCAAAAATAAACACTGAAGGAATAATACAAGAGCAAAATCCCACATTCAGGTGGGATCTGATGGGAACATGGGAAGCAATTCCTCTCCTCTTGCACAGGAAGAAAAAAAGACTACAGCACTTCAACGATCTTAGTTTTATCAAAAATGTAGTAGTGTTCTGCATAATGCATCTGCTTAAAAGGAAGTTCCCTAACTGTTCTGGAGCTTTAGGTTCCAGATATATTACATACATATTTCCTACCAGATTCAGTGAAATAAAGTGTTCGAGAAATAAGCAATCTTGTTCTGCCCCCTTGAGAAGCAACAGAAAGGCTCTAACAGAGAAGTCAAACAGTGGGAGACCCCACCAAACCCACGGCCCCGAGCCACAGCCCCATAACCGCTCCCCAGGTGGCTTGGTCCAAGAGCTGAAGTGATGCCAATAGCAGGCTCCCGTTTCTCGTTTACCAGTACGGCGGGACAGTGCCGCGGTTACTCAGGAATTGTGAACTGCAGAATAGTATCTGCAGTTGGTGCGTCAGACGGTACAGTGGCTCGCTTCGTACTTTATCACTTCTCGTCTGAAGACACCATCTGACAACGTGTGGGACTCTGTTAAGGTTCGCATCTCTGTCCTCCCAGAGAGTCCGGGGCCAGGTATCAAATTTAACTGGTAAAAAACAGCCGCTGATGAAGGCCCTTTCAAGGGGATTGCCAGCCCCTAAAATGCTACTGTTTCGCAACTGTTCTTGCTTAGTATCTGCAGGTGTGTGCGTGTGTGTGTGTATATGTGTGTGTGTGTAAGAATACTTCTACATATGTGTCCCTCGATGGTTTCTGTGGAGACATGTAAAACATGAAAAGTGGATGAGAGATACAGTCGTGCAATCACCACCATATCACACCGTGAAGCACCATCTCCCCCTAAGTTTCTCAATCTCCCTGCTTCTGGTGGCTGAGGGGCAGCCTCTACATCTGATCTGATGATACGAGTGATATTATCATCACATTCCATCCTTTAAACATTACTTTTCCCTTCCCGTGGGGTTGGCAGTCGCTCTGAAGTGGGTCAGCTGTATGGTTTTGATGATGCCAGAGAAACCGTTTTGGAAACGTCATTGGCTGGACCTCCCCTGTCACTGAATTAAACTAGAGGCTTTGGGTTTCTGCTCTTCCCCCTGTAGCAGGGTACATTCACCTTTCCCTAATCTGTCATTTTTTCCCCTCTTTGTAGCTCAGTCTTATCCCAAGGCATAATACTCTATTTTTCTACAGTTATAAAAATTGGGAGAGTTGACATCTCCAATTAAAAGATGCTTTTAATGTCAAGTTCTGAGGCAGGAGAGTGATGATAAAAGCAGCCACAGAAGAGATGGGAATCAATAATAACCTTATTACAGATGATCTCTGCTTGGTCCAGATGGGCAGAGACTCCATCAGTTATGAAGTGTGATTTCTCTCTTCCCTGCATTAGGCAGTGGCCAGACAAAATACAGGAACCCACACCAACAACATACAGCAGAGCACCCTTGATGCTGCACGCCGACTGCCAACGCATCTGTGTAAGAAAAAACCCTTCGTTTCACGTATTTTATTTAAAGGACCTTGTTTTCTTTAAGAATATTTAAAGCCATGAGGTAGAAGGGACTATTCAGTAACTTATATAAAAATATTCACAGCAAGCAAATAACATGCTCCTAGACGAAGCATCTTGTTCCTTTTTTTTTTAAACACTAACAAATACTGTTCTCTACTGGATAAACGGATTCCTCAGAGAGTGCTTTCTTCATTAAGTGTGAAGGCAATTAAAATCAAGATTCCTGTGAAGCCGTAAAAGATGGAAACAAATTAATTTCAGATCGGCCGCTCGAGAGCCCGCCACTGTGTATGTGAACAGTCATGCTGTCTGTGACAGAGCTGGGCATCCTTTTCTTTCCTTTTTCCTCTTCTCTCCTTTTCATTCCCTGTGACTTCATCGTCAATTTACCTACAATGACTGAAGCATATTCCATAGTGCAGAAAAATTGTAGCAAAACCAAGGAAAAAGACTTTTTTTCTTTAAAAAATGTTTATGTGATAAGGACACTTAACATGAGATCTACCCCTCTTAACAAATGCTTACCTGTACAATGCATTACTGTTGACTAGAGGTACAAGGTACTACTGTACACGGGTCTTTAGAACTCCTCCATCTCACTTAACTGATACTTCATGCCTGTTGATTAATAACGTCCTATCTCCCCCTCCTCCCAGGCCCTGGTAACTACCAGTCTAGTCTTTGATTTTATGAATCTGACTATTTTAGATACCTCATTTAAGTGGAATCCCGCAGGGCTTGTCTTTCTGTGTCTGGCTTCTTTCACCGAGAATACTGCCCTCAAAGTCCAATGAAAAAATTTTAAAGAGAACTTTCTTTTTATGTAACACTTCACAAAATATTTAAACTTCCAGTGTTTTCTCTCAGTCGAGGAACAATGTTGACATCTTGGTCTCTATTTGTTAGCATAGATCTCATAACATTTTAAAAAATTTAAGCGTAAAGCAGACGGTAAATCTGAAACTAATAAGCAAAGATAGCTGGAGAGCTGAATCATTACTTTCACCAACATTAAAAAGGGTGGTAAAAACCACTTTAGTATAAAACGATGATGGATGGGGCTTCCCTGGTGGCGCAGTGGTTGAGAATCCGCCTGCCAGTGCAGGGGACACGGGTTCGAGCCCTGGTCTGGGAAGATCCCACATGCCGCGGAGCAACTAGGCCCGTGAGCCACAACTACTGAGCCTGCGCATCTGGAGCCTGTGCTCCGCACCAAGAGAGGCCGCGACAGTGAAAGGCGCGCGCACCGCGATGAAGAGTGGCCCCCGCTTGCCGCAACTGGAGAAAGCCCTCGCACAGAGACGAAGACCCAACACAGCCAAAAAAATAAATAAATAAAAATTACATTAAAAAAAAAAAAAGAAAACAAGCCTCATTTAAAAAAAAAAAAAAGAATTTGTTTATTAAAAAAAAAAAAAAAGATGATGGATGACGGGAGAGGGGAGACGTGGTCCTGAACCCTCCCGGCGGACCATCCCAGGAACACTGTGTGTTACGGAGAGGGGACCCACTCACTCGCCAGAATCTCTTACTCAGGTTACGTAATCCTTATCTTCTCCAAACCAGCCTTTAAACACATGAGAGAACGAGCTCAACTGTGATATCTGGTTCTCAACAGTGGACGCATTCAAGTTCACTGACACACACTTTTAAGTAAAACACTTAAATTTTCTGTTTTCTGAAGTAATAATACAAAATATATATTCAGGTACTTATAATCAGATTCCACTGAGTGGAACTTAATCTGTTGAATACAGTCTTCCTTATTTTAAGCTCATCAGATCTGCCTTTTGACATACTCCAAAGTATGCAAGACGAATTCTTCTCCACCTTCATGGGGGAGCAAGAATCAGAAATAAGGTAACTGGGACTTCAAGAGCCCCACATGAACAACGTCAGATCATGATTATTGGCGCTATCTGGGCTTTATGGGCAGATTCATCAGTCATCTACACACCACACATGGCTCATCTTCCTGATCTGGACTGCAGGGCAAAAACTGGACAAAGAGACTAGTCATGCTCTAAACCTGCCATTAGAACCATTAATGGTTCTGCCATTAATTTGATGCACTACTGGGTTTCCATTTTCTCACCTGCAAAATAAAGACACTCAGCAGGCGGCCTCTGAGTTCTCTTTCACCCCTACCCTCCCACAGTCCATAATCTTAATTCTGAGCATGGCCCTTTGCTGCTCAAAAACGTGCAAGAACTCCCACGGTCCACGCTTGAATTTCCTAGAACACGTGCTTCCCATTTCTGAGAGTGTTTCACCCTGTGAACTCAGCCTGCAACCGTCTCCTTTTCTTCACCTGCTGAAATCTGAGTCGTTCTTAACGGTCAGAGGCCAGTGTTTCCTTGAAGTCTTCCTAATTCCTAAACTTGAAACTGACCGTTCTCTCCCATGAACACCCAAATAATCTGTTTACATATTTTAACACATCTATCTATCATCTATCCTCTCACTATCTCTGGATATGTTTCATCTCTTCCACTAAACTGTGAACTCCTCCAGGGAAGAAAAGCCTCCCTTGTGTGACCACACAGTCACCCCCACTCTCCAGACCAGTCCCTCCCTATTTCTCCCCCATCTGCCTGATCTAAGAAGTTGTCTGTGTTTTTCTTCCTCTGCTCCCGAGTGGCTTTGACACCCGCCTTCCTCAGCAACGTCCCAGCCTCAAACCTCACCACTTCCGGGATCCAAGGAGGGACCACAAATAGGGCAAAAAACCACAATTTGGGCCACTCTGAAGACCTGTTTGTTGGTGGGATGACAAGAGCCATTAGGACAATCTAGGGGCCGTGGGCAGGGTGACCACACAACGAATTATCTAAACAGGGACACTTTTAAGGGTTAAAGGGAGAACTATTAATAATTATGCTGGGACAACAGGTGTACAAGCAGGGTCTGTCCCAGGCAAATGGGGCTGTAGGCCACCCTGAGCGTGGGCCCTCTTTCCTAGCCTCCACACCGGCTTACATGGTGCCCACATTTCCACAATCAGCTCCTTCCCTGCACTCTCCTTTTTCACAAAGACACTGGCATATTTCAGCTACAACTCGTTTATTAATAAGAGTTTAGACAGAAAAATAGTCACAATCTTGACAGCATAAATACATATCTGTACATTCTTAGGAGATACCGCAATCCTCACTGGAGGGCAACTTCAACAGTGCAGACTCGCAGTAACACAGGACTTGGTGGGGACGGGTGGATTTCTCAAACTACGCTTACTTCTCATTTGGAGTCTTCAAACTATAAATGGGAAGTCAACGAAATGAAATAAGATCTTATTTCTAAGGCTAATTTTGGGTTAAGCTCAATATAACAAACGTTACAAAAACAAAGGCTATCCAAGACCTTATGACATTTCCCATCAGTATTTCATCTATTCTTTAGCTAGCTTTAATAAATTGTCAGAAGGTGAGAAATAACTAAGTCACTAATAAATGGACTATAAAATATTACAAGAGCTATAATATTGCCATAGCAATATGACAATCTTTAAAATGCAAATTATAAAAATTTGAATTTAATTTTAAGTACTTTATAGCTTAGTTTATCAGGTGGAATGAAAAAGAGAACAAATCAATAAAGCTAGGGGTATAACGCAGCCCAGCTATGTCAATGAGACATTATGTAAGACTAATTTCACAACTTTAAAAATGTAAGCAAGCCAACTGTCTTATCATTTCTACAACAACACAATTATAAAGTTATATGTAGATAAGAGTTACATAGTAAATGTTATCATCTGCCAGCCCAGGGAGAGGAAGGGGCGGGGGAAGTGATACAGTGGGCACTGTATCCACCCAGCCCTCCCGCTCTGGGCTCAGCCTGGACAAGCGCCTGGGTACCAACCCTTCCAGTTAACACCTCCCTGGGGCACCACATCCCACTCTCAGGAAGGTCCTGTTAAAAAGGTTACCATGAAGAAATGTCACTGTGTGACCAGTAACACACCTGAGCCGGTAAGTCATCTTAGATGTTGGTCAATGACGTGGGTCTGCAAAATGTCTAACGATTTTATTTGTGGCTTAAGTTTAAAAAGCATTTACAAATATCAGCTACTTCTTTGGGCTTCTTCTCATAAAACTAACTAGGTAGCCTGAGGCACAGCATGCAAGAGCTCTTCAGACTTTTCCATGTTACCTCTTTTTCCTATCTTTCCATCTTTTCCCCCCAAAGGAATCTCAGCATAAGCTTCTTTGTTTTGTTCCCCAGCTGCCATCCTAGCAGACTGGATGGCTCCCTGAGGACAGGGACCCCTTATGCTCATGCCTGTGGCCCCTCCAGCACCCAGCACAGTGCTCCCCCCACCCATGTTTACAGACACATTTGCCCCTGGCCGTCCTTCCTTCTGAAGGGTGACTGCCACTCCCTGCAGTTTGCCTGCAGTGTCCAGTGTTCGGTCCTTATTTATCTTACATCACCGTGAACTCGAAGCTGGAAAGAGCGGGGAATAACAAGCACCTGCTACAATGTGTGGTTATTGTATTGGAACTGAGGTAAAAGATCAAATACCACTTTTTCTTAAGGTAATGAACTGATAAGCTGTTTAAAATACTGCACTCTTATTATTGGTGGAAATGTAAATTAGTATAGCTACTAGGGAAAACAGCATGGAAGATCTGCAAAGAATTAAAAACAGAACTACCATATGATCCAGCAATTCCACTTTTCGGAATATATCCGAAGGTAATAAAAACACTAACTCAAAAAGATACTTGCACCCCCATGTTCATAGCAGCATTATTTACAATAGCCAAGATATGGAAACAACCTAAATGTCTATGGATAGATAAAGAAGTTGTGAGATATACATATATATATTAAAATATGAGGAGATCCTACCATTTGCTACAACACAGATGAACCTTGAAGGTATTATGCTAAGTGAAATGAGTCAGAGAAAGACAAATACTGTATGACCCACTTATATGTGGAAACTAAAACAAAACAAAACAAAAACAAAAAACCAAACTCATAGAAAAAGAGATCAGATTTATGGTTACCAGAGGTGAAGGGTGCAGACAGTGAGAACTGAAGGAAGGTGGTCAAAAGGTAGACATTTCCAGTTATAAGATAAATAAGTCCTAGGAATGTAATATATACCATGATGATTGATACACAGGAAACTTAAGAAAATAAATCCTAAGAGTTCTTATCACAAGAAATTTTTTTTTCCTTTCCTCTCTTCTTCCTTCTTTTTATGAGAAGATGTATGTCAGCTGAACCCACTGTGGTAATCATTTCACAATATGCGTAAATCAAACCATCATGCTGTACGCCTTAAACTTATACATGAGTGTCAATTATTTCTCAATAAAACTGGGGGAAAGAGAGCAAAAGAAAAAAAAATGTTGCATGTTTCTGACTTGGACTTCCAGATCTTATGCACCCAAAGATTTGGGTGAACAAGGCCAAGAAGTTAAGAAGATCAAGAACAAAAATCCTTCCAAACTTTTGTTTTTGGAAATAGTACCCCATGGTCAAGACAATTTGTGAAATAGGGCATACTATGTCCATCACCCTTTGGAAAGCCACTGCCAGCAAACAAAAGGCCCCACGCAGTCCTGCAGTGAAGACATCTGATTAATTTTGCTCAAACCAGTATTTCCCTAAATTATTTCAACATGGAACCCTTTCTCCCATGTGACACTTATTAATATCCTAAGAAACCAAGGTTCCTCAGCAGACACTGTGGGAAATGCTGACCTTAAGCATTTTTTTCTTTCCTGGAAATTGTATAAATCCCTCTGAATTGCAGCTTTCAGGTCAACTTACAGAATAGTAAAAAAAATATATTTCTGTAAGGTTTACAGTGCCACTCCTGATTTGTCTTAGACCACAGCAGGCTACCTGAGAAGCAGCCTTGAGTTTTGTGGTCGGAGCTCCTGCTTCTAGTGTGGAGGCGGTGGTGGGTGAGGCCTCTTACCTCTGAGCACCCGGGCGGTACAGGCTGAAAGCCTCGCCCATCTGGGAGGGGAGGTCCAGCACCACCCTTAACCCTGACCACAGGGGAGGACCTGCGGCACTCACCGGCGTTTTGACAACTTCAGCTACACTGCGAGCTTGAAATGGTATTGTTCACCCACTAACTCATCCCTCAGAGTTACGATAAGTCAAAAAGTACAGCGAGAGCAGGAAGCGATTAGGAAAACGCACGATAGACCTTAAGGGCAAAGATGCAATATACTAGGTGTCCTGAGGATTCCTCGTTAACGCTAAGCTGACTACCAATCACAGGCGCCACAGAGCAGCTGCTATAAGGAAGGAAAACATTGCACAATATAGAGTCATGTAGTGGAAGCACCTACCTCTGATGGTATTTAAAGTGTATTTTAGGAAAAAAAACTAAATTTCTCACCTTTACCAGTTTGAAAACAAAATAAAAATGAGTGACTCAATGGCTGATTGCAAGGAAAGGTTAAAAAAATTCCCTCCTATATATATGTGGAAAATAGTGTATGCTTTAGAAATCAATTCAGATACATTCTTGAAAAGCTGTCTGAATCCTGCTTTCTAAAATAGCAACAACAAAACACTAAAGTCTTTCAAATACAGCAAGGTCAGGGGAATAACTTTTCCAGCACAGGTAAAGGAAGCATGAACTAGGAAAGCACACCTCAGCAAGAGCTCCTAAGCATGTCGGGGTACTGTCCTAAGACACCTCTCTCCCCTGGGCTCCATAAAAGTGCAAAGAGCCACTCACCATGTCATAAGTTGTTACGATCTTCTTCAGAACCTCGGGCACGATTCCCTGCAACTCCATGGTGGGATACTGCTCGCTGAGATTCAGGACCACCAGGGGCGTGTTATCAGGTCCCAGGAAGCGGGGAGACACCGCCAGCATGCACTGCATGAGGTTGGCTACGGAGGAGAGGCCACACAGCTCCTTGAAGGACACCACTGCATTCTGCTCAATGGAAAGAAGAAGGCGCTTTGTAATTCACCAGGGTTTTAATTTCTCGTGGATGTTATACTCAATATACTTGGTTATCCATGGACTGCCTGATACAACAGTTACTAGCAGTGTTATGACAGACATGGTTAATGATTATCTTATCCTGGGAAAAATGGCTACTTTCCAAAGTAAACCTAGTTATAGATATTTGTAATACCAATTTATCAAAAGTATGGAAAAGGCAAATAAGTTAAATTCTTTCCAAGGGCAAAGCAGCTTTTCAGATCAAAGTTCACAGCAGTGCTAATGCTGATATGTAATTATGAGCAAACAAAAAAAAATGGCTTCTGCATTCAAAAAGGTAAAGATTCAGAAAAAAAAAAAAAATCAGGCTTAAAATAAGCATCAAATATGCCAGCCATCCAAAAAAAAAAAAAGAGGAATATTTGCAAGACAGAAATTTGAGTCTCTCTCACCTGTTCATACCAGCTGGTTCCAAAGCTAAAGGAACTTGGAGGATGCTGCAGTTTCCGTGGAGATGTGCCCGGTGGGAGACCTTCCTGCCCGGTACCACGGCCTTCCCTTCCCCTAGTCCCGTCTCCATGCTGCTTCTCCTCCTGCTCTCAATGCTCTTTTTTTCTAATCACCAGAGGTGCCATTAAAATCCCCATTAAAGGAAACCCTTCCATACTGTAAAAAGCCACGAGTCGGTGTTCTCTGAGCACTGTGTGCAAGGCATATGTAATATACGTGACCCCGTCTGACCCTCTCAACCAGCCACGCTGGGCGCGAGGAGGCCGGCCTCAGCTGTGGCCTGTCTCTGTTGTTTGTCTGAGGTCACACAGCTGGCAGGTAAAGGGGTCAGGACTTTACCTGAAGTCTGCTGAGGATAAGGCCTCTGCTCTTAATCACTGTGCTGCCAGAACAGGTACATTCCAACCGAAAACGGAGTCACCCCAGGCACACCTGGGTCCTGACCTGCGCTGAGCACGGCGGCCAGAGGGGAGGGATCTGGGCCCCCCAAGCCCTGTGCCTTCTGCTTTCAAACACCCCAGTCCTTGGAAATGAGCAGCACGTTGGTTTTAAATTTAAACATTTTCTTTTTATTAATATTGCTTTAAATATGGGCATCAAGCTGTGTATCATTTTGTTCAAAATCACTTGGATGTTGACTGCTCATAACAATAAATCCTTACTGAGAGCTCTAAGGGGGGGCCCCAGTCACACCCTCGCACTCCCCAGTTACTTCTTCTTCACCTGCCGTTGTCCTATTTGTTTATTATCTGCTGCCCACCCCCAACTAAAGTCTGCTGTTTCCTGCTGCATCGCTGGCCCGACCGCCCGTGTGTGGCAGGGGCATCACACAGCGCCGACTGCAATGTGGGTTCAGCACAGACACGTGGCCCTGGAAGGACGGGTGCTCGGCTTCATGTGCATGACAGCTGCCGTAGGGCAGGGACGTGCGGCCTGCTCAGAGCTGAGGTCCACCGACCATGGCACCCTCAGAGATAGGGAGACACCCTCCACATTTACTATGAGGCAAGAAATAAAACAAAATGTCTCCATTGTGGGAAGGTCTTTTAATTTTACTTGCTGCTGGCATTCTGCTCATAATACTTATAAAGATTATATATATATATATATACACACGTATGTGTGTGTGTGTGTGTGTGTGTGTGTATATATATATATATATATATATATATGTATCTTTTTTTATCGTTTTTAAACACACTGAGCGGTGATCCATCACACACTGGGATGGGCTGGGGCAGGTGCGTGTGTGAGGTGGCCCTCGCAGCCTCGTTCTGCATCACTGGTAGCCCCAGTATCCTGCTAGACACGTGGACAATCCTTAATTACATACCTAACCCTGACTGATTGCTTTTCGCCACTATGCGGTTCAGAGGTAATTATTATCTCAGACATCTAATAAATACAGGTGTCACGTGTCTTTTACTTACACAGTTAGATAGCTGCGCTCCAGAGTCAAAAGCAGGCTCAATACATAAACCCACGGGCTGCTTACAGGCTCACCATTCCCGCAGCATGACGGCCCCACAAGAAAGGACGGGAACGTGTCCCTCTAGTTTGATGGGCTTGACGTCAGTGTGTTCCAGCTAAGGAATATTCAGAAATACCAGAGATTCCCACGTGCACTTTTAGAGAAGACGGGGGACTGTTCCCTGGTGGTTAACAGGGACCAGGACGGGTGTGGACTCAGCAGCAAGGCTGTCTCATTCCCATAGAGTGTGTTCAATACCGGCTGCCGTTTTTGGAAATTCACATGATAAAAAAAAAAAAAAGTGAGATCGGTGGTAAACATTCTTACAAGCGATGGGAATTTACAAAGTATTTAAGATCAGGGATACGACTGTTTAAAGAAACCCTCCAATAGACTCATACACCGCGCGCAGGCGCACACGAGCCCCCGCGCCGTACCTGCATGTTCTCTCTCAGGTCGGTGGCGTCCCGAATTGGGGGCTGGGCGTTCTTGAAGACCTCGTCCACAGTTTTAATCCACAGTGTTCTCAGGGACGCATATTCCCTGGACTTCTTCCCTTTCCTCACAGAGAGGCCCCTCTTGTGAGGCTTCCCGCCTCCTCTCCGGTTAGTGATGGCCACGTGCACGAACAGAGAAGCGTGGGCGAGGACCTCGCCGGTGAGCGACTGCAGCGGCACGTGGCGGTAGCCCGTCTGCAGACACTCGAAGGGAATCGTGTACTGGCCGATGAACTCATCGCCGATGTAGTCGTCGTCCAGGACCACAAAGCGCACCATGGCCAGTTCGGGCAGGTTGATCTGGAACTCAAAGCTTTCGTCGAAGATGGGAGCGTCTCCGTTCTGGTGCACTGTTTTCGTCCTCTGTTCTGCACAGTCAGCGGGGATCCCGTGGATCTCAACGTAGACGTAAGGGTCCACCACGTCGCCTTTAGCACCCGATCCTTTGGGTTTGGGGAAGTTCTGCCCGCTGATGATCTTGATGTGAAGGAGCTGGGGTGAGACTCCTGGGACGGAGTCTTTGGTGTTGGCGCTGAAGAAGGAGACCTCCTCCCTCATGATGGCCGGCCGCAGCACGTAGCCGCAGTTCCCGTTCTGCCTAAACCAGCCGATGTTCAGGTCCATCATCAGTCCCGGGGTCTGAAAGTTCATGGCCACGATCTGACAACCACATTTCCAAAAATCTTGAGGGTTCATGTTGCTGGAGTCAATTCTCATGGGACTGGGGAAAACCCTGGCGAGAAAGCGCTTGTTGTAATTGACAAAGTCCCCTGCATTCTCGTTGGCGTATTTGCTGGCAAGCACTTCGTTGAATGAGCAGACTTCCCAGTACTTCTGAACCTGAAAGGACACCTGGAACTCTTTGAACTGCACCGACTTGCAGATGCTCACCAGCTCGGACAGCTCTTTGCAGAGCTGGAAGCGCTTGGCAGGCACGTGGTTGGGCTGATCTGCGTTCTCCTTGCCCATCCTCTGAGACATCTCTGCCCCTTCATCCTCATCAGTAACATCGCCCTCTACTCCAGAGCAGTTGGAAGACAGCTTCTTTGCCTTAATGAGTATCTTCCCTTTCAGGACATCTGGGGATGGCAGGTAAGATTCCTCAGCACTGGGTGAGGTTGTGTAGAGCTTGTCTCCTAAAATTTTCTTCATGTGTTGAACCATGACCTTCTGTTGTTTAATAGAACAGTGATTTTCCAAACACAGGATGAGAGGGTACTCTGAAGCAAAGAATGCATACTTGTTAATAATATCAATGACGCTGCGGAAGACGATCTGCGAGGTCATGGTGTGGCCTGTGTAAATCACAGGTTCGTTATCTGGCCCATCCCATACATCCAATTCAACACTCCGGCAACCCATTTTAAGAGCTCGGATGTATCCTGTGATATCAGAGGGACCTCGGAACTGATCCTCTATTAAGTATGTATTATGAGATGAGTTTATAAAGTAATGAGACAAGGGTTGCTTCATGTCCTGACAGACCTTCTTATGCTCTGGATCAAATATATAACAGTCAGATGACACAAGGTAATTAGTGAACCCGTCTATGGAAAGCCAGCCCTTTTCCTGACCCTCTTTGGATGGCTCATATTTGTGAATAATTTCAAGGCTTATTTCCTCATTTATATGTGCCACACCCTGCTCTGCCTCAAGAAACATCATAAGGTCCTTGGTATCAAGGAATTCTTTATTGCTTGAGAACTGAACTAAAAGGAAATAAATTTCAGGTCTAGTACAAAGCTCATGGAAAACCTCAACAAATTCCTCCTTTGTGACTTCAGTACCAGCTTTGTCCTTGGACTTGTGCAATTCTTTGAACTTAAGCTCAATTTTGCTCGTTTTTAAACCAGGATTGAGGTTTCTGATACACTGCACGGCGTTGCACAGAGTTATATGTCCCAGGTTATCTACATCAATTTCACTAAACATTTGTGAAACCCAAGAAGTCCTCATGTTGTCTTGGCTACTTTCTAACATATCAAGTGTATGTTTCCCATAAGAAATTAGGTACCGCAGTCCCGTGACCCAGATGTTTGCAACATCTGCGGAGTTGGCAACCAAATCAAGTGACTCATAATTCTCTCCATAGATGACTGAAAATGCACAGTCTTCAGATATCTGGTCAGAAATTCCATTGCTGCGGAATATGTCTGTATTTTTTCCCGTTCTCACTTCCTTGATGGATTTAATATCAATCTTGGCTTTCTCAGAATCCTTCTTGGATGGTTCCCACCTCAGGCTCTGCATGTCAGCGTCCAGTAAAAAATACCTGTGGTAAATTCTAGAGTTGGAGCGAACCTTTTTGAGTTCCGAACCCTCCACCATGGAATTGATACAATCACTTGCACTGCTAATCTTTTTCTCCGTGGGCATACTGCTGAAGGAGACCGTCTTTTTCCGCTCTCTTTTCTGTTTTGTACCATCCTAGGAGAAAAAAAATCGTAGTGTATTAGGATAACACAAACATAGGTTTCTATGTTCAAGACTAGGAATAAAAATTTAATTTCCTTGGGAAAAAATCATACTCTTAGGATTTCCAATTGTATGTTCTATAATGAATGATACTCATTCACTTCTAAAGCTTAGAAGTGGCCTTGGCATTTACAGCCTAATACAGACAGGTAAAAAAAAAAAAAAAATCATTATTGAATTATTGCAACCCATGAGGATCAAGAAACACAATTCCAGTAATACATAATAAAAGCTCGCATAGAGAATTGGCCACACAATTTGCAGGGCCCAGGGGAAAGTGAAAATGCAGGGGAAAATGAACAACCTCGTTCAGAAATTAAGAATTTTAAGAAGGCCATGGAAGAGCGTTAAGCCAAGTACACGGCCTTCCTGAGTATGGGGCCTGTACAGTGCACCGGTAATACACCCACGAAGCAGGCCCTGCTGGATATACACCTCCTACACCAGTGTTTCCCGAAAGGTTGTCACTAAACCACTTTCCTCAGAATCCCCTGGGTTACCTGGGTAAAATGCAGATTCCTAGGCTCATGGGATCAGCTCTCCAGGAGGTGGTACCCAGGAATTTACATTTTAGGCAGCACTCTAGGTAATGGGAATGTACAATAAAGTTTAAAACCACTCTCTAACCACTTGGACTCACTAAGCTGTCTGGACTATTTCTGGAAACTAAGTATGAACCATTAAATTATGTGTTACGTGAGTAGAAACTGAAATTCCAGCGGCAATTCTTGGCTCTTCAGAGCCTCGTATTAGATTAGTCATGGTCCTAAACACTTCAAATAGATATGGTTTTACTTCTGTCGTTGTATTAAGTCTGGGTGGGAGGCCCAGATTTCAGCTAGAGGTGCTTCTAAAATTCTGGAGTTGGATTTATTAAAGCCTGCTCCCATGCACCAGGCGAATGTTTAGAACAAGTCACCTAAGTCCTTCCGATGTTAACAGACTAGTAACACTACCAAGTGAAAAACTTCAGGCAACATCTATTTCTACAGCAGTCTGCATCACCAATAATGCACTCCTCAACTTTCCTGCACGATGTAGCAGGTGCTCACCTCAAGGAGCTGATGCCACATCTATGTGTGCATTTAAGTTCTTTCCCTGTATAGATGCCTTTATTATTATTATTATTTTAAATTGCTCAAATGGCCTCACAACACCTTTCACAATTTTAACCTAAAACTCGACATTGCCTTTCAGGAGGCATATGAAATTTGTGATAAATTTTCAGTAAGTCATTATATTCATAAATAAGAAATAGAGATGGAGGTTGGGATTATATGACTTTCATGCAATAAAGAAAAGAGCAGGCAAAATATTGTACAAAGGCATTCTACCTTCCCTGCTTTGAGAGGATCTTTTTTTTTTTTTTTCTGGCCGTGTCACGCAGCATGTGGGGTCTTAGTTCCCTGACCAGGGATCGAACCCGCACCCCCTGCAGTGGAAGCGTGGAGTCTTAACCACTGGACCGCCAGGGAAGTCCCCAAGATAATCTATTTTGAATAAAACCTCTACATTTGAAAAAGTGATTATGCTATTCTCTGCATCTGAAATTTAAAACTACTTTTACTTTTTGACTACCTATACTTCCAAAAGCAATTTGCAGAAGGCAATTAAACTTAAACTTTAAATCATGCAGGTATCATTTCCCTCAAAGTTTCAAAATGAACCAAAGAGGCTTTTGTGATCTGAATGCCAACATGAAACATAAAAGCCACAAGGCAGAGTATTTCTTTATAATTGTATCCTCCAAGCAATAAAGTGCAAAAGACATTAAAGCTGTGGTAATCCTATCTATAAGATACATTGTATTGAATACTACAGCTGTTCCAATCCCTAAAACTTAGATTGTATTCTGTCTATTCAAGCAAGTTGGCATGAAATTAAAATTTTAATCAGCCATGTATAAGGGTATGAAACAAATGCATGAATTTCCTATTTTTCAGAATGAGGGTTGTCTTTACCTTTAAAAATACATATTTACCTGTAATAAAGACAACATACTAATTAAGTAAGGGAATTTTATAATTTTTATAAATTATATCTCAAAGCTGCCACTAGTAAAAGGAATCACAAAGATAAATGGAGGTGCCTATCCATTTATTCATTGAAATATATATACAGCATTTTCTCAACAGTGTAATCTTTTATTCTGTCATTCTCAACATATTAATACTGGACTACCACTTCAGCACATGGCGGCCTGAATGAAAAGGTCTGTCTCTCCTTCCCTGCTAGCAGAAAAAGCTATGAGAAAACATCAAAAGAGAAGCGTGCTTGCTTGGAGACCAACAGAGCAGGCGGGAGCTGGCCCTCATCACTGGATGGGTGAGAATCACTGGCTGGAAGCAACAGGTGGATGTGAAGGCAAGCTGGTCCCCCACAGCCCAGAGGAGAGGAAGAGGAAGGCAGAGGGAGGGAGAACTGGGCTTCCTCAGCGGGAGACCCAGGCCCCCAACCTGCCTGACTTTGTCCCAGAATCTTTGTCCCATCCTACATATTTCCACCTAGCCTTCACTTTTTAGCCCAGCAGTGATCACGTACTCGCATAAGCTAAGCAGCCCGTCGGCAGCAGAGTTGGAATCTATTTTCTGTGTTGCGTCTTAATGTTAGATAGTTTAAATTTAAAATTAAAAAGTGATCAAACTATATGTGCTACACATACAGTTTTTTTTTTAACTAAAGGAAAACTAATGTGTATAACTTACATGCACTAATCACCTAAAACCAGAAGAAAAAAAAGTAAGTTTCTGCTGAGATGGAGATGCCTCCAAATACTTTTTTTTTTAATGAAAGCTTCTTTATTTATTTATTTATTTATATATTTATTTTTGGCTGTGTTGGGTCTTCGTTTCTGTGCGAGGGCTCTCTCCAGTTGCGGCGAGCGGGGGCCACTCTTCATCGCGGTGCGCGGGCCTCTCACTATCGCGGCCTCTCTTGTTGTGGAGCACAGGCTCCAGATGCGCAGGCTCAGTAGCTGTGGCTCACGGGCCTAGTTGCTCCGCGGCATGTGGGATCTTCCCAGACCAGGGCTCGAACCCGTGTCCCCTGCATTGGCAGGCAGACTCTCAACCACTGCGCCACCAGGGAAGCCCCTTCCAAATACTTTTAAAAACTGTACAGATGATGTTTCAGAACTGACTCTTAATGTTGTAAGTACTCGTCACCTAAAGCTTCCGAGTGGTGGAAACGACAACATGTAGATAAACTTCGTCCACTGGTGCATTTCTGCTGCACTATCAGCACTTCTTAATACCAAGAGAAGAAACACAAAAGTTACGTCCAGGCTGGAAGAAAACCAGCTTCCAAAAGAACCCACCTCCATATCAACCCTGAAATTCTGAATTCTAGGTAAAGCATCGTAAAATTTTGAACAGGACAGAAGCTTAAAGATTCATTTATATGTTTAACCAACGCTTATTTACAGAATAACATTCTTGTATCAGGAATAATTTTGTGAAAGCAATGACCTAGCAAGAGGCTAAGCGAGCTTTTCTGCATCACAGCAAACTCAGGAAGAACGAAAATGTTTATAGAACTTATATTTAACAATAAAAACGGAAGTAGCCACATTGAACCCAATGGAAAAACATACCTATTTCTAACAAGACTGCCTACTTTATTTAACAGAAGTTTGTCACTACCTTTTGGCCTCTAAAATGACCATCTGGGGTATTTCAGAGGTAGCAGTTCATAAATGGGCGTGAGCAATTTCATAAATTCTCATCCTGAAATGAGGTGACAAATAGGTGGGCCTCACTTCTTTGCCGGCAACAAGGTGCTTGGGTCTGATGCAACTACCGTAGCACCTTCTAGAGAAGAGGAAACCCGTCTGAGGAGTCGGAGTCTGGTCTCAAGGCCCAGGAGTTGATGTCCTGCTGGGACAGCATGGCCTGCTGGGTCCTACTGCATTCCTCTTGTATTTCTAAACTGATTTGTTTCCATTTTCTGTTTGACTATTTCTCAATATACACCACGAGAAAATGACGAATCAACCTCCAGATTCAATATGCTGGCAGAAACTGACGTGGCGCCCTAACAATGGGGATGGAGCATGAAGACAGAGCAGCCGTTTATCCTTCTGGTTTGTTTTGAGTCCAGTTATTTACTCTGATGTATAAGTAACATTAAAGAAGAGTATGAGATCTTTATGTTTATTGAAGGGAGTCTGGGATGAAAGAGAGTTTGGAAACACTGGTTAAAGAAATTTCTATCCTTATAAAGCAATTATACTCCAATAAAGAGGTTAAAAAAAAAATTTCTATCCTTAACAAAACAAAAAACCCCAGAAACAACTTGAGGCCTATTAAACAAGCACAGCAAGGCCTGACCTTTCTTCAGCTCAGTAACAATAGCTCTGAGTTGAAGGAATAAGTCATGCCAGGGTACATCAGGGCTACCTTGCAAGGTTTTTTCATACATCTTTAAAGCTTTGATGTGCTCTCCAAGATGAGCAAAAAGGAAAAAAGAAAAAAAAAAAAAAAAGGATCTGGAGCAAAAACAGTCACTCTGAAGGTCATTTTATAAAATCAGATGAATTGAAAAAGAATAAAATAACTTGAAGAAAAGCTAGGTATGGTCAAAAGCTGCTTCCCCCTCACATGGAAGGGCCCTTTACTGCAAGTAACAGAAAGCTGCTTGGCCTGAGGATGCTCTCCTCACGGATCTGCTAATGGCTTGGGAACCTATGGGTGACTGGACAGTCCCAAATGTGGGCACGTCCAGTTCAGATGACAGCTTAGGATGCAGAAAGCCAAGAGGGAACATCACTCCCACTTAACAAGAAAAAGCCAGACTATCAATAAAATCACAACTTTTCTTATACCCATCAGAGAACTGTGGTCACAAGGGAACTAAATTCCAAGGAGTGAAAAACCTCTCCAAGGAGAGAGAAGACACAGACACTGTTTCAGTTTGTAGAGCACGGGAGGAAGAGTCCACCATGGAAGCACATAAAAGAAATCAGTTAAGGGACTTCCCTGGCGGTCCAGCGGTTAAGGCTCCGTGCTCCCAGTGCAGGGGGCCCCAGTTCGATCCCTGGTTGGGGGACTAAGATCCCACATACCACAACTACTGAGCTCGCACACCACAATGAAGAGGCTGTGTGCCACGACGAAGACCCAACGCAGCCACAATAAATAAATAAATAAATAAAATTTAAAAAAGGAAATCAGTTAAAATTGTAAGGAAATCCTAAAGGCCTAGTGTGGGCTACTATATCAGCTTGGAGCAACTGGGTACCCCAGACACAGGGAGAGTTTGTACTCACATGAAAGCCTTCACAGGTTGCTCCTGAGAAAGACTGGGGCCAGAGCAGGAGAGAGCCCCTCTCCAGGACACAGGCATGCAGCAGGTGATGGGGACACCATGAAACTCTGCTACTTCTCCGACCCTCCTCTCAGACGAAGCAAAAGCCTTAAGCCACTGGGGGAATGGCAGCAAGCCCGCTTTCTCCCTGGGCTACTGGGGGATGGGTAGAAGAAAAATCCATCTCCTTCCACAGCCAAGCAAAGATCTACTGGCCCTTGGACTCAGGAGCCTGTACCAATAAAGCAGAACTCTACTACCACCAGGAGAGGGGCAGAAACTCACCACAGATATAGGCAGAGTCTGGCTGCCTTGGGGAGCAGGGCAGGAATGCCCAGAAGGTCCCACCCTTGAGGCCCAGGTGCACAGGGCTGCCTAAGATTGAAACGAGACCAGGAGGACTAAGAAATCCCCAGCTCCAGCAGACGCTGGGCACCGAGAAGCAGGCAGCGTACCACGGAGGAGGCATAAGACCGTGGAAAGAGAGCCCTTTCTGACTCAGGCCTTTGCAGATGAAAGCAGACGGCAGAGCAGGAACCATGAGTAAACCCTCCAGGACCCCAGTCCCCACCTAGACACACAGTTATGGTGGCCCACAGGTAGAGGAATTTGAAGCCAGCGGTACACTGAAGGTAACAATGGCAACTCAAAACATAAACCCAGATCAATTATTGATTAGATTGACTCAACTTCCCCAAACATTAATGACCTAGAAGAAGAAGAGGCATGTTCATTTCTGAGCATAAATATTATTTACCTCAGTCTCTATTAAGTGTGATGTTTAGCACTCAATAAAAATTACAGCGTGCGCGTGTGCGCGCGCACACACACACACACGCACACAAAATTTAAGGAAAAAACCCACTATCAAGAGACAAAGCAATCAACAGAGCCAGACTCAGAGGTGACCTAGACCTATCACACAGGAACTTTAAAACAACTATTATTAATATACAAAATAATCTGGAGGTGGGGAGTAGACAATATTCATGATCAAACGGGCTATTTCAGCAGAAAGATGGAAATTATAAAAAAAGACTCCAATGGAAATGCTATTTAAAAACCCCAACTATCAGAAGTACTGAATTCCTTTGATAGGCTTATAAGCAGACTAAACATAGCCAAGGAATGATTCACTGAACTTGAAGAGGTGTCAATAAAATTATCCAAACTAAAACACAAAAAGATTTAAAAAGTGAAAAAACATAAAACAGTGCATCCCAGAGTGGCTGCAGAACATATGTGAAAATTGAGTCCCAGCAGGATAAGAAAGAGAGAATATGGTAGAAGAAGAAATAATGTCCTAGAATTTTCCAAAGTTAGATCCAAGAAACTCAAGCACAATCACACACACACACACACTCACACACACTCCTAGACCTATATTATCATAGTCAAATTGCTGAAAAAATAAATACAAAGAGAAAAGCTTTAAGGTAGCCAGAGTAAAAAAGAAAGTGAGATACAGAGGAATGTAGGTAAGAACTACAGTTCAGATGGATTACAGGTGATCTACTTACATCTAACCACAGGTTGTCTACTTGACCCAGCTTAATAGTTTAATGGGAAAAGTGATTCTCTTTTAAAGGACTGTATTCCCTAAATTTCCCTCTGCTTCCCCAGACGAAGGTGTCCCTAACATAGATGTAGGTCTTTAAGGGGTCACAGGTGAGTTTCAGAGGCTCCATAAAACTGTGATTGGATTCTGAAAGTAATTTGTAAACCCATTCTAAGAAGTTTAGAATCTTGGCTTTATTAACATAAATTTTAGAAGGCAAAGAAAAAGGTTTATCATTTCCTAAGAATGTCAGCCTTAAGTGTTAAAGGCAAAGGATAAATGTTTTACGGGGTTGTAAAGGAAATTTTAAGGCTATCCAAAAGAGAAATGACAAACTGAGAGAGGGGAAAGAGAAAATGACATCATTTATGGATATATAATGGAATTTTGCTAATAAAAACAGCAAAATCAATCAATCACAGAAAGAGCTCTTATTTATAACTGTGAAATGGTTTTCTTTATTCCAAAGTAGAACAAAATAATCCAGCAGTTCATAAACTTTCTAGTTTAGGAATCACCCATGGAAATGCTATGGGCCACAAGATGTAAGCTAGTATTGCATGTTCTCTATGCCTCAGTTTTCCCACCTATAAAATAGAGATTAAAAAAATACCCACACCCCCCCATATGTTATTTATAGTCCCTGCTTCATAGGGTTGTTATAATGATAAGAATGAGTTCATATTGGGAAAGTGCTCTAAATGCTGCCTGAAGTTTTATACACCCTACATTAGACACTGTTCAGTAAATACATTTCAAACTGAAATAATTTCTTCATGAAAGAAGAATAGAAAGAAACACTGTCATAAATGTGTAGATGCAATACTCTGATCACTTAGGATTTGTGGAAAGTTAGCCCCATCCCAGAAGAAACAGAATGAACATCACTCTCTTTGGGTCTTTTTTAACTAAGGCCACTACTTAATGCTACCATAGAACTTTTGAGCATGACCAAATGGATGTGATGCCCAAGATACCTTGAGAACCTGTCAAAAATAGCCAGATGCCCTCTCAAAATAAAGCTTCAGAAGGCTGCATCCCCATGTCGAGAAAGAACAAAGAAGTAAACCATTTCTTAAAGTCATTTGTTAATTTTAAATCCCATCAATTTAGTGACAATTACAATTTAACTCATGTGTAAGTATTCACATATAAAAAATTTTGAGGCAATGATCCCCATAATAGTTTTCTCTAAAAAATAACCAAATGACTACTCAGGGCACTTTCTGATCAGAATTATTCAGATGATTCCTTCTACTTCATACTCCCAGATTATTTCCTACAGTGTTCAAAACAATTGCATGTAAAGAAAACAAATTTCCAGTTCCTGTAAAATGAAGTTTTCAAGGTCAGGTTAAAGCTTCCAAGTCACTTGATGTATTGGGTTACACCTGTCTTTAAAACACTGGGGTCTTTAATTATAAAATCAGAGAACCATAAGAGAATATAATACTTTCATAACCACACTCTTTTGGTGATACACTTTCACTACTACTGAGATATTTATTCAAAGTAAATTTACAAAACCATTATCTACATCTGTGTCCAATGTAAACTGCAATAAAATTCATTGGTTTTCTCCAGTAATAAAAAACTTGAGGGTGAGCACTGAGCCCCTACATACTACACCAGCATTACTTTACATTCCAGTGAAAATACTGATGCTAATAAATTTTATTTTATAATCCATAATAACGGTACTTAAGTGGTCCACTTTGGGGTGAAAACTGTAAGTGTTTCTCAACTGTGTATATGGTAATTCCTTATGTAGCACATTCTAAAGCCTCTCGACTTCCTATACTGCAGAGCTGTTTTGAGATATGGTTACATAACCTAATTGTTAATAACTGTCTGGTAAATCATACCTAATTTTAAAAGGTATACAAGTCAAATTACATAATGTGAATTCTTAGCTACAAATACAATCAATTCTAAGAGTACCTTCTCAATCACAATTTTCCCCCTAAATTGTACTGGTTCTTCACTACTTCAGAGTAGCTTAGGAGGAAGAATTTATCTTCCTCATTTTTTAATCCTTAAATCTGTCACTGCATTGAGAGGAAAATGATGGTAGTTCAGGGATAGTCAAGAGTCAAAAGAAAAGCTTCCATAGAGATCCATACACAGGCAAAGCTACTGCCGTGGGCTATATCCACCATAAAAAAGAAACAACAGTAGCTCTTTCAGTCAGGAATATTTCCACAGTTATTTTAAAATTAAAATTTTAAAGGCAAATTGCTTCACCAACAGTATTTTCTATCATCCTCTTGTTTATTATTTTCTTTCTATCTTGTCTGGTAGGGAGAAAAAAAACCTTCCAAGGGCCTTTTTTTAACCCAATGGTTTATTTGCATATGAAATTAGTGGGAGGTGGGCAAGTATCAGAAAAAAAGAGAAACAATTCATATGAAAGGAAAACTGAGCTTTCTACAAAATATTCTTTTAAGTCCCAAGCCATTCATGTGCCTGCACTAGTCCAGCCCTCAATGTTGTCTCTTCTCCAAACTTGTACAGTATTTATAGTCTCTACCCTATAATTTAACACTTAATTATAGTCTTATTCAGATCTCCAATTGTTTTATGTGGGTTAGCCTTATCTCCTCAAGTGCAAAGTAAAAGTTTTGAAAGAATGGGCCATGTCTTATATTCTATATGGCTGGCTGGACCAATTCAAGTAGTCAGAACAGTAACTCCTTCTGACGAATCTGTATCTCAGTGAAAAAGGGGTATTCCCAACAAGAGGATGTGACACTGTAAATATGTATGCACCCAACACTGGAGCACCTAAATATATAAAGTAAGTATTAACAGACCCAAAAGAGAGAAATATACAGCAACAGAATAATAGTAAGGGACTTTAATACTCCACGTTCACCAATGGTTAGGTCATCCAGACAGAAAATCAATAAAGAAACACTGGTCTTAAATGACATGTTAGACCAGATGGACTTAACAGATATGTACAGAACATTCCATCCAAAAGAAACAGAATATACATTCTTCTCAACTACACGTGGAACATTCTCCAGGACAGATCACATGCTAGGCCACAAAACAATCCTTGATAAATTTAAGAGTGAAATCATATCAAGTATCTTTTCCAATCACAATGGTATGAAACTAAAAATCAATTACAGGAAGAAAACTGGAAATTTACAAATATGCAGAGATTAAACAATATACCACTGAACAATTAATGGGTCAAAGATGAAATAAATATCTGAGACAAATGAAAATGGAAACACAAAATACCAAAATTTATGGGATGCAGCAAAAGCAGTTTTAAAAGGGAACTTCATAACAATAAATGGCTACATTAAGAAACAAGAGGACTTTCCTGGTGGCACAGTGGTTAAGAATCCGCCTGCCAATGCAGAGGACACGGGTTCGAGCCCTGGTCTGGGAAGATCCCACATGCCGCAGAGCAACTAAGCCCGTGTGCCACACCTACTGAGCCTGTGCTCTAGAGTGCACGTGCCACAACTACTGAAGTCCGCATGCTTAGAGCCCGTGCTCTGCGACAAGAGAAGCTACCGCAATGAGAAGCCCATGCACTGCAACGAACAGTAGCCCCCGCTCTCCGCAACTAGAGAAAGCCCGCGTACAGCAACAAAGACCCAGCACAGCCAATAAATAAATAAATTTATAAAAAAAGAAAAGAAACAAGAAAGATTAAAAATAAACAACCTAACTTTACAGCTCAAGGAACTAGAAGAAGAAGAGCAAACTAAGCCCAAAGTTGGTAGAAAGAAAGAAATAACAAAGATCAGAGTGGAAATAAATGAAATAGAGACTAAAAAACAATAGAGAAGATCAATGAAACTAAGGGCTGTTCTTTTCTTTTTTTAAAAAAAAGATAAACAGACAAACCTTTAGCTAGACTCACCAAGAAAAAAAGAGAGAAAGAGAGAACTCAAATAAATAAAATCAGAAATGAAAGAGGAAATGTTACATCTGATACCACAGAAATACAAAGGATGAATTTGAGGAGGTAGTTGGGACCACAGTGGTGACAACAGAGGTGGAGAGAGGTAGATGGCTTCAAGATAATATAAATGATAGAACTGACAAAATTTGCTGATGGATTGACACAGCACATGACAGAAATGGAGGAATCTAAGATTACTGCCAAGTTTCTGGCTTGATTAAATGGCACATAACGGTGCCATTTATTTAGATGGGGAAGATTAAGGAATCGTTTTTTTGGGGGGTAAAATCAGTAGTTTCATTTTGAGTATGATAAGTTTGAGATGCCTCTAGATATCTAAGTGGAGATGTCACGTAGGCAGTTAAATATATGAATGTGGAAATCTGAAGAGAGGTCAAGCATACAGATGTAAATTTGGAAGCCATAGCACCTTGGTGGCCACATGAGATTACCTAGTGAAGGAGGAGAGACAGAAAAGATGGCCTAGCATTTAATCTGGTGCATCCCAATACTTTAGGTTGGGTAGAGAAAGAGGGACTAGCAAAAGAGGCAAGAAAGCAGAAACCAGAAATGTAATAGTGACTCCAGAATATTGTGGTATTGCAGCAGCCATGAAATAAAGTGTTTAAATAAGAATAGTCAGTGATGCTTCTGAGAGGTAAGGTCAGGAAAGTAAAGCATGCTTAATATTAGCATAGCCTCTCCAGCTTTCTTATGGTTGCCGTTTGCACGATATATCTTCTCCCACCTTGCTGCTTTCAACATATTTGTATTGAATCTTTGAATCAAAAGTGTAGACAGCATATAGTTGGATCTTTAAAAAAAAAAAAAAATCCAGTCTGACAATCTCTGCCTTTGATTAGATTATTTAATCCATTCACATTTAATGTTATCATTGATACAGTTGGATTGGCATCTGCCACGTTACTTTTTCTTTTCTATATGTCCCATGTCTTTTCATTCCTTTATTCCCTTTTTAATGCATTCTTTGATGTAAATTAGTGATATATGTTTGAGATTTGGCAGAGTTCTTTGGTGACCCTGGCAAGAGCAGTTTCAGGGTAGTAGCAAAGGCCAGAAGGCCTCCTGGGATGAGCTGGAGACAAAGATTAATGAGACATGGAGACAGTGACTGCAGTTAACTCTGTGAAGGAGGAGCCAGGGAAAGGAATTGGTAGTTAGAGTGTGTGTGTTTCTTTTTTCATTCAGATTGGAGACATTAGAGCAGGTTCCATGCTGAAGAGATTTGTCCCGTGAAGAAGGGAAACTAATGATGCAGGAGAAGGGAACAGATCTCTGAAGAAGCAAAGTCCTTGGAAAAGCAAGAGGAGATGGGACCCCAAGGGGTGACTGTGAGCTGGATCCTGACGGAAATGTAAAGGAAGGGAAGTTTAATCAGAAGGAACAGCATGTGCAAAGACATGTGATGAGAAAGAGCCTGCAATGTCCGAAGAAGTTCACGGGGCCTGGGGACAGGATAAGGGGAGGCAGGCAAGAGGAGGCTTGGCATGAGGCCTGCAGGCAACACTGCAGAGGTATGCCCCAGCCCTGAGGGAGAGGACTCGGCACCTCCTCTGGGTGCAACGTGTGCTCCTGAGCCACAGACGGAGAAATACCAATGTGTACAAAGCCCATAATCAAGTGCACTTTTCCTGTGTGTGCAAATACAACTCACAACCTGTTTTAAAAGGTCAACAAATAAAAAGGCCTCATTTGTTTTATAACTTTTGAGAATCAACAGCCCATTCATGTAGGTATTTCTGCCTTCACAGCCTAATAAAACTGAGCTAAAGGATAATAACACTTAAATATTTATTAACCTCCCTGAATAAATGAATGAACTCAAAGATTACCACTTAAAGGCTCACCATTTCAAACACCAGATAGAAACCTGTATCCTTTTAAAAGAACTCTTTAAACAGTTACGATTATCCCAAAATGTTACAGTATACATTGTCATAGTCGAAATTTTTTCCTTCCAGTTTTATTGAGATTTAATTGACATCCAGCACTGTAAAAGTTTAAGGTATACAACATAATGATTTCACTTATATACATCATGAAATGATTACCACAGTAAGTTTTTAAAAACTGTTTTATTATTGAAATTTTTTATTTATTGAAAAAATGTTAAGTTATAGTCAATTTCCAACCCACCACTTTTCTACACAGAGGTGTTATATGCAAATACCAGATTTTCTAACACAAACACCTGCTGAAGTGCCACAAATATGCCCTCCATTTTTTTAAAATTAAAAGCTACACTTTGGTTAAGAAATCAATAAAAATGCCAATGCCTACATGGCAGGAATCCATAAGACTCAAGCGATTAAGCGAGAGCATTTGGAAAACAGAGCAATGCCAGTTTGAATGGCAGAAGGTCCAGTCCTGCCATTCTCCTGAATCAGCATATATATACCCTTTTAAAACCACGAGTCCCTTCCAAATTAATTAGCTCATCAAACTGAAATGAAAAGCAGTGTTAAAACCCAGCAAAATCTCATCATTAATGCATTTTTAAATGGCCTATGCTGCCAGTGACTAAAGCAATTGAACTGCTTCAGTGAAATCTTGTGTCACCATTTCTAGCCCTCATTGCTGTAAGCCCCAACCACTGAGAGACATGACAGGATACCAAGTGCACAATTAATTCACGCAGCAGGTACAAAACTCATCCTAAATACAGCTTCCTGAACCTGATTCATGTTTTAAATAATACAACACAGAACACACTATTAACAGGGGTCTCTGCATCATGTTGTATAGATTACAAAACCAAGAAGCTAGAGCCATCCTACAAAGTACATGCTGCAGACTTTAGTTTTGAGATTTGGAACTAGAAGGGCTTTTTATTAATATGCTTCAGGATACTGGTGTGAGAATGAAATACAGGCATTTATCAGGCATGACTAGATTTTACATGAAGTTAAGATAATACAAGCTAAAAATGCCACATTTAATTATACTGTATTTTATTTCATTAAAGTTATCCAGGAGTAATAACAAGGACTAATTCTAGGTCTACTTGCAAACAAATGCCCAAAAGCCCTTACTAAGCAAGATGTGGTCCTTATTCCAAGAATCTGGCTGCGACACCAACTACCACTTCTAAACAGTGCTTTGATTTCTGAGTTTCGAAGGTGACCCTTCCATTTTGCAACCCTGCACTGAGTCCCTAAGGCCCTGGCTCTTACGGAGAAGGCTCCGGAGAGAAGGCGCTGGGAAGCGAAGCAGTGCCCGACGGATCCCACAGGAGGGGGCAGCACCCACAGACCACGGGGATGCTCGGAACCACCAGCAACTGCTGGACTCTATTTCCCCACGGTGCAGTGACATCAAACTGGGGCACTTCCGCGTGATAATGGGAATTATTAATAAATATGTCACCACAACAGGGGCTGTCCTGGGCAAAGTGAAACATGTGTTCACCCTCCTTGAAAGCGACCTTATTAAAAAAGTGTGATATCCTTGCTAAGTGCCAGGCACTGGAGATTCAGGTGTAACCAAAGTCCAATCTCAGCTTCAGGGATGGTCCCATCCTGACTGGCAGGAAGGCAGGCAGGCAGACTGCCAGTTGGGTCTGTCTGGACATGTCTCTGTCCAGTCTGAGAGCCCATGCTACCAGGCTGGGAACCCAGCTCTACCTGTGGTGAGGTCTGGCTTAGTCTTGCTGCCTTGAATCAGTGGAAGGGTAGCCATGTGCACCTTTGGGCATGGTGGCCTAATGCTCATGGCTGCTGCTTATTCATTTCCCGAGGCTTCTACAGTTCTCCCCACCCTCCGCCCCTTTGTGGGGATGGACCCTTAGCCCCGTCCCCAGCTTGCCTGGCTGGCCCTTAGTCCTTGCCCAGCTCCCGGCTGGGGCTCCCCTTGATCTGGGGGCACAATCAGACCAGCTGTTATTAGTCATGCAGAGCCCTGCTCTCCCATGACTCTCACTGGCCCAGGCCTTCCTGCAAACCTCACGGCAGGCCCCGTGCAGCCCCCAAAAGGGGAAGCGAGACACAAATGGGAATTACGATCTGCTGGATGTGATGAACGGAGGGGTGGGGGAGCGCTGTGGAGAGCGGGCAATGGCAGGGCAGCCTTCACAAAGGGGATACAGTTGTTAGAAGGGAGTATGGGAGGTGGACGGAGCAGGGGTTCTCGGAGCTGGTAGCAGGGGGAGGGGGCTGATGCCTGTGCCATTCCAACCAACCATCTCAACAGACCACAGATCAGCTCTTCTAGGGATCGCATCTCCCCCCCCTCCCGCCCCCCAACAAATGGATGTGCATTGTAGCTCTCACTTTAAATCAAAACATGATGACCTGGCTGTGCACAGCTTCATATACACATATGACATCATCACTGTGATACGTGTCACCATCAACAATCTAGGACTCTCTACCCTGCAGTCACCTCAAAACCGAACTCTCCAGGTTCAGAAATGTAAAGTTGCTGAGTTAGTCTGTGGCTCATGGCACGTGAGAAATGCATCTAAAAATTAGATTAGCTAAAAGTTTATCTTTTAATCTGATTTGATGCATCTCCCCTCTTCCCCCAAACCAAACAGGATGTAAAATTCACTTGGGTTTACTGGAAATTATAATAGCAACACAGAAATCGCGTTCTGTTCTCTGGCAAGAGCTGGAGTTTTAGCTGAACCACGTTTATTCCAATTATAAATTTGTTTTTCAAGTAATTTAGTTGTGCTTTTAAAAGTGTTATTGTAGAGAAGTTTTTAATTTAATAAGACTAAAACTTGAGACCAAGGGCTTTTCAAAATAAGACAGGATTAGGAATGTGGGAAAATCAACCCTCTACACGGCCTGGACCAGTCCGCCTGAGCAGTCCTCGCTCTTGTAGCCCAGCACTCCTGGACAGCAGCAGAAGTGTCCTCGAGTTAGGTAATGCAGTGGATGTTTTATGAATTGATGTTCTTTACGAATTAATTGAGAAGGGAGAAAATTTCAAAAAGAATGAAGAACGAAGTAAGGCTGGCGACTAGAATAACCTGCGACCAGTGGTCAGAGAGACCGTCAGGATCTAAGTCACTCTCATCTGTCACACACCTGAGCTTTGGGGCCACACGGCAACTACTGCCCACTCGAACTGCAGCCGTCCACAGGGGAAGGGAGGTGGGCTGACCTTTGCTGAGCGGCCATGATGCACGGTACTTTATAAACATGACCTCTTTGAGGCCTCCACTCTGTGAGGCAGGACCTATCATCCCACCATTTCAGAGGCGCAACAGTTCTCCCAGGCAGATGGCAAGCTTCCTATCCCAACCCCGCTCTGCCCTGTGTGGCAGAGAGCTGGTCCTCGTGGCAGGTCTCCTCAGCCCCCGAGTCAGCTGGGTACCTGCTGCGTGACACCCATGAGGCTCTGGTGGAGTCTGAGGCCGGGCAAGAGGGGCGAAGCTGGCTGGTTCTCCCTCCACCTCCCTGCAGGGGAGAGGCCAGCAGAGGCCGTGTGCACTCTGTGTCCCCAGGGCCTCTGGGCTCAGCACCGAGCTGCTCCCGTCCCTCCAGCTGCAGGTTGGGATGGTTTTCTGCACTTACTCACCTCTGGGTGGCCTTGTTTCCCCCTTTGGCCTCGTGGTTCTTCCAGCAGCTGTAACAACTCCCTAGATTAAATACTCAAGGAAAGTCCTGTTTTTCTGTCTTGACCCTGGGGGATTAAGTGCTTGAAGCTGTAGCTGCTCAGGACCTGGCTGTGCACAGCTTCTAGGCCCCGAGGCTGCGTGGCCTGTCCCTCTCTCTCCCGGGCCGATCTGCTCCGCCAGCCACCGCTGAGTCCTCCCACATCCCAGGGGACCGGCTGTGACCTTGGGAAGGTCCGTAAACCTCCTGAAACCTCAGCCGCTACTTTTATCAAATGAGGAAAGTAATTACTTGCCCTCAATTGCTTGACACGGCTTGGCAAGGCACGAAGGAGAAAATAAATATGAAAGCACCGCGGAGGCCGACTTTCCTAAGACTTTTCCATTACCTTATGAGTCTTCAAGTCTTACTTACTGGGATTACTGGTCAGCGCAAAAGGAGCTCACCCAAATTAAACTCAGGGACCTAAATGGGTACAAATTATACAAAGCTTCCTCCTAAGGCTCTCTGGGAGCTCACGAACGCTTCTCTCTCCTACAGCAAAAGGGAAGGGGGTTGGCCAAAGGTCCCTGTGGTATCTGCACGTGGCATGGCTGCCTTGCCTGCGGCTGACCTCACCGCAACTTCCCGTGTAGGTAACCCTGGCCCGGGGCTTTAGAAAGAGTGCCCGCCACCTAGGACTGCCGCTCAGTGTTAAACCGGAGAGGGCAGGCGTGCCTGCGGAAGCCCTCCATGCCCTAAGTCAATGGACTTCATGTGGTGATCTTATCACTACTATTGGTATCAGCATCACCGCTGTTCCCTCCTACAGTGAGCATTTTACCAGGCTTTGGTCAGAGCTTTCTCTTCTGCCGGAGTCCTCCCCAGACAAGTGGCCGCCTGGACCTCGCTCCCTACGGGCTGCCAGCATCACAGGAGGATGGCTCTCCGGCCCCTCCCCCGCTTTCATTCTTTTATTTCAATTCTAAGCAGATGGGAACCTTGGTTTCGTGTTTACTACCATTTTTTTAAAATCATACTTGTGAAAGAAAAAACTGTGCTATCTCACCACATATTTACATAATCATGGGCTAATTAAAGAGCTACTGAGAAATATATGCTCTGATTTCCTATCCTGTTATACTCTGACTGCTATTGTTTGTTGTGGTTACAAACATGAGTATTTATGGGGAAAACACTGAGTGATCTTTGGGTAGGTGGACACTTTCCCTTGGTGACATCACTGGAAAGAGGCAGAGACACTGTCTCGCTTAGGAGCGGCCAAAAAGTACGATAGTCATATATGTAATTAAAATTTTTCTAGTAGCCACCTTAAAAATGCAGAAACAGATGAAATAAACTTTCATAATTCATTTTCTTTAACCCCAAATACTATCATTTCCACATGTAATCGATATAAAAATTAAAATCGTTTGCCTTTACTGAGCCTCTGAAAGGAAGCACGGGACACACTTAGAGCACAGCTCAATTCTGACCGACCACACAGCAGCACCCACTAACCACCAGGCTCCCAGGCTAACAGATAGGACAGAGCAGGTCTAGGTGACAAGCTCCCTGATGGGAGGGCCTAGTCATATTTTAACTCCAACGCCCCACGCCCCAGGCTTCCAGGACATTTCTAGTGTGGGGCTTTGCCCAAAGCAAGCCCTCAGCAAATTTCCTCACTGAACTCAGGAATGAATGGCTGGAAAGACGGGCTGTCACTCACAAAAGCAAGCAAGCAAGGCCGATATAAGCTTCTTGGAATAACATTTTGTGGGTCTTATACTTTAAAAAATTACAAATGAACATCATTGCTAAAAAAATCCCACAATGTTTACTCACCCTCATATCACCCCCAAAGCCACACTATACACAAAGAGAAAAGCAAGGTTAACTGTCCTCCAAAAAAGAAAAAAAGGGGGCTGGGGAGAGAGAAATCAAAAAACGGTCCTAATAAGATCTCCATAATAAATGACCACAATGAATCATCCAATACTATTTAAATGACCTCATAGGCTTGATATTATGTAAGAAGTTGTGATGTATGCTAAGACACAGACAAAACTTGAAAAGGAAATAAAAACTAAGATTTCAACCAAGTAATCTGTGGAAAATGATGATTTTTTTCCCCCTCAGGCTTACTAAAAGCATATTTTACTTGGCGGTTTAGAGGCTTAATAAATGCAAATTACATTTGCCTTTCACCTAGTTGATACAAATTAACTTGCTCAGTCAAGATAACCACTTAAAAATAATCTGTAGCTTCTGAAGCCACAAAATTGCACTATTTATAGAACTAATATACAATACAGATCAGCCCAAGGAAAGATGGTAGCTCCTTCCAACCTGTGGTACAGAAATCATAAACATCAAGTTCCTTTTGACACCAACGCTGTCGTCCCCTGAAAGACGACCCAGACTGCAGCCACTTGTCAGCCACGGCTTTCTCACAAAGCTCCAGAGGCATTCCCTTACCCTCAAGAAAAGGAAACAAGCAGCCTCAACAGAAGTTTATGAAATTGCAAACTACTTGGTGTATCTTCATTAAGACTGTGAAATGAACTTCTAAGGAACAGTCAACTAGCGCTAAAGGAAGGCACTTATTGGTTTTTGCTAGTTCTAAATACGCTTTGACCAAATGGATTCAAAGGAAAAGGCATCTCACTGTACCGGCTCTCCTGTTACAGCTCCTGTCTATCGGGGTAGGGGGAACTGAGGTGATTCAACCAACTGTAATAGCTCCATGGCCATAGTAATTGACTTTTTACCTTTAGTGAAAAATCCTCAGTTAAACAAAACTTGATTTATTCAACCTAGCAGAATTTCCATCACATCCCAGCCTTGATGAATCCATGGGTCTATGGTCACGAATTAAAATGCCAGCATTCAGCTAGCTCTTTACAAGATTCTTACAAAACATACAGCTAATAGCTTCATTTATTTGGCCAAGAACTGGCATAGTATATTTAGTTCTTAAATTATTACATTTACTTTTAATTTTCTATCTGATTGAAAGCTGTTTATGCTGTCTTTTACATGCAAATACATAGTGCTTTTAAAAATCTCCAAAATGGCAACTTTTGAACATTTAAACTTTGGGGAGAAGAAGTGGAGAATACATGAATCGAAATTTATATCATTACTTTTTAGAAGATTATTTTTAGGTTTATCAGTTTACTTTTCTCCAGAGGCAGCGTGTGCCTCTTTAGTCATCTGAAAAACTGTTGACATCTTCTGAGTTTTATTTTGTGTCAGTTTTTCAGATACTGTCCAATTATAACACAGATCTTTAAACAGAGTGAAGCCTATGTTAATACGTGTCACCTATCTTTCAGTAATTCGACAATGCTGATGACAAATTTCATATGGCTGACAACCTGTCACTTGCTAAAATAATTAGTTTTGTACCTTAACTTGTGACTTTCATTCACTCAGTAAATCTTTGCAGAGTCTGCCCTGTGCCAGTGTGGCTGGGCCCTGGGTCACATGGAGCCTGCAGCCCGGCCTCCCAGACGCTCACGGTGCCGAGGGGCTGCTGTCCTGTCGTTGAAACCTCTCCCTCCAGGCGGCCTTTCTGCATTTCAGATAAAGAGCACAGGCATTAACACCTGCAGACCTGGGTTCAAATTCTGACCCTGCCTCCTAGCTGCTCATGACCTTAGGCTACTAGATTCGTCCTCTCTCTGCCTTGATTTTCTCATCCCTCACACAAGGATAACAATTTATTCTACAGGGTTGCCGTGAGTCAAATGAAATACCGGAGGGAAAGGGAAAGAATCTGGCACTCAGAAGCCCCACAAATGTCAGCCTCCTTCCTCCAATTCCCCTTAAAAACACATGGCTTTCTACACTAAATGGACACTCCAGTTTTGAAGCAAAGAGATAGAGGAACAGGAAATCTTAAACATGTATTGCTGTGAAAAATAACTGGGAGTTGTATGTAATAAGGGCTGTTGTAACCTGAAAGCCTATCACCAGCTTGGGCCCCCAGCCCAAGTTTCTCTAACACGTGACCCTTTTTTGGTCGATGGTTAGGTTATTATTTGGTCTTCCCTATTAGAGCTTTGAAGACAGTTCTACCATGCCCAAAACAGGAGCTAAAGCACCAGAGGGGCAGAGCCCTTCCATCTGTGGGTGATTCACTCTAGAAGAACTGCAAGGTCAGGAAGGAACTAACACAGTGGACAGTCAAGCACGCCGGGCCCAGTGCTGGTGAATCACGCGGACACCTCTTTAAAACCCACACCGCTCCAAGATGCAGATGTCATTGTCTTCTACCTTCTACAAAGAAACCCAATGTTCAGGGAGGCTAGGAAAGCTGTCTGCAGTGACAAAGGTATAGGTAGCTCAACATCATTTCCCGTAACTTCTCTCTTGACTTGCGGGGTCATTCAACTCCTCAGCTTGGCAGATGTCTGGCTGGGTCCTCCTTCGAGCTCCTCTGCCTGTGTCTGTGGTCAGACAAGGCCCCTCCCTTGCTCAGACTCATGGACCGCTCAGGATGTCATAATTCCATGGATCATCTCAGTTATTGTTCTCCTCCTCCTGGTATCTCTAAGGGGTGACCAGGAATAGTGAGTACTGTCCCTCAATGTTGATGACCAACTCTGTTTCTTCTGCAAAGCCCTCAGAAATTGCCGCTCCAAACAGGCTAACACTCTCCTGTGCCTCACTGCCATCTGGATGCTGCCCACATGTGCCTCCGCACTGAGAGCGAGTTCATATAAAGTGCCTTCCGGGGCACCGCAGAGTAGCTGTTTTCACTCTTGGCATTGCCCACGCACAGGTCATATAGATGCCACAACCCTAAATCCTTTTCACACATTCCCTGTGTGGGACAACAGCACACGGAGTACACAAATTTAGCGCAGACACCACTATATCACTTGGTTCCCTAAGGAAATAAACGAAAAGTGACACTGGAGTAGAGCAATAAGCCAAAAGTCTCCCTCATGGTCACCCTTCAATGTTTCAATGTGTGTAATAACGAAATAGTATACTCATCAAGTATATTTTTATGCTTTTTATTTTGGCTTTTGGTTTAGTTCAGTTCAACAAACAATAATTAAAGCACCATGAGCCAGGTACAGTGGAAGTACTAAAAAACCTTACAGTCAAGTGGAGATGGCAGGAATAACAATTCAAAAGTCCATGATTAGAAGGTAATATAGAAGCACACCCAGGGAGCTGCGGGCACTCAGGGTGGAGCCACCATTCCCAGCCTACGGGTCCAGGGAAGGCTTCCTAGGACTCCTGAGCCTTAAAATAACCAAAATACACACAGCCACAGTTACTGCATCCTCTACTGAAGAGAAGTAACTAAAGAAATTCCATGAAAAGTTATCTTTGCAAAAGAGACAATTCTATGTCCAAAAATTAGGAATGAACCCACTTGCACTTCCACTTCACGAAAGCAATCCATCTTAGCTTCTTTTAAGTAACCCATTTATCCCTGAAATTGCTAGGGATGGGTCTGATTCTTAAATCATAACCCTTTTTTTTCCCCTTATTGGTGACATCCTCTTCTTTCTGACTTTCCATGTCAATTATGAATTGTCGTTATGTTCTAATTTATGGAGATCAGAAGCCAAGTAGATTATCCAAAGAGGTAAACCCTGAAAAGATTCACATAGAAACAGCAATCTCTAACACTCCTGTCCACAAAGAAAGGCTTACAATCAAATAACCAGGGAAGTGATTTATTATTTAATAAAACCTTATTTTCCCAAAATTTCAGTACTTTACAACCAATTACATGTCTACTAAGCAAAATCAATAGGTGAAATAGAAAGGAAGAGCCAGTGAAAACAGCTAGTGGTAAGTTATTTTTATTCTTAGAATTATTAGACCTTTACTTCTTCTTTAAAAAAACTGTAATCTTAAAAAAAAATCAGCTGTTTATACAATTCCTCATTTCTTTTAAAAACAAGTCTCAACACCTGTCAATAGGGCTTTATTATTTAAGCTTTACATATTAGAAAAGAAATAACCCTCCACACATTTAGGTATGAAGAGAAATAATAAAATGGCTTTTGGCAGAAACCACAGAATTATCCCATTTCCTGTCTTGGTTGTAAATAACAATTTACCTAAATCGCTGAAAATAAATAGCTTTCACATTTTGACTAAGTGTCTTCAGAGCATACAGAAAAAAATGGAGTTTGCTGCTGACCTACAATGTAGTACAAAATCATTGCATTTGAATATGTGACTCCAAAATGCAACGGAAGGCTTAGACATATTTCATGATAATTAAGGAATAAGAATTTGCTCAAATGTATCTTACAAATGTTTTAGAATACTTTTCTGGATAAAGTAGAAAAAGTCTTTACAATGAGAATTTCTCTGTCCTTATTAAAATCATTGCAGTTTAGTCCTGACTAGCATTATAAAATGAGTGGCCAGTAGTGGACAATTCTGGTCACCTCATTTGGTTAGAGCATAGTCTACAGATGCTGAAGCTCTTATCCCATATGGACCATTTTATTCTCACGGGAGTCACTTAGCTCTGCTTTGAACCATGGCTGCAAATCACAGACGTTCTTTTTAATGTGGTTGAGCCTTTGTAAATCCTAATGACAGCAGGTAGATTAGAGACTGGGTCATGACAAGTCAAACCCTGAGCAAAACAGAAAGCATCCTTTAACAACATCTATGTTGTTACATAGATACGTGTACACCTGGAACGCAACATGCAAGAGTGAAAATAGCTGTGTGGGAGGGATGAGACCTAGAGGGATTGTTTTTCAAAATGTTCTTTAATATATGCTTTATATCATCTTTAAATTAATACAAAACATTTAATGACATAAAAAAATGCCACTGCTATGGAAAAACAACCCAAAGGCCCACTAATGATAGGTTATCAGATTAGTATCTACACAGAATACAGAAATGTAGAAACAGGTGAAGATAGAGTTATATCGAACTAAAAATATATTCACAGATTAAGTTTATTTTTGTCATTGAATAAGGAAGAATGGATTTCACTTTTAGAAACCTCCACTATGGCTTTCTTCTTTTCTTTCTTTCTTTTTTTTTTTTTTTTTTTTATTTTCTGGTAAGAGAATATGCAGTGTGGAGTAGCTTCTCTCCTTGGAGGAAAGAGAAAGTTTGTCAACGCAGCGGGAGCATCAACCCTGTGGATAAAGGAAGTCACTTCTCCCTGCGCCAAGGGGCTCACAGGTAACAGGGAAAGACAAGACACAACCGCCAGACACCAGACGCTAAATTACACCAGGCAGGCCCGGCCATCCCGCCCCAGGCCCTGCTTCCAACACCTGCTCTTCACTTCAAGATGCCTGAAAACCCCCTGCCCAGAAGTTTGCATTTCTGTCCTGACTTTGGGCCACATTCCTGGGTTTTGATAAATACGGTAGGTCCCAACTGCTGCCTTTATGGTAACAAACATCACCCCGTCCACCAAAGACACATCTACCCCAGAGCAGGAAAAGGAAACGAGAACAGTGAGCCCTGCAAACACCGTGGCTCGGAAGCGCTCACAGGATTCTCAGGGGGACAATAATGTTTCCTAAAAACTTGCAAAAGCCTAAATCAACTGGTAAAATGAAAAAGAGGTCAGAGGCTGGATGAAGACAGAAAGGCACCGATGGAGAACGGGTCTTAATTTTACAGTCTGGGGAGAGATCTAGCATGTGGTATAGCCCCTTGAATCCACAGGGATTCACGGAGCACCTTCCAGGTGCTGGAACTTTCTAATGAACATGAAGCAAATGCATTCTCTGCCTCAGATGTTCCTCCTTGAAACTGTTAACCAGAAAACATATTTTTAGAAATGAGTACCCTGCCTACTTACAAATCTGAAGTGGCATAAGTTTATAGCAAAATATAAAAGAGGATAATTTGGGGTGAAGAAAATAGAACATCTAAAAGAAGCTTTAAGATAGGATGTCACCACACACCTGAAGTGAATAAACTGCTATAGTGAGATACTAAATTTCTGTGACAGAAAAGTCACAAATGGCAATTCACAGGGTTACACATATTTACTGTCCAACAAAATTTAGCAAGCAAAAGTCCTTGCTAAGAATAACTTTCAGAAACTAAATTCAAGATGCAATTCATCACATATTTCTTGTATAAAAAGCACTGGGAAATAAAGTAGATGGCAATTACTTTTCTACTCAGGAAAAGAACCTCTAAGACGTAAAAGTTAACAACTAAAATTAACCTTCAAGTGTGATCTTTGGCCATGCTGCAAACAAAATATAAATCTTTCAGAAGATGTACCTACGTTTGAACCAAATAACCAAACTCGTAGAAAACTTCCTTACTCTTTTAAATTCCAGATAATGCCCCACTAATATTGAAACTACTCATTTCTCATAGACAGTGAAAATGAGGATGGAGTCACAATTTTAATCATAAGATTATTGTTGGCTTTCTTTTTCCAAACACTCAATATAAAATTTTAAAGTATATTATTTTTTAAAAAACTAAGTGATACAAAATTTGCTTAAATTAAAATGGAAAGTAAACTGGGGGTGGGGGAAGCATGCTATTTTCGTCTTTGCTACTTGATCTGTATATTAGCAATATTATGTTATTTAAATAAATGTATTTCCAGCAAATACAAATCATGACAACTGTAGTTCAGATGGGTTTGATAAAGTTTACTTTTTCAAAGTTGTAGTTCAAACCAAATGTCAAATAGAGTTCATGTGTGCGAAACCCCCTGGGAGGAGGGGAATATATGCATACAAACTAAGAGAAACAAGAGTTCATGCCTTAGACTTAACTGAGGCTTTTAATCACAAAATGAAAGTGGCTTGTGCGCCCTATAGTATACAAATCACATAATCAGGTGATTCTGAAATATTAGTCAAATTTATAAATTCCTATTTGGGCTTATAATGGTCCAGAGGCATACCAGCCAAAAGTAAATAAGGCAACAACAAAAGCAAATTGCTGATGATGTGAAAAAGTAAACATTCCAAAAACAAGACTTCATCATTCCTTAGAATTACATTTTCTTGACAGTTATTCTCTTTGGGCAAGCATCCTTGCATCAGCTAAAAGTTCTAACAGAACAGCCAGGGCTGACCAAAAGAAAATTATACACGAGTTTTCCTATGCTTTGGCAAAGGGCACAATCTGCTTTCTTCTCTGCCAACAAAACCTCCTAATGTGAAAAGAGTCATTTTCAATAAGTTTCCAACATTTAAAAATGTTGCTAGGATTCTGGGCTTGTTGCACTGACACAATGTTGTCTGGCATCTGAGCGCACCAATGCCTCTATGGTGAGAAAACTAATGAGCTTGTAAGGCTGTCCTTACATCATCACATCCCTGAGAACCTCGTGGCTGCCAGCGCTTCCCCACAGTGAGAACATTTTCCTCCCTTTGGTGGTGATATCTAGGCTGGACCTAAAGCACTGAACTGCAAAGAAAGGAAGGCAGGCCTCTGCCCACCCCCTTTCTCTACGGCCCATTAGACCCTCTCCCTTCTCTCTCCTCTCATCTTACTGGACTGAGAGTTCCCAAGTGGCAACTAAGCATGAGTCATAAGAAAAATGAAGCTTCAGCTTGCTGTCACTGGCTGCCAGGGCAACGCATCATTAACTAATTTGTGCGTGTTGATGGAAATGAGGCCCCCTGATAAAGAAGTCAGAAATCATTTTTATGCTGTCTTGCAGCCATTCATTTTAAACCTTCAAATGAATGTGGTTGTTTTTGGTTAACTACCCTCTTATCAGCAATAAAAAAAAGTAGGATCTTCATTCCTTCTTCTGTCCTCTGACTACATTCCAAATACAAGAAGAAAAGCAATGTCTGAGATCGTCCAGGAACTGGATAATCAGCTCAAAATAATCATGCACTGGCTGAATAGATTCCTAACACATGTGTCAAACATAAGGCAAGGGCTGCTGGGGGCCGCAGTGACTTCTGCTTCATTCAGGCCTGCAGAGCGCCAGGTACTGGGCAGGGATACAATGTACAATACGGAATGAGACACAGCTTTCAACCCAGAGGCTGGAAGAAATACCTAGGTGGTAAGTATGGGAAGAGAGGTCTACGAAGGGGCCATGATGCTCTGAATACAGGGAGGCTCCTGAGCTCACGTCTATTGGATAATGGATCCGAATGGGTAAAACTGGAAGGAACTGGCAAGAAAGGACATTTCAGGTGAAAGGAACACCATAAGAGTGGAAAGGCTCTTGGGATGCCTGTGAAGGGCACCTAGTTTGCGTGGCCAGAGTGAAGGCTGGGGGAGAAACAGTGAGAGCTTAGGTAGAAAGGTGATCTCAGGAAACACGAGCGCCAGCCCAGAAGAACAGGACTTTGTTCTATGATACACTAGTTTGAAGTCTTTCCCCTCTAATCAGGGAAAAAAGGAAATACGAATCATAACATAAAGTGACGTGAAATAATTCACTCAATAAATACATATTCGATGGCTATTCTAATACCTAGTACAGTGCCTTGAGCTTGGAGGACGTGAAACCTTTCTGAATAAATGATGTCCATCCTGTATGAGGCTAAGCAACAAGACGCCAGACACCACAGGGCTACCATGATGCCCAAACACGGATTCTACCCTTAAGGTGCTTCCCTCTATTATAGATGGGCCCATCCAGAACCAAGAGGCCGAGACTCTGCCTGGTACCAGTGAGAGTAACCATTTTAGAAGGAAGTGATCTATGATAAGTCAGCCCCCCAATTGCCACCGTAGTGGGGGCCAAGGGAAGACTCAGAGTTCAAGAAGGAGCTAAAGGGCTTCCCTGGTAGCGCAGTGGTTGAGAATCTGCCTGCCAATGCAGGGGACACGGGTTCGAGCCCTGGTCTGGGAAGATCCCACATGCCGCGGAGCAACTAGGCCTGTGAGCCACAACTACTGAGCCTGCACGTCTGGAGCCTGTGCTCCGCAACAAGAGAGGCCGCGACAGTGAGAGGCCCGCGCACCGCGATGAAGAGTGGCCCCTGCTTGCCGCAACTAGAGAAAGCCCTCGCACAGAAACGAAGACCCAACACAGCCAAAAATAAAATAATTAATTAATTAATTAATAAAAATTGAAAAAAAAAAAAGAGCTCAAGACTGAAATAAATAAACCCCACAAATAAGGACAGTACTTTCCTCTCCTCCACCTTCCCACTCTCTGTCGAAGGGGAAACGGTTACCTAACGACCTTCCTTCCTTTGAGAGATGACAACATTCCCTGAGCATTGTGGTGACGGTTAATTTATGTGTTAAGTTGGGTAGGACAAGTTTTGTCAAACACTAGTGTAGATGTGATTAGTATTTACAGTCAGTTGACTTTAAGTAGAGCTGATTAGCCCTCACAATGTGGATGGAACTCATCCAGTCAGCTGAGGTCTTAAGAGCAAAGACAGGTTTCCTGAGAACAAGGAATTCTGCATCCAGATGGCAGCATGGAAAATCTGACCTCAGACTCAAGACTGCAACATCAACTCTTCCTGAATCTCCAGCCTGCTGCTGGCTGGCTCTACGGATTTCAGACAGGCCAGCCCGACAATCGCTCAAGCCAGTTCCTTAAAATCCATCTCTCATTCTCTCTCTCTCTCACACACACACACACACACACACACACACCCTATTGGTCCTGTTTCCCTGGGGAACCCTGACTAACGCAACTGTGATCTGACTGTGTGGCCTCTTTCACAACCACCCCCTGGTCCTCCAAGCTGTCTGAGAGGTCCAGGTTACTCCTTCTCCACTTGCTTCTCAGAGGTAGCCACCTGGATGGCAAGGTTCCACCTGCCCTCTCCAGCCAGCTCGTCCTAAGATGGGCCTCAAGGCACCGTCAGGTACGGCTGCTCCAGCCCACCCGAGCCATCCCACCAGCCGCGCTCAGCCACACCAGCCCCGGGGGGAGGAGAGCCGGGCCCTCCGAGGGACTGGCAGTGGCTTTCCCGCTGGCGAGTGGGGTTTGGAAGAGGCCAGCTGCCCCCAGGCCAGGGCACAGTGCCTGGAAGAACTTGCCCCATCCGCTCAGAGCACCTCAGTTCAACGGCTTCCTTTTCCCCATCAGTCACCCCGGACGTCTGACCAACCAGTCAGTCTCCAGCCGCTCGGTTACGGGCACGTCCTCCAGCCACCCGTACCCCTGGCACCTGGGAGAAGCTCCACGGACTCCAGAACGTGACTGTGTCTGACCAACACACGGCCGAGAAGCCCCTCTGACAAACCCCACCCTACCCAGGCCTCTAGGACTTTTCTGCCAGTGTGAACAGTCCAGAGAGCCACATCCTCTGGACTCTGTGACCTGGGAGTCTGATCTTCACAGGGGTCCAAAACTATTACAGTGAAAGCTCCCAGTAAGCGGCTGTCATGCTCCACACTGGATACTGCAAAGCAGCCGAATGCACTACCTAAGAGCACAAGGGGCTGAAATCTGAGCGCTTCCTCACCGAGCGCGATGCCTTGATGGGGTGAGTGAGGGACCGAATCCCAGCCTCCATCTCCCCTCATTACTAAGGGAAGGCCACCAGGACCCCCTGGCGAGCCCACCTCCGACAGGCCCCGTGAAAGGTCTGTGTGTTTATTCAGTGTAATCTGAGGCTCGGGAGCAGAGCCTGTTTTGTCCTTTGAGACCTTCTGGAGGAAGGGAGCGCTCTCAGAGCCCAGGTTGAGATTCTCCATGATGCACTGCCCCCTCCCCCCCGCCGTCCCCCAGACAAGCCAGACCTCCTGAAGCAAGCGCCCTTTCCTCCGCGTGAGCCGATCTCCCCACGTGAGAAACTGTAATCAGAGAAGGGCCAGCACTGGAACTGGACCCGGACAGAAACAGGGGCCTCTGGAGCAACGCCAAGTGCCCCACTGCAGCCCTCAGCCCTTTCCCTCTCCACGCACTCAGAGTCTCGTGAGGACAATCGTTAACATTATTCAATAAGCATCTATTATGCAAAGTGAGACACAACTGCATTTTCAAAGGTTATTAAATCTTAGTGCTATGGGGCAAGGCCTTTTGGACTTAGATTTCACTTAGTAAACAATATAAGGCTCAGAAAGATAACGCTGACCCCAAACAGGAACTCTTAATGGCAGCCGCAAGAGGCACAAAGTCCTGTGGGAACTCAGGGTTGGCGGGGGCGGGGGGGGGGAACCACGGCCTTCGGGTGACGACAGTCTGGAGCTCTCAAGAGCACCTGACATGCATGTCCAGCTGCTTCCCAGATATTTCTTCTTGGTGGTCTCAAAGGCACCTCAAGCTCAGCATGTGGCAAACTGGACCCAGCTGGTCCTCTGGCGATGCTCCCTCCTCAGCGAGGGTTTCACCCCCTCAGGCCAGAAGCTCAGGAGCATCTCGGACCCATCGTACTTCCTCCCGTTCTTCCTGTGCATGTCGCCTCCTAAATCCAGCTCCAACCCATCTGCTTCCTTCCTCTCCACACCATTACTGTGTCTCTGGACATAACGGCCTCTCAGCCTGCCACTGTCACCCAGTCCTGCCCTCTAGCCCAGTGTCCACTGCAGCTGTGGGATGTGGTCTTGACACCGCCTACTCAAAACTCTTTGACACTCCCCTTCCCTCTCTGGATAGAGATAAGGTTCCTTAAAGAGGCCCACAAGGCTCTGCAGGTGTCCAGTCTCACCCTCCCCACCACCCTCTCTGATACCCCCAACCTCCATCATCTGCTGGGCTCTGCCTTCGCTGTTCCATTGGCCTAGAAAGCTCTTCCCCTCTCCTCCCCTCTCTGCTTAGTTTAACTCCTAGTCAGTCTTCAGATTTCAAAACAGTGGTCACTTCCTGGATCTCCAGAATCAAGTCCCATTCTCTTATTATATGTTCTCTCAGTCCCATGGACCTCGCCTGTCCAACACCTGTCATCATCACAATTTTATATTTATTGTCTCATTACATGATGAATGTCTGTCTCTCCCACTAGACTCTAAGCTCCTTGAGAGTAAGGTAAGTGCTAGACATTGTGCCCAAGTGTCCAGCACAGGGGCAGAAACGTAGCAGACCCTGAGTAAAAATGTACTGAGTGATGAGTATATGAAACTCATTCGGGCCCAGGTCACAGAGAACAGTGACAGCAGCAGGAACGGCAGCTGGGTGGGGCCTCTTCTCACTCCCAAGTGACTCTTCTTGATCACATTGCAGGGTTCTCGGTATTTGTAGAAAGAACGCTCTTTAAATTCAGTTTTTCTTTTCACTATCTTAAACATAATTTAAAAATACTTAAGAGATACATAGATTTCTGGCAATTTATGTAGTTAAAAAATTCATTCACTACATACGGGTAAACTTAAATATTGTAATTTTTTTGTTCTTTCCGTCAAACACTTTCATTGACTAACTACAATGTTTCCGCACAGTGCTAGGCATTAGGAATATAAAAATGAGTTGGGCTTCCCTGGTGGCGCAGTGGTTGAGGATCTGCCTGCGGGTGCAGGGGACACGGGTTCGAGCCCTGGTCTGGGAAGATCCCACATGCCGCGGAGCTACTGGGCCCGTGGGCCACAACTACTGAGCCTGCGCGTCTGGGGCCTGTGCTCCGCAGCGGGATAGGCCGCGATGGTGAGAGGCCCGCGCACCACGGTGAGGAGTGGCCCCCACTTGCCGCAACTGGAGAAAGCTCTCGCGCAGAAACGAAGACCCAACACAGCCATAAATAAATAAATAAATAATTTCTTTAAAAAAAATGAGTAACACGTCCCCTGCCCTGTATATTATGTGGGCTTTGGAGCCCCAGCACCCAGGTTCATTTGATTACTTTTTTGAGTACCTGCTGGAGACACAGTTCAATAAGACTGCTCTCTACTTCTAAAGAATTCACAGTCAAAAGGTCAAGTAAATGATTAGTAAAAAAATAACTTTAACATAGAGTCAGACAGGCTGTACTCAGGTATGTAGAGGTTGCTGGCACAGGCTTTGAACCTGCCATTTTATTATCTGATTTTATTATCTATTCATGAACTAATAATACACAATTTACTCTTCTCTCGAGATGAGCTGTTTTTTTCATCTTCATGATTAGGATGGCCTGTTCCTTTTTTTCAAAGTTTGATAAGATATATTGCCTCAAATACTTAAATATGTGTGTACATACAAATGTGTATGTGTGTGATTGTACACACATATATTCTTTACTTTTTACTACTAGATCCAATTATCTTTAGGAATCAAGAAGAGGGAGATTTTAATACTTCAAGGCATTGCTTTTCAAATCTCCTATTCACTATTTCTTCAGCTTAGAAAGGTCCCCAGTAATTCCTTTCCATGTCAGTTGTTCTTGGTTTTATTTTTCCAAGCAGTTTTAATTGCTTTTGCTCTCTTCACCATTGCATTTCTTTGCATAAAACTTTGCAATATCGAGTTTGATCAGTAGTGGGCAATGCCACAGGGCAGGGTGAGGGTTATGAAAATATTACTGAGTAGATCCATGCCTTTAATTCTCTTCACTAATTACTTATAGCTAGGTTATTAAAGTCAATTGACTCTGAATTATTCATACTGAAGAACTGTAATAGCATAAGAGTCAAACATGAAAGGTCCGGGGAAGAAAGATCCTAGGCGGGGCTGCTTGTGATTGCGATGAGCACCCAGAGGACCTATCACTGGGTCCCAAGCATGTGAGCGGCTGGGGTCCGCCCTCACTCAAGGATGGAGATGCCGCGCCCTGACCAGCCCTCCTCACGAGGATGTCTCTGCTGGCCTAGCGCTGCACTTCAAGTCTAAATCCATACCGTTCAAAATAAATCTTTTTTCTGTGTTATTTATCTGTTTATTTATTTATTTTTGGCTGTGTTGGGTCTTCGCTGCTGCATGCGGGCTTTCTCTAGTTGCGGCGAGCAGGGCGGGCTTAGTTGCTCCGCAGCATGTGGGATCCTCCTGGATCAGGGCTTGAACCCGTGTCCCTTGCAATGGCAGGTGGATTCTCAACCACTGCGCCACCAGGGAAGTCCTATAATCTCTCCTCTAACATCCCTTCCCTTCCATTCCTTCAGCTGACTTTCTACACCTTCTACATCAACTGCCACAAAAGGAAAATGTCTCCTTTGTGGGCACCACTCTTGTCTGTCTCCAGCATTGTCCTGGGACCACCCAGGACCCACGCAGATGTCGGATCATCCCTACAGAACCACCGCTCACCACGCCCATCATCTGAGGTTCCTCCCAGCAGGAGCGAACCCTGGGCACCTGGACACTGCAGCATCAGAGGGCTCGACTCCTGCCCAGCAAACCCCTTACACACCTAGCGGTGGGCCTCTGCTGGGCAGCCGTGAGGGCTGCCTCAGGCCTTTGCCCTTCCCCACCTCTTCCCTTCCTGGGCTTTAGACGACTGCCCCCGACATGCCTGAGCAGGTCAGGACTTGCACTCCCTCAGGGGGCTTCACCTACTCTTCATTCTCCTCCCTACTGCCCTCCCCTCCCCTCAGCCAAAGGCCCGTGGCTCCTGCTTCACCAGAGAGGAGGGGCACCTGATGGGCACGCATCCTCAGCTTCCATGCTCCTTCTCTGACTCCAGTCTGGTTGGAAGTGCCACCCTCTCTGCTCTGAGGCTTTGCCCCCACCTGTGCTCTGGACCCTGTTCCCTTCACACACCTTCACAGGGACACCACTGCACCAGTTACCCTGCAACCAAACCTTCAGGCTTTCCCCTGCAACCAAACCTTCAGGCTTTCCCCTGCCATTGGCACTTTCCCTCAGCATTAAACTTCCTCAAATCCTGGCCATATTAAAACAACATAGACCAAAAAATGTTTCCTCCACCTCGCGTCCCACTGCATTTCCACTTGACATTGAGTCATCTGTCTCCTCCGGTAGACTGTGCTCTCTGAGGGCAGGGACTGCGTCTTATTCTTAGTCACATTTCATAGCTTAGCAGGGACTGACACACTGTAGGCCCTCACTAAGGATGTGCTGAGTGAATAAAGGAGTGATTGGAACATACGGAAATGTGCAGTGGAAAGGTCTCTGGATCTAAGAACAGCAGCCTCTAGTCCCAGCCTCGACATTTGCTAGCGGTATCAGCTGTCCCTAAGTTTCTGTTGGCTTCGACTGTGAAAAGAGAAAGTCCTGCCAAGACGCTCTCTAAGGCCCCTTCTGGCATCAGCCTTCTCCGACTCCAGCACCTTCTAGCCCGAGACGGTTTTCTGTTGTAAATGTTAGAAGGTGACCCTAAGAAAAGGGGCAGGCTCTCCACTGAAACAAGCGGGCAGACACTCTGATAGCAAGTATTTCATCTAGAAAACATTTTTTTTAATTCCAAGAATGTTAGGCCCTGGCCTATGTTACTAACAGAAACTTTTGGTATTTCATCGAATATAGATGATTGGATTATTTGAAATCTTAAGTATTCAAACTGTGACGCCCAACAATTAATCGATAAGTAAGTAGTTACTGAAATTTCCCTCTGTATAAAAGCGGTCACCAGAGAGGACAGAGCAGGGGATGAGGTCTATTCCGACCCTCAAGAAGCTTATAGTACAGTTGGGAAACTATGACTCAAATGTGTTTTCAGAAATGGTAGAAAATGGAAAGGCTTCAGAAAAAGGGAAGGTGAGGTTTATGCCCAGGGGATTGCTTATTTATCCACCTAGATGGAAAATGAACAATATTTGATTCAAGTGCAGGGTACTGACTTCGGACCTAGATTCACAGAGATGCTGGCGGTCCCCGACAGCTAGGCAGGACCTGGGATGGCGTGACGCAGACAGTCCTAACAGGAGGACAGTTGAGGCTGAGGCCTGAATGAGAGAACGTGGCCCATCCAACGTCAAGTGGGAGACCAGGAGAGGGGCAAACTCCCAAGGGTCCTGAGAGTCAGGGCCAGGAGCTAAAACTAGCATCACATGAAGAAGGGACCGCTTGATGACGAGTAGCTTGACTACAGGGGTGTCTAGGAAGTGCCATCAGACGGTGATGACCCTGGAGAGGAATTACTGTTGAGAGGCCAGGCAAGATGAAACAGACCAGGGTACTGGCTCTGTGCTGGGGAACCGCCATCAATCAGCTCACGACCCCATAAAGGATAACGGGGTGGGCTGATTTAAGAGACTGCTAGACTTTTCAGCTAAATCGCTAGTAAAGGTTTAAAGGTGTCATTTACAGAGAGCAGAATAATGGTAGTGCTTTGTTGAAACAAAGAATTTTTATGAACGAACTAGTTTTATGGAGAAGATGATTCTTTTCACCCAAAGAATCACAGGTCCTCAAGTTGGAAAGGACATTATAGTGGAACATCTAAATGAAAAGTTCTGAACACAGGTGGCTATGGTATTGGTAGCCAGGCAAGTGAGAGCCTATCAGGGATGGGACTGTACTAAGAAAGACGTGAGTGTAGAAGCAATACCTGCTGCTGTGAGAGCTCTCCAAGGGGGGAACATCCACAGGGGAGAGTGCAGACCTGAGGGCAGAGCCGTGATGAATGCCCACAGCCAGACAAAGAAGGGAGAGCAACCACAAAGCCAGCCGGGAAGAACTGGCTACCAAGGCAGGAGAAGAATTATGATGGATAATGTGAGAATGACCAGAGGTAAAGAATTGTCTCGAAGGGCACAGTCAGCAGCATCGGCGTTGTGGAAAGGCCAAAATGAGAAAGAATGAACAGGAGACCTCTGGATTTTGCAACATAAAGATCGAGGGCAGCACAGAAGAAAGAAGTTCCTTGGTAGGCTGTGGAAACGAAAATCAGCTGGGAGAGGCCAGGAGACAGTGGGCACCAGCCTCCCGTTCAGTCTGTTTTGTAGTAAAAAGGAGCAAAAAGAGAAGAGGCATCAAAAGGCGCAAATATTATGACAGAGGTGGCGAGGTGTGGGGCTGGATCCAGAGGGATGGAAGGAAGATCCTGGAGAGAGTGGGGAAAGCGTGGCCGCAAGAGCTGCAGTGGGTGAGGGTGATGCCCTCAGGTTCAGGTGCAGGGGGAGCACTGGAGCAGGGCAGCCTTCCCCTGCATGTGAATGGGAAGCTGGAAGGATATTTTTATATAAAGCCAAAGATGGTGAGGTGCTGATGAGGATACAGGTAGAAGTTTGGCTTTGGTAGTGGAAAACAATACAAAGATATCTCATCTCAATCAAAGGGGCAGGGAGTTAAGGGGGTAAGGTCTATCCATAGGGGGCAAAGCTGCTGGGAACCAGAGGCCTCCTCTGGCAGCTCCCAAGGTCCACCTTCACCACTGCTCCTGACACAGGCATGCATTCTCAACCGTTAACACTTACTGAAAACAAATTACCAGCTTAGTTAGAGCTTAGAGGCGTGCAATAGGGTAAGACAGAAACTGATGCATGAGTTTAAACGTGGATAAAAGTGGAAATCTTGCAAAATTACCCACAGTGACTTTACTTTTTCACACAAGAGTCTGACATCATTATTTTAGGCCAGTAACTTTATTGTTTCTTCTTTATAATCGTCATATCGGGAACTTAGCTCAATCATTCAAAGTGTCACTGATTTCAAGTATCTGCCAATGATCCTAAAGAAAACATTGCCTTACCTATCAACTAAATTTCAGGGAATACACTGCAGATGAAATTATTTTTTTTGTTCCTTTTGCTTGCACTTTTAATTTGCTTTATTATAGTTTTACTTCTAACATGGCACCCACATTTACTGTACACAAAGCACATTTTCAGATATCAGAAATAAAACATGGAAGCATGCAAACACTGAGTATGTAAGCTATATTGATGTGACATTTCTACAAACCCCGCTTTAAAATCTAGCTTCACAATTACCTACAATTAATGGTTTATTGCTCCTCCTTTTCGAAGCTTGGCTTTTAGTTAAAGTTTTATGGTAGCTAGGCACTTAATGAATGGATAACTAACAGAACTTCTCAAGAAACATTAAGTGCCACGGAATGAAAATTATACTTTAATATTGTATGAATTAAAAGCTACTTTTTAAAAATTATTTATTTATTTATTTGGCTGCGCCGGCATGCCGTCTGCAGGATCTTTCGTTGCAGCATGGGAACTCTTAGTTTTGCCATGTGGGATGTAGCTCCCTGACCAGGGATGGAGCCCAGGCCCCCTGCATTGGGAGCATGGAGTCTTAGCCACTGGACCACCAGGGAAGTCCCCAAAAGGTATTTTAAAGTTCATCAGGTACATTAAATGAAAATGAAAAATCAGCTAAAAATTTAAACATTTGCACTGATCTTTTTAACTTTACATGATACTTGTGACCCATCATAAATAACAAATTCTTCTAAGACTTATTTGTAAGTCTACTATGAAAAACACAATGGTGCAAACATTATAAGTTTTATTATGTTTAGCAGGAACTCCTATGGAGTTTTTTAAAGTCTGCGCTAATAATAATTTTACCCATACAATTCCTTTCTCAGACAAGTTAAATATCCACCTTGGAATTACCTGACCCACAGAAGCTAAACATCCATGAAATTAGCACTAGTTCACTGAAGTAAGAGATTACTAAATTGTTACATATGGTGGCAAATGTGAACTAGACTTATTATGATGATCATTTTGCAATGTATATGAATACCGAATCATTATGTTGTACACCTGAAACTAACATGTTATATGCCAATTATACCTCAATTTTTAAAACTAAAAAAAGAAATTACTAAATTGTAATTATTGGACTTCTAGCAAATTAAGTATCATATTACTACCCATTAAAAATAATTATATGAACGCTGTATACCTGTGAAAAAGAGAATCTGTGGGCAAGCTCCTCCAGGGCAGTCATTCTATTTCACATGCTTATTATACCGCTGGGCATACCACCAAACACAGAAAGGAAATATCAGTGCAAAAGTAGTATCTGAGGGCTCCCCTGGTGGCGCAGGGATTGAGAATCCGCCTGCTAATGCAGGGGACCCGGGTTCGGGCCCTGGTCCGGGAAGATCCCGCATGCCGTGGAGCAACTAAGCCCGTGTGCCACAACTACTGAGCCTGTGCTCTAGAGCCCGTGAGCCACAACTACTGAGCCCGCATGCTGTAACTACTGAAGCCCGCATGCCTAGAGCCCGTGCTCCGCAACAAGAGAAGCCACTGCAATGAGAAGCCCGCGCACCACAGGAAGAGTAGCCCCTGCTCTCCACAACTAGAGAAAGCCCGCGCTCAGCAACGAAGACCCAACACAGCCAAAAATAAATAAATAAACAAATTTATTTTTAAAAAAGTAGTATCTGATTACAGTGATAGCATTTTTTACCTTTTAAAATTTATTTTTATCAAAATTTGCTTAAAGGAATTCATGTTTATTGTAAAAACCCAAAATTATAATACATGTTCACAGGTAGGTTAACTATTTCATACGTACTTCTCCAAAAGAATCTTAATGCATGTAAATATGTGTGTGTAAATGTGTACACACACATCCCATTCTTTACAAAAAATGGGATCATACTATACATAGTATTTGTAACTTGTTTCATTCACTTAAAAATGTGTCTTTGACATTTTTCGTGTCATTATCCATAAAGCACCCCTTTCTTTTTAAGGCTTGTATAATAATTCCGTTGTTTGGATATAACACAATTTATTTGGTCACTTCCATACTGATGGATATAAGGATTTTCTTCTTCCAATTTTTTCACTGTTATAAACAGTACTCAGTGAAATCCTTCAGTACTTTTTAAAAAAATTGCTGCAGAATCAATTCATAGCAAAGAACTTTCTGAATCAAAGAATATAAATATTCAGAATGTTAACACGCATTGCTAAATTGCCCATCACAAGTTGCCTACCACTGCTACCAGCAGCAGATTAGAATACCTATTCCCCCCTTGTTCTCTCCAACACAAAATGTATCCGTCTTTCTACTTTGTCCACTTGATACTATTTTAAACTTCATCGAGTATATTTAGATTAAATCTGCCATAATCATTTAATGTACTTCTGCCTTTATAATTAGATATTTCAATATTAAATTTTAGCACTCACCTGATTTTGGGTTATATACATTCTAGACGAAAGAAATAATGTGGTGAGAGATGCTTCCAAAGGCATACATTTTATTATTAGATAAATCATCATTGTAAAAAATTTGGAAAAATAGTCAAATATAAAGAATAAAATGAAATTGTATCATCATTCAAGAGATACTGTTTTTATTCTATACATATATCTAATGCACATATATTGTTTTTCTCAAAAAGTAATAATAACATATACTATTTTATATGCTGATTTATTAAATTAACAGTAATAATCTCCACCATAATCTCATAATCTTAAATAGTCTTTTGAAGAACATGATTTTTTTTTCTAAATTTGTTTATTTTATTTATATTTATTTTTGGCTGTGTTGGTTCTTTGTTGCTGCACGCAGGCTTTCTCTAGTTGCAGCGAGCAGGGGCTACTCTTCGTGGCAGTGCACGGGCTTCTCATTGCGGTGGCTTCTCTTGTTGCGGAGCATGGGCTCTAGGCGCGCGGGCTTCAGTAGTTGTGGCTCATGGGCTCCGCAGTTGTGGCTCGCAGGCTCTAGAGCGCAGGCTCAGTAGTTGTGGCACACGGGCTTAGTTGCTCTGCGGCAATATGGTATCTTCCCAGACCAGGGACCAAACCCACGTCCCCCGCGTTGGCAGGTGGATTCTTCACCACTGCACCACCAGGGAAGCCCGAGAACATGATTTTTAAAGCCCACATAATATGTCTTCATTTATTTAGCAGTTACTATTGGATTTTTACTTCTGATTTTTCATTATTATAAATTATGCAGAAATTTTTATTTGAGTACACCTCTGAGTATTCTGTGAGGTTACAGAGATTCCTAAGAGTGGCTAGAACAGGTTCTTTGTTTTAAAATAATGAACCATATCTTTGTGACATCAAGTCCTTAGGTTGTTATCATCTGTTAGATATAGCCCCATCTATGGAGGTGACTCTTTACTTCCTTAGGATAAGACAGGCACCATGGCTGGGCTGAACTTTATATTTATAAATGTTTTTTTTTAATTTTTTGCAAAATTTTTCATGACTTTGAATACCAGTATATTTGACTGACAAAGCAGTAATCATGGAAAGACTTTTACCATACTTTTCTCAGAAATCATCAAATCAAGGACAGAAAACTAGGGATAAGAGCATCTGAATAAACTTCTACAAGCATTAGTCTTTATTATATTCACAGAAGTGATCTTGAATTAGGCCACAAATGAGCACTCAAAAACATTCTCAACCCAGAAAACATCCAAGCCAAATAATCGGACAGATTTATATAACCAAAAGAATCCTATACATGTAGAAATTCTAAAACACATTTCCAAAAAACTTTGAGGTTAGAGAAAAAAATCAAAACGGAAATCAGTAGCTGTTCAAAAATGAACCACAAAACCATTAAGCTGCTGGAAAAATAACACTTAGGAAAACTTACAGCCTTAACTGCCTGTTTAGAAAATAAAAAATAAGTGGCCAAAATAGGCACATGAAAAGATGCTCAACATCACTAATTATTAAAGAAATGCAAATCAAAACTACAATGAGGTACCACCCCACACTAGTCAGAATGGCCATCACCAAAAAGTCTACAAACAATAAATGCTAGAGAGGGTGTGGAGAAAAAGGAACCCTCCTACACTGTTGGTGGGAATGCAAATTGGTACAGCTACTATGGAGAACAGTAGCGAGGTTCCTTAAAAAACTAAAAATAGAGTTACCACATGATCCTACAATCCCACTCTTGGGCATATATCCACAGAAAACTCTAATTTGAAACGATACATATACCCCTATGTTTATAGCAGCACTATTTACAATAGCCAGGACATGGAAACAACCTAAATGTCCATCAACAGATGAATGGATAAAGAAGATGTGAGATACACACACACACACACACACACACACACACACAATGGAATATTACTCAGCCATAAAAAAGTATGAAATAAGGCCATTTGCAGCAACATGGATGGACCTAGAGATTATCATACTAAGTGAAGTAAGCCAGACAGAGAAAGACAAACATCATATGATATCCACTTATATGTGGAATCTAAAAAAAAAAATACAAATGAACTTATGTACAAAACAGAAGCATACCCACAGACATAGAAAACAAATTTACGGTTACCGAAGGGGAAAGGTGGGAGGGATAAATTAGGAGTTTGGGATTAACAGATACACACTACTATATATAAAACAGATAAACAACAAGGATTACTGTATAGCACAGGGAACTATATTCAATATCATGTAATAAACGATAATAAAAAAGAATCTGAAAAAAGGATATATATATACATATATATACCACATATATATGAATCACTTTGCTGTACACCAGAAACTAACACAACATTGTAAATCAACTATACTTCGATAAAAAAAAAAAAAAATTAAGTGGCCTAAGTTTTCAATTCAAAAAAACTAGAAAAAAGAGAAACAAAACATATAGAAAAGAGCAGTTAATAAAGGTATAAGAAGAGAGAGATGAATGAGAAATCAAAATTCAAAGAAAATAAACAAAAATTGTAGTTGATCAATAAAACCAAAACCTGCTAATTTTCAAGGACAAATGAAACAAACACATCTGTGGCAAAATGAATTTTAAAAAGACAAAGAATAGAACTATTATTTTTAAAATTCAGAAAAATGTAATCAATTTAATATGAATAAATTAGAAATAAACAAAATAGCCAATTTTCTAGGAAAATATAATTATTATAATTAGCTCAGGAAGAAGAAAACCACTGAGATCCACATCCTAGAAAAAACTGAAAAGGTAGTCAAAGACCTAGCTTTTGAAAAGGCACCAGGCTCAGGTCATTTTAGGTGAATTATACCAAATTTTCAAAGAATAGGTAAATGTTATGTTATATAAACTATTCAGGAACTTAGGAAAAAAACAGAAAGCCACTCAGCTCATTTTATGAGTTGAGCACAAGCTTTCTCGAATTCAGGACTCCTGACATTTTGGACAGGACCATTAACTGGGGGAAGAGGGAGGGGCTGCCCTGAGTATTGCACGGGTTAGCATGACCCTGATACTCAAGCCAGACAATAACAAATAAAAAAAAAAAAAACCCACAGATCAATCACACTTATGAACAAAGAGTCAAAAGGCCTAAATAAAATAGTGGCTAATCAATTTATCAAGAACAGGCAGAATTTATTCCAGAAATACAATGGTGTTTGATAAGAGAAAATTCTATGAAGATAATTACTGTATTAACAAAATAAAAGAGAAAAATCATATGATTGTGTTAATTATTGCAGAGAAAAGATGTGATAAATCGTAAAACACATTCATGGTTAAGACTCTTAACAAACCAGAAATAGAAGTTTTCCTTTACCTGAAAAAAGGAATCTATGAAAAACCAATGGGAAACTTTTTATTTAATGATGAAATGCTGGAAGCATCCCAATTGAAGAATAAGACTGTACAGCCAAACCAGTATCTCAAGAAAAAAAATAATATAAGATATACACACTAGTAAACAAGACACAAAACAGTCATTATTTGCAGATTTTTTAATTGTCTACCTGAAGAGCCAAGAGAATTCACTGGCAAACTATGAGATCTATAAGGATGTCAGCAAGGAGGTCAAATACAAGATCAAAACCAGAAATTATTAACTTTTGTATACATTTGCAATGATCAATTAGAAAAACTTAGAAATAAATCCATTCGAAATGACAATTTGAAAATGCCTGACATGCAAGACTGTTGTGAAAAATATATATAAAACTTTACTGAAGGACATAAAATAATTAAAGCAGAGACATAGCTTGTCCCTGGGTGGGAAGGCTCAATATTATAAAGACTTTATTTTTTACCCCAAATTATTTATAAATTTAATGAAATCCTTAATAAAATACTAAATAGAATTTGCAAGGAATTTGACATGCTGATACAGAAAATTAAAGCAAATGAATAAACATACAAGAAAGTTGAAGCAATCTTAAAAAGAAAGAACACTACTCTTGCACCACCAGATATCAAAAAAACATTGTGAAGACACAGTAATTAAAACAGCACAATACTGGTGCAGGAATAGATGACCAGATTCACAGAACAGAACACAGACTCCAGAGACAATCCATTGAATACAAGGGAATTCAAAATATAATCAAAGTGGCATTCCAAATCATGGGAAGAAGACTAACTACTCAACAAACAGTGCTGAAATAATTTGCAAAAAGCACAAAATAAAAAATAATAAAGTCTCTTCTTCACACAAGTGACACACACATAGATTCCAGAGTAATTAAAGACCTAAACCTAAAATAACATATTAGTAGGATCAACTACATAATTTGCGGGGCCCAGTACAAAACGAAATGCAAAGCTTTCAAGATGGCAACAGCTGAGATTCAAACAAAGTGATTTACCCCTCGGGACATTTCATATAACTGGAATCATAAATGTATGGCCTTTTGTAACTGGCTTCGTTCACTTAACATATAACATTTTCAAGGTTCATCCATGTGTGGCATATATCAGTACTTCATTTTTCTTTTATTGTTAAACAATATTCTATGGTACGGATGCACCACATTTTATTTATCCATTCACCAATTAATGAATATTTGGGTTGTTTTCACTTTTTGAGTATTACTAATAATGCTGCTATGAACATCCTTGTATAAGTCAAAATGCGTCTTTAAAAAAACTGAACAATTCTATGTAAATGTGTGCTGGATGATTTAGAAAGTAGGATAATTAAAGTACATGTTTTTCTTTGTTCATCCAAACGAGTAATCCTTAACGAATCAAATGAGCCATTTTATAAAAATAATGAACAGGAAACAATCATTGGTATCCTACTAACCACAACTAACTTCCAAATTAACCTTCTCTTAGATGCTAAATATTAAGACATGAGTTTTTGTAACTGGAGAAATACGCTTGACCAGCAATTAACTTACTGATGAGAATTTCTGAAGAGAAAGGAACGAAAGGGCGCTCTGGACAGTGGCAGGGGTCAGGGTAGGGGGTTGTTTAAATCTTTCCAATCACTGGAGTAACTGAACATTTTTGGTGGCGAACATACTTTGCACTATGACTTGGAGTGAATTTTTACAATTATTTGGAATAATAAAATAATTGGAGACAAAACTATTGAAAAGCAGAGGATACTCTGTTTTTAAAGCACTTCCTCCCCGTGGATGCAATGAATTGCCCTTCAAAAGTGCAAAGGTACCAGACAGGTGAGATGGGGCCACCCAAAGGCTTTGCAGATGGCCCCTGCCTTCCGCCTGTCTCAGTATAAACTGTTATTCCTTCAGCCCCATTTACTGAGTGAGGTTCCAGGGACAAAGACACCAGCCCTTCTCCTAAGGAACTCGCACTATAAGTGCCCCAATCCCACCAAGGTGCGAATTTAAGGAAATCTTTATTTACTGCTCTTCTAGCAATTTTGTTTGAGCTCCCACAGAAAATAATGATGATTGGTAAGAAAAAAATCTTTAATCTTGTATTCATTCACTTATTCTTCTTATGTGGGAAAAAGAATATAAAAGAAAGGCTCTACCTGATTATCATCTGATGAAAAGGCAGAGGAAAAAAAACTATTAATCCTTTTTTTAAGAGTTACAATATAATAAGAAATTTGAAATCAAATTACTTACGACAGGACTTATAACCTGTTTTGAATCTTTGGTGAGCTGCATAGAGTACTATGGAATCAAAGGAAAAAAGCTACCCTGGGCTCCACTTATAAACCAGACAAGCAAAATGGGACACCCAAAGTTTCTGTGTTAAGTCAGCTGTCTGCAGCTCCACATTCATCATCCCATAAAAACTACAATGTAAATATGCTTACAATCTCAGACCAACCCAGAAAACCCTATTTAATCCACAGTGTAGCTAAAATAATATATACAGACAACATAAAAAGTGGGGAAATTACTCTGAAATCTAGGAATTAAACCAAGTGGAAAATAATTTAAATTCATTAAAAAATAAAATTTTAGCTTTTTCTTTGCTCCTCCTCAATCAAGTGCATGAAAAAAGGCGACGTGGCCTGAGACGTGGCCTGAGCAGAATGAGGACCAGACACACCCTCCGCTGAGCCGCCCGAGGCCCTGGCGCCCGGGAAGCTGCTGGACGGGACGGGGCTCTCTCCTCCCCGCTTCTCACCTCCCTCTACCTCACCCACCTCCCCTTCTCTTCTACCGAAACCCTGCTGACGGTCAGTCTTCAATCTCCATCGTTCTATCTCCACAGCGGCCCCTCCGTCGGAAAGGTCCTGACCTACAGGTGGATGCTACGAAGTGGCCAGATCACTATGGCTCATGGGCCACAGGACGGATTTGAGCTTTGATTCTGCATGGGCTGAGTTTAAGGAAAAAAGAGTGATGTGATGTGACTTCACACCCTCTGGCTGCTGGAATAATCCAGGCTGGAGACGTGTGCGCGTGGACCAAGGTGGATAGCAGGGGAAGGTGATAAGAAGCAGTCAGATGGCGACATACTTTGAAGGGGGAGCTGATGGGATTTCCTAATGGATTGAATGGAAGGTTGGGGGCTTAGACAACAGAAATTCCTTTTCTCACAGTTCATGGAGCTGGAAGGCTGAGGCCAAGGTGCTGACAGACAGACAACAGGAATTCCTTTTCTCACACAGCTTCTTCCTTCTCAGGCCTCTCTCCTTGTCTTGTAGACACCATGTTCTCTCTCCCTCCGTCTTCACATGGTCTCCCCTCTGTGAGTGTCTGTGTCCTAATCTCCTCTTCTTATAAGGACACCAGTCATGCTGGATTGGAGCCCATCCCAATGACCTCATTTAACCTTAACCAGCTCTTCACAGACCCTATCTCCAAATACAGTCACAGTCTGAGGTACTGGGGCGCTTAAGACTTCAACACACCTATTTTGGGTAGACACAGTTCCTCCCACAAGGGATGTGGTGTCAGGACGACTCCAAGGTTTTTGGCCTGACCAAATGGAAAGGTAGAGAGTCACCTGAGCTCACCACTGAACGACGGGGTGGGCTTCTGACGCATGGAGAAGGGCATTAGCAGTAGAAATCGTTATATAATAGTAAAAAGGTCAACTAACGTGAATCGGGTGCTTAGTACGTGTAAGACACCACACCATTTACAAATCAGGAAGCCAAGGCTTAACAAGGTTACACAATATGCCCAAAGTCGCGCAGCTAGTAAAGCGAATTTAAGGGATTTGGATCCAAGCACTCTAGCTGCAGCAGGCATGCCCTTAACCACTGTCTGCGCCTCCTCTGCCATAGAGAGCCACTAGGGAAGGCAGGAAACCATAAATATCACCATCAATGTGATCAAAACTAACCATAAGTATGACACCCAAGAGCTCATCAAGTCCAACTTATACTCTAGAAGTAAGCATAGATTCAAACGGTGATTAAATCATTTGTCCAATTCAAGCTACCCAGAAGAGACTTTAATTAGAATATTCTTTATTTTACACTACTAAAAAAATGGAAACAACCTAAATGTAGTTTGTTAGAAAATTATGGAATAACCTTACAATAAAACACCATGCAACCATGAATCAATGGTGAGCTACACGGATTACATGGATAGATATCTGTGTTACATTGTTTTTTTTTTTAAAGCAGGGAATAAAATTACATTTTAGAATAATCTTTTAAAAATATCATAAGTATACGTAAAAATCTAGCTGAACATACACTAAAAAGGAGAGATAGTAAGAAAGTGGATAATTTTCACTTTCTTTTTTAAACTTTTCTACCCTGCCTGATTTTCTTCTATAGTAAATATGCATTGTTTGTAAAATCAGAAAAACAACAATGCTATTGCCAATCTAGAAAGATTTTTTCAAAGCTATTTCCTTTACACTTTGCTGCTCAAACTTCCCCCAAGCTTGGGGGCTCTCAGGACCAGGCTGGCGTCTGAGCCTTCTGGGAGTCACCTCTCTCCCGTGGCTCTGACTGCACCCAAAGCAACCCTCAGAAGCGACTTGTCAATGGAAGCGTTTGACAGCTGGCACAGGGGATAACTGTATTCACAGTTCATAACTCATTTAGACCCAGAGAATCAACTTTTCCCAAATGAAGTGTCTGACCTCAACAAGTGCAAGCATATTACTCAGCCGGTATTTTTTTAATAATATCAAATCTGTCAAGATTGTCATTTATGTCAAAGACATTTGAGGATTATAAAATAAAACACCAATAATAATGTTTAAAAGCAGGAGGCAGACAAGGGCATGAAAGAGAGAGCAGGGGAAATGCTTAGGGGCAAGGCAACCCAAAAGTGGTTGCAGCATCATGCTTAATACTCATTAATTCACGCTTGCTGGACACAGCACATTCTTATTGACCTCATCATTCTATGCACGCACCAGGCTGTGCCCTACGAAGATAAAGGTAAAGAAGGCACAGCCCCTTAAGGACCACTGTCATTTTTAATACGTGGCCTGTGACGTTATCACAAACTCCGTTCCCTTTATTAAGTGGAGGCGCCCCAATGACCTGGATAATATCTGTCATCTGATAATATCGCTCTTTTACAAGTTTTGTCAATTGTTGTTTCTTTTTTTTTTTCTTTTAGATTCCATATATATGAGTGTTAGCATACAGTATTTATTTTTCTCTTTCTGACTTACTTCACTCTGTATGACAGACTCTAGGTCCATCCACCTCACTACAAATAACTCAATTTCGTTTCTTTTTATGGCTGAGTAATATTCAATTGTTGTTTCTTTTATTCTTTGCTTTTGAGGAGGTGGAGGGGAGGAATGGGATAAAATGAGGAAGAAAAAGGCACAGGAAGAAGACAGGTGGTGAAAATATGAGAGGAAGCAATAAAAACGCTGAAAATGAACACTGAATTTGGAAGACAAGGTGCCTGAAAAAGAGGACAGAACAACCGAGCAGAGTGGAAAGGTGGCGTGTGTTACAGAGCCATGTCCGGCCCTGCCAGGACGAGGAAGGCAGCCAAGGAACGCAGGGAGGGAAGTGTGGGGACACGGTGGGGGGGGCCCTGGGAGGGAAGGATGCACCCCTCCTCCCCAGGGCGCGCTTCCTGGCTGGCGGCAGGAAAATGTACAGGAAAGACTATGGAACCTTCCACCTGGCCGCCCTTTCCTCCTCTGCTACCCTGGCTGCAGGGAAGCCCTTCCAGAGTCTCAGAGGGTAGGAGCCCTGCTTCTCTAAAGAGATAAAAGAGCTGCTTTTCCCCTGAATCGTCACAGTGTCTGCTCACACGCATGGGGAAAGGAGGCCGAGGCATCTCCCCTGCAGACTCTCACGTGAGGATTCCTACACAGGACTCGATGGTCCACGGGACGAGGGGCCCAGAGTCAGCAGCTCATTTAGACTCAGAAAAGCAGCTTTTCACAACCATTTATTTCATCCTAGGAATCCATGTGTTCCCCTATTCCCCTCACCTTTGCTCCTTTGAGAATCAGCAGATTCCATTTAACAAGCTTTTTATTTGACTACATACTTTGCTAAACATTAGGGCTAAAAAGTTAAGAACAGGCCTTGCTCTTAAGGGATTTACAATCCATGGGGAAACACACAGAATTTCAGCCGCGCATGACAAATCTGTTTTTCAAACTTTTTGTTGTGGCCCTGAATAAAACCTACAGCTTATACAGCAACCCTTCGTATACTGACACACAAACATGTGAAATAGCATTTTCTCTTCTAGTCCTTTCTGCTCTGTTTTATTTAATTTTTTAAAATGGGGTCACAATTATAGCCTGAGAAATAGACAGCGTGCAGTGGGAGGACAGGGGAGGGGCCCTTAGCCCAGCCAGGATTCAGAGAAGGTCGCACGGAGAGGAAGTCTGGGCCGGGGATGGTCAAAGTGAGTTAATCCAAGAAAGGAGGACAGACATCCAGGCAGAGCAGACACCGTGAACCTGTGAGGCAAAGAAAGTGGACCTACTGGCCCCGGACATCACCAGACAGGTACCGTGATGCAGGGAAGAATGGTGACCGGGGTGCTGAGTGCACAGGGGCCAGGAGAAGGGGGTCTTGAGTGTCACGGTGCGGGGCTGTTAGCTTGTGCTGTGGGACCAGGGCTTGGCTGAAGGGTTTTTAACAGGGAATAATCTGAGTTGCCTTTTCCAGAAATCACTCTGCCTGTGTGACAACTAAATTTAAGGAAGGCGAAAACGGAAGGAGAAAGAAATGAAGAAGCTCATGCAACAGTGGAATTAAGCAGCGATGGGGTTTTTCACATGCTCTGAGCAAAGGGGGTGCAGGGCATCCCAGTGACAATGTCAGCGGGCAACAGAGATAAACGTGGGAGCCCTGAGCACACAGTGGGGGCGGAGGGGGGGCGTGACAACCATGGGCTCGGACAGCAAAGCGGTGAGAAGACTGAGCCCCGGGCAGCCGCCTCCCCTTAGCGCTGGGAAAAGGCTGAGGAGGCCACGAAGGAGACCGAAAGCTGCAGGCAGGCCAGAGCAAACCTACAGAGGACAAACGTGGAGCCAAGGGCCTGCAGCATCGCAACAGCCGCGGGTCTGGTAGCAGCAGCTGCGACGGCAGCTCCCCCCTCCCCAGCACTTCCTGCGGGCGGGCACTAGGCCTGCACACTGTATCACATACATTACACAGTTTATCACATTGATCTTTATAACAAAAGGTATTAGCATCCCATTTTATAACGTAAGGCTCGGAGAGGTTAAGTAACTTGTCTGATATCACCCGATTCGTCTGTAGCAGGGTCAGGATTCAAACCTCATGCTGAGGCCTATCTTAAAAGGACTGAACCTGACGGCACGGAACTTAGTCGCGGCCTCTGGGAAAGCAAACACGAGATGACACAGCTGTGGGGGAAACGGGAGGAGAGACGGTGAAAAAGAGAGAACAGACGTCTGTTGCAATAAAAGTGACGAGGAGGGAACCCAAACACAGGATGCCGCCCCTGAAAAGAGGGCTGGTTTAGGGTGTGAGCAAGGCGGGCAGGTTCGCGGGCTGCAAGGACAGCCGGGCCAGAGACGGAAGATGAGGCAGGGGCCCGAGGGACAACGGGGACGGGAGGTGGTGGCCCTGGACGAGGGATGCTCTCCGACCTGTGCCCCCTGAGGCCGGAGGTGGGAGGGGCGCCGCCTAGGTCCTCTGCACAGGAAAGTCATCCAGACGCTCCCTGTCTCCCTGTCATTTACTGAGTCCCTTCTCATCCTCTACGGTTTCCCTCAAACTCCACTCATTTGGGGTTTTGAACGCCACTGTCTCAAATACGGAATTTTTTGGTTGAATAGCATGAATCTTCTTCTTTAGAGGGAAGGCCTCAGGTATCGTCCACCGCCCGCAGGCTCGGGTATCTCATCTGCTCCCCGTCTGCAGGACAGGAACAGTTGCTCGGTTGGTTTCTTCTCCCTCTATAACGTCTGGGAGCAAACATTTCCCTGAGGTTTTCTAAACTATGTCACTTTGCAGGGAAACAGATGGCGTGAAAATAATGAAAACATCGCCCCTTAATGTAAACTGTCCCCGACAGTCTGTGTAATGTAAATAGAATGACACCCTGGACTTTTTGTACATTCAGAGGCTCTGCAATTCTACCATCATTTTTGTCCCACTGAGGTCTAATCCATCTTTATTGATTTTATTCTAGAAATAACTACCTTTTGATTGCTTCACCCAATTTTAACAATCCGTGGGCACTTATCTGATAGTTTTCTCATGTATTTACAGTTTATGGTTTGAATTGTTTACTGGTGTGTGCCCAGCACAACAGACACTCACAAATATCTGTGGGATGAGAGGATGCCCTCTTTGAACACAGCCCCCCTGGAGACCACCTCTTTGGAGGCCATACAATACAACCATGGAATCCGGCAAAGTTAAGTACTAAATGCTGAGCTCAAGCCTGGGACCTGAGCCCCAATAAATTCAACCAACAGACTTTTCTAAAATAAGCATTTAAAAATAAAAATCCACAGGCTGAAGATTTACATTTGTTTCTAAATCAATAGATTAGAAACTCTGGAAGACTAAACACTCGTAGTTTGAATCTATCCAAACGCCAACAGCTATTAGACTATTGCCCTAAAAGAAGACATGACCAGAAAGAGTGTGTGATTACCCTTCACCCTAGGTGCTGCCTACAGAGAGAATTGTATTTCCACCATTTGCACAAGCACGTATGGGCCTTGGTTGATTTTCAGGAAGCTGAAACATAAAGCATGGATTGACTGTGTTCCTGAAATGTCTATATTTAGACAGAGACAGGGTCAGATGATTCAAACAAACTATATAGCTAGCTGCTTACAAGTTTTTCAAATTGAATAAGTTAGAGACAGGGCTAATATTACCCCTCAAACACTTGTACACATTGTCCTCACCTTTCTGGATTCTTCAGCTCTAATCTTTAGAGTGACAGTGTTAGCTGTCTCTCTTTGTTTCATGCACAAGTATAAAAGCAGTAAACTGAATGTAAATCGTCAACATAGAAAACTCGTGCCTGGGGGAGGCATTAACAGAAGGAGACGAGGTCCAGGGAGAAGGGGCCTAAAGGCAACTCCTGTTCCCCGCGTTTCCAAGCAGGCATCCAGCTATGATGGATCCTGGTGTCAGTCTCATTAAATGCTTCTAAATGCTACCTTTGCACTATATGTGCAACAAAAAGTGGGTTCCTATTTCCTGGTTCCGTATAGAAATGTACTCTGACAAGGGCCAGTCATAATCTGCTGAGAAAAAAAACTGTGAATATGCTCTCTTCCAAAGTGGACTGCCGTCTCTGAGGCTGTGGCTTTTCCCTCCTACAGGTCAGGCAACTCCTACTGTAGACAGAACATTAAGTCTGGACAGAGAGACACTGAGGATGGCTAGGTTTCCTGTATTTCTTTCCAAATGCTTTCTCGGTTTCTATAACGCCTCTTCCTCCCTCTATTAGCAATCGTCATTGAAGTGATCATTGAAAGTTGACTATAATTCTAATTTCTAATTATTATTTTATAGTCCTTTAAAATGCATTAAAGGGCATTTTATACAGTGCAGAAATAGTCCATCTAATTATCCAAAAGCTTTATAAAATCATCAAAACTTTGTTTAAAAACAGATCCAAACATGATTAATTGCTTGTCCAGTATAAGCAAAGCAATGTTTTTGGCAAGAGATTTGTAATTCACTCCAATTAAGTAATTAATAAAAACACTTTTAGCAATGAGTTAATACATTGCATTATACAGGCAGTTATGCTTGAAAGTAGTACTAAAAATGATGTTAAGCCAAGTAAATTTTAATGAGAAACATCAAATTGCACATCAATTGCCACCTTTCATACCAATTTTTCATACAGTAATTATTGCATTATTAAGAAAAACCCAATATAAAACCATAACCTGTTATCCAAACTTAATGCAAGTACAACACTCTCTTTTAGAGACTGAGTCTGTGACATGGTTCTTTTGCCTTTTATTTGATCTGTACTGTCAATGTTAATTTAAAAAGGAAGCATCTTTAAAAATCAGCAACAGTGAGAGGGAAATTGAACCATACATGAGGAAAACACAGGCCACTAAATCCTGGCCGAGTGTATAGCCTGCAGTCATTAAAACACGTAGTCAAGTGCAGTCATTAAAACACATAGTCAAGTGAGGGTTTTGTTACAGGCTTTGGCTGACTTTCCAGATTTTCCCCAGCAGGTGGGTGTTTCATCTGAGTAGGTCAACCATCCACAGAAGGCCACAACCTGCAAATCCTGCACAGCCTAGAAGGGCAGGTGGATATTTTAGGAAAGAAGCATCCTGATCTTTGGTTTATGCCATTAGCACAGCAAATAACTAAATTTAACAACCATAAGTGATTCACCTCAGAAGTACCATATGATTCCTGCCTTCTGCTGGAGTGATTGAGACCCACATCAGATCAGTCTCTCTAGAAAACAACCTCCCAGAGTCTCCAGCCAAACCTCAGGTCTCAGCTCACTGGTTTCACTTGCAATATGACAAATTCAGGTAGTGACTTTCAGTGCTGTGAAATGTAATTGTATTTCCACTGACGTTTATGTAAAGGTGCCTTCCAGGAGCCTGTTACTGCCCTGAAGAAAACCATCTGACCTGAAAGTAGACCATGGAAAAGTCAAACCTAAATCCTGATCTGACCACGCTCACCTTCTCACACAGGGACTAGATGCCCCCAAGGGGACATTTCACATGGTCTGGGGTGACATTTTTTAACTGTCACGGCTGGGGAGGGGTGGGGGACCACTGGCATCTTGTGAGGAAAGACCAGGGATGTTGCTAAAAATCCTGTAATACAATGAATGGCCAGCCCCTCACAACAAAGAATTATCCAGCCCAAACTCAGTCAAGGATGCTGAGTCTGGAAACCCTGAACTGTAAAGATAAGATGAAGGGTTCCACCTACACCTGGACGACACAGAAACCCGTGCCTCATAAACAAAACGACGCTTCCCACCCCTCAGTCTTCTCGCCGTCTCTGATACGCCAAGGGTAGGCAGTTACAGCCTTGCTCTGTGAAAAAAATATTGCTTGGCCTGCTGAAATAAATGTATTGCAAACTCATATATCCATTTTCGTAGTTAATATTCACAGCCTTAAAAGAAAAAAAAAAAAAAAAAGACTAAATGCCCCCCCCAAAAATCTCCCCAGAGAGACAATGTTTTGTTCTTTTAGAAATGCAATTACAGTTACATTTTCCTTAAATTCATGTGAAATGATAAACACTTAACATCGTCTGTTTGCTTGCTTGCTTTTCTGTCTTTTTTTTTTTAAACAAGTTGGCAGAAACACAGAGAATAGACAAACCACAGAGTTTATCAAACAGATACACATGGCACTCTGGGTGGCCTGAAAGTCACGGAACCCCACCTCAGGCTCTTACAAAGAGCATTGACTGAGAAGCCAGGCTTCACTGGGGAGCCAGGGGCACAGGCTGATGCAGACAACACAGCCCCAAGCCAAGCACATATAAACAAACAGTCCTGTCACCAGACTCATCCCGAAATTTCTACTAAACAGCCAGACCAGGACAGTGTTTTCTCTTAGGAAAAACCAATCAAGCTCCAGAATTTAAAAATAAAATAAATAAAAAATATTAAGACTTCCATCAGGCCCCTAAATTATTTCTAAACGTTCAGGAAACGTTTATCTTGCTGCCAAGATGATACATGTCAGGGGCTGTGGCATTTTATTTCCTAAGATACCCGGAGTCCTGCTGAGGCTCTGCTTTAGTGACTGCGGATCAGGACTCCACAGTCTTTGGTCCTGTTCTGATTTCCTCTGCCGTAGGCAAGAGAAGGGGCTGTCTCGAGTGTCCTGCGTGGAAAGGAACCTAGGAACGTGTAAAGATTAGAGCCGCCGTCCACCTGAAAAGTCATTTCGATGTTTCAATTAATGTTTCAAAGAGGAAGGAAATTTGAGCTTTCAGTGAAATACAGGCTGCAGCCACACAAACCATGAGCAATATTTTATGACCTGAACTTTCCCACACACTCCTGATTTCAAACATTCTATTCTTTTAACCGTGTATATAACATCAAATGTCTTAGAAATGTAAATATCTCTACATCTCAACTCTGAGACTGCCCCCCACACACAAATTGCATAAAAATTCTTTTAGGCTAGGTGTGTGTCCTGATTTTTGGTTTCAGGAAAAAAAAATTTTTTTTTTTTTTACTTTTCTTTTTAACTATTAGGAACTAAAAAGGTAGATTGCTACAACACATCTTACACCAGAAAAATCCTGATTAATTAAAGATTTAAAGGTAAAAAATGAAAATAAATGTGAATATTTATACAAATTCCAATACTTATATAACCCAGGGTTGAGGAAGCACTCTCTCAACACTAAACTACAGACAGAAAGCACAGGAATTCCCTGGCAGTCCAGTGGTTAGGACTCCAGCTTTCATTGCCAGGGCCCGGATTCAATCCCTGGTCGGGGATTTTAGACCCTGCAAGCTGTGCAGCGCAGCCAAAAAAAAAAAAAAAAAAAAAAAAAAAAACAGACAAAGCATGAACAAAACATTTTATTACATTTTAGAAAAATTTTCCATATCAACAAAACAATATAAACAAAAGTAAGCACAATAACAAACAAACTAGTGGAATGCTACAACAAACTAGGGAAATACTGCAACAAATACAAAAGACAAGGTGTTAAGCAACTGAATATTTATAGAGCCCTTAGAAATCAAAAAGACAAGGATAAATGGCTGAAGAGAAAAATAAGCAAAGATTATTTTTTGCATAAGCAAATATGCAATTGGTGGAAAAATAAACGTGAAAAAACTTCAATCTCTCCAGTACTCACAGAAACACAAATTAAAACAAAGAAAAGATATGTACTTTCTGCCTAGTAAATGGGTATCAGTTCAGAGCGATGCTAACATGCAGTGAGGCTGAGGCTATGGGGAGCCAGTGGCTTCCTCATGGCTCATGGGCCTGTAAAGAAGTGAAGCTTTTATAGAGGCAATTTGATTTTAAAATGTTGTTTCCTTTGACTCAGCCATTCTACTTCCAGGGTTTATCCGAAAGAAACAAAGTGAGACGTCCGTAAAGATGCATGTATTAAATGCACTGCTTACCATTTTAAGGGAACAACAGGGGCTGCACGCATCTGCCTCCACACCTGCTGACCCCACTGTCTAAAGGGCCCCCCACGCCCGCCTCTGCCCACCTGCACCCTCGTTACGTCGTTCAGGCCCCATCACCCTTCACTCAGGTGATCGCAACCGCTTCCTCAACAGCATCTGCCCCTTTCCAGGTCATTCTCCCTCCACCTGGCCATCAGAATGAGATTTTAAAAACACAGACCACGTAACTTCATACCCCTGGCAAAAGCCTTCCAGGGCCTTCCATAGCCTGAAGTCCAAACTCCTCAGCCCCTGTAGAGCGCTGCGGCTCTCCTGACCCCTGGTCACGGCGCCAGCCTCCTACCGCCACCCCCAGGACACACTCTGCAGGTCGTGCAATGGGCCAAGCTGGTCTCCATGCACGCTGTCGTGCCCTCTCCTGAACACGGGTCCCCCCCGTCGCTCCAGCCCTTAGCTGAGCCATCCCCCTCCAGAGCATCCTCAGGGTGCGTGGCGGCGGGCACTGCCTCCGGGGACCCTCTCCCCATCCTATGTTTGAGCAGGTGTTGCTCCTCCGTGCTCACTGCCACGTGCCTTGCAATTGTCCAGTCATAGCACTGACTGCGCTGGGTGGGAATTAGAGGTTTAACTGTGGGTTGCTTGGTTTGCAGGCAGCTCAGGTCACCTCTGTCACTGCTTGGCCCTCTCAGAGGACACAGATGTCTCTGCGTGACCACCAGCTCCCTCCCTCATTCACGACCTGAGACCACGCGACCCTGGGCACAGGGGCTGGCACTGCACATCCTACTGACCACGTGTGTGGTTCTTGGGTCCTTATTAAAGGAGAAATCCTTTAAGCCCTATCAACTGTGATTTGTGTTGTTCTGGAAACAGAGATCCCACATAGTTCCTGCTCTTCTTTTTTCTAGGATAAGCTGTTCATCATCTCAAGAGAGCACATTATAACATGACAGCTTTCACAAACCAAGGAGAGAATTTTAAAAATAGATCCTTCCTTCTAGCACCTTTGGTGATAGTCAAAGAGGAAAAGCAACCTAATGTCCCTCACGAGGAAACTGATTAAATAAAGTATCCATCAACACAGCAGAGGACTGTACCGCCAGGAGAGTGAGAAAGTCTTTACATGCACATTCACTCGGAAACGTCGGGAAAGAGTATAAAGTGGAAAAAAGCAAAGCGATGAACAATAATGTAACAGTCTTCTACGTGTCTAAAAAGGGCAGGCACGTGCATATGTGTGCCGGCTCGTGCACCGAATACCCCTGGGAGAACCCACCTGTGGGGAGGAAAACTGGGTGTCTGTCAGGGGCTGGGATGGGGAGACAGACTTCACTCTGTATAAATCTCTCACTGTTCAGCCTCATTAGTCTACTATGCATTTCAATGACAGCTTACTCTGGATTTTTACTTAACTAAGCAGATATGAATGTCTGACAAAACTCTTTATATGAGAAGCACAAAGGCTAATTTTAACACCCCCTTTTTCCCCCAAAAAACCCCTTACAACTCCCAGTGCCCCTGAACAAGGCTGCCAGGTGGCAGCAGTGGCACAGCTTCCTTGCCAGGTCATCTAGGGGAGTCTCAGGAGCCGGCTGGTGCCTTCGTTCCTTCGTCTGCTCCGCCCCTCTTTCTCAGTGCTCACCCTAGACCGTCCTGAGGAGCAGACACTGCAAAACACCCCGCTGTCTAACAGCGGCAAAGGCACCCATCTCACCAGAGGCCTGTGACGCCAGGACGCTTTCCCCCCAGTAAGTGGTGCTGAAATCAGCCTTGAAGGAAAAGCAACACTCTGCATTTGTCAGCAAAACAGCACACCCTACAAATTCTGCTTTTGGGGCCCATACTACTACAAAGAAAATGAATGGGTAAACTAAAGAAAACATGAATGGAGAGACTAAAGAAAACAAGAAAAGGAAGAAAAAAAGAGCTTTTCCTTTTCCATTCCCTTGGTACAGCCAACACAGCAGGACAACAGGGTAGGCTGATTTCCTCTTGACTAGGATCAGGTTACAGATCCTGTCTATAACTAATAAGTTGTAGCTCATACCTCAGATATGTTTTTCCTACATCTTAAAGACGTGTGCAAGGGAGAAATATGCTCTGGATCTCCTGTGTAAATCCCAGTGCCAACCAGGTACCATGCTCTCTCCATGTGACCAGCATATGGCTATGGAGAGAAGGCCCTTTCCCAATGGAGGACTGCAATGGAGAGAAAATTCAGCAGAAACTCCAAACGAAATAACGATAACCATGAACCATCTTACTTCTTGTCTTCACACCAATATGAAAATAAATACCTCTAAAACAAAACTGCTAAATTTAATTACCAAGTTTTAAAAAAAGACTCCATTAATTCAATATTATCCAAACATGGGAGGGAAATAAGGAGTATTACGAAAATTCTTAAATGAGAAGGAAAAATTCAGTCCAGTTGTCTTGTGACACCATCAGTGGAAATGATATTCATTAGTTGTTGTTACCAAAAAGAGGATGTTACGAACCTGACATAAAGACAGATTTTGAAAATTTAGTCCTTGAGACATCACATATGCGTACGGCTGACACTACGTAAACTAACTAGTACGATGACTGTCAAATTCAGGTCTAACAAATATATATAAATTCAAATCAAACTAAAAATTGAGTGAGAGCTTATTCTATGTCAGAACTTACTCTGTCTCACCCCACAGAAGATGTTCTCATATCCAATAACTCACTGAATCCTTGACATAACTTTGGGGGGGTAGGTATTTTTTTTAATATTTTAATTTTATTGGAGTATCGTTGATTTACAATGTTGTTAGTTTCAGGTGTACAGCAAAGTGATTCAGTTATACGCATACATGTATTCATTCTTTTTTAGATTCTTTTCTCATATAGGTTATCACAGAATATTGAGTAGAGTTCCCTGTGCTGTACAGTATGTCCTTGTTGGTTATCTATCTCATATATAATAGTGTGTATATGTTGAGCCCAAGCTCCTGATGTATCCCTCCCCTCCACGTTTCCCCCTTGGTAAACATAAAGTTTGTTTTTGATATCTGTAAGTCTGTTTCTGTTTTGTAAATAAGTTCATTTGTATCTTTTTAAAATTAGATTCCACATATGACTGATATCATGATACTTGTCTTTGTCTGACTTACTTTACTTAGTATGATAATCTCTAGGTCCATCCATGTTGCTGCAAATGGCATTATTTCATTCTTTTTTATGACTGAGTAATAGTCCATTGTATTATATATATGTACCACATCTTCTTTATCCATTCCTTTGTTGATGGACATTTAGGTTGCTTCCATGTCTTGGCTATTGTAAACAGTGCTGCAATGAACATTGGGGTGCATGTATCCTTTCGGATTATGGTTTTCTCCGGATACACATGCCCAGGAGTGGGATTGCTGGATCATATGGTAATTCTTTTTTTTTTTTAAAGATTTCTTTATTATTTATTTATTTTATTTTATTTATTTTTGGCTGCGTCGTGTCTTAATTGCGGCAGGCGGTCTTCTCTCTAGTTGTAACTTGCGGGTTTTCTCTCTCTAGTTGTGGTGCGCGGGCTCCAGGGTGCATGGACTCTGTAGTTGTGGCATGCGAATTCCAGAGCGCGTGGGCTCTGTAGTTTGTGGCACGCAGGTCTCTCTAGTTGAGGCGCGCAAGCTCAGTAGTTGCAGCACATGGGCTTTGTTGCCCCGCGGCATGTGGGATCTTAGTTCCCTGACCAGGAATCGAACCCGCGTCCCCTGCATTGGAAGGCAGATTCTTTACCACTGGACCACCAGGGAAGTCCCGTGGATCATATGGTAGTTCTATTTTAAGTTTTTTAAGGAACCTCCATACTGTTCTCCATAGTGGTTGTACCAATTTACATTCCCACCAATGTCAGGTAGATATTATTATTCTCATTTTGCAGAGGAGAAAACTGAACCTAAAAGACACTGTAGCCTTGCCTGGGTCACTCAGGTACTAAGTGTCAACAACAGGACTGGAACCTGGGCCCTCAAGTTCTGAGACCAACGACGTTCCTTTATAAATACTATTAGTGAGGTTTTCTTTTCTGTTCCTTACTGTCAACAATGTCAACGTTAATTAAAATGCCTTTTGACAGAACACTGATATCTTGACCAGGTTATTCTATTTGCCCACATAGAACATCTGTATTTAAACTGTTTTTATAGCGATGGAACTTTTCTTTGGTTTTATCTAAGTAAGAGAAGCAAATGGGGAGAAAAGAGAGAAAAAAAAAGACTAAAAAGAGATCAAACAAGAAATAATAAGCATCATTTAGGGGTTCCTTTTCTATTCCATATATCTTTTTCTAAATTCAAGTCAATTAAACTTAGCCACTCGTTTTTGTGCCGACGTGTGCCAGACACCGATCGAAGCACCAAAAGGGTCCCTACGCTCAAAAATCTCGTAATCTAGCAGAAGAGCCAGACCTGCAAATAAAAAATGACTAAATAATTTCATGAGTATTAGAGTAAAAAAATTACATGGCAATACAGAGGAAGAAGGGAATTAATGCATCTTCTGGGAAAGGGGTTGTGGCGGGAGGGTTCTGCTGAGGTGGTAGCATCTGGCAGAGGAATGGGAACCGGCCGGGAAGAAGAGAATTACAAGCAGAAGCATTAATGGAAAGATATGGGCCCTACCCTACCACCTGCATTGATAGAGAAAAAACTACAGAGAGACATCTCAGAGCATGGGGTGATCAAATGTACACAGGAGGTAAGCAGAAAAGGAGACAAAGGTGGTTCCAAGGTTTCTTGCTTGGGTCATAAAAAAGAAAAAAAAAGCCATTAGGAATGCCGTAGGAACTATTGCAGGAGAAGCAGACATAAGGAGAAAATCATGAATAGTATCTGGGACATGGTGAACTCCAGATGCTGTAAGAGATTCCATGAGGCTTAAGAAAATAAGCCACTCAAGTTTAGAGGAGTGATGGGGTTCACAGATCTGAGGATAGTCCCTCAGGGAGTTTACAGAAGTATCACTTGTTTACCATTCTTGGTTCAATTTCTTAGAAATGAACAGAGGGCTGAAGAAGTCTGCATCAAAAGAAAAAACACTGACTTGTGGTGAAAGCCCTGGAGTTTCAGAAAACAGTATACCACGGCTCTCTTATTTATAGCAGTTCTGATCAAAACAGAGAGAGATGATCAGCAAAGGTCCTATTCATACACTTGTGGGACTATAGATCTATAGACAGAATAAATAACAATTAGGAGACTTTCAAACACAGCTGTTCCCAGTGCTGGCTCTTCCTGCAGCAAGGGGAGGGCTGCTGCCTGCTCTCAGCCGCAAGCACCAATGCCCATGGAGCGCTCCCGCAGATTTGGGTGTTCTAGCTACTCGGGAAATCCTGCCTGTCTTCAAAATGAGAAAAACAAGAGTAGGAACCCATGAGGTTACTTCCTCAAGTTAAATGGAGAAATCATCAAAAGCATCCTCTAACCCACATTCCTTTTTAGACTAAAAGAAAAGGCAATAAACTAGGGGTGTTTACCTCTGAAGAGCCTGTTCTAGGTCCTGGGAGAGAAGACACACCAGGCGCATTCTGGCTGGGAGAACACAATCTGAACTAAGGGTCACGTGACTCTTCTGCATCCTTGGGCGAATGACCTCCTAGGATACATCTCCATCTGTAAAGAGAGGCCTCCTAAGAGCTCACCTGGAGGGTCTGGGAGAAGCTTGGACAGACAGCCCAGGTCACCTGTAGGCACCACACAGACGCACAGCAGCCATCCCCTCACTCCCTCTGGGGTTAAGCAGGAAGCAGCCCCCTTCCTCTCAAGAAGCCCCCATGTCAGGAAGGAGAGTGCATTCTCCTCCCTTTAAGTTTCGGGAGGACTGGGCTTGCCCACTCCCCCAAGATTCGGGGATGGTGGGGATTCCTCCTGCCCAGGACAGGAGACCGGGAAGGAGGAAGGGTCCACGTTCCCTGGTCAGAAAAACACATCAACGGCCACCAGAGCAAGAGGAAATGCTGGCAGTCGTATCTGTGCAATGAGGAACCAGAAGGAAAGAGCCGATGGCTGCAGTTCAGTAGGGTGAGATTTGGGAGGCTCTTTTCTAAAGTTAAGCAAGACTACAAAGTGAGTCTGCACCCGCGTGTCTGATGACTTTATCAAGCTGCTCTGTGTCCCGCCTTTCTTCTCAGGAGCCTTTTCTGGATTTGGAAATTTTATCTTTATGGTGCAGTACACCACGATTTTCAGGAGCCTACACATCTCATCCCAGATCTATCTAGACACCCGGAGGTGACTCCTCACAAAGGGCAGGTCTCCCCTGGTCCCATTCCCATCCCCCTGGCTCTCCTAACCCTAACCCTCAGCATTTAAATGTGCTCAAGCCTCTCCACCCGTCCTCAAAAATCCAGCTCCCCAAACCATTCACCACTAATCCTGAGAAATTTTCTGAACTCCAGCCCCTATTTTTTCACCTCCTACTCACCCCTCAACCTGTCACTCATTGAAATGGATGTTTACCAAGGCCACCCACAACCTCCAAGATACTGGATGCAAGAGGGGTTTCTGAGTCCTGTCTTATTTGATAATCACAACGATGGCATCACCGGTCTGCTGAGCACTTCTTATATGTCACCTACGACCCTCCATACTGTGCGGACTTTATCTCATCTCCACTACAAGTCGATGAAGGAGGTTTTACAAGCTGCCTGTCTCTGTGTTTTCTCCTCCCTCCTTTGGTCTCCATTTGGGGCTGCTCTTGGCTGGGGCCCCTTAAACACTGATGTCCCCCAGGCTCTATACTGGGTTCTTCATCCCTGGGGTGCTCTCATCCAGCTCCTGGCCTCAATTATTATGCACAGAAATCACAACCTGTCCCTCTGGCCAGGCTACTGACTGGTCTCTCCAACTGGTCCACTGTCACCCTCACAGATGTCTCACGGTTAATGTGTCCACGGAGACCTCAGCTCCTCCCCCCTACCCGAATTAGGTCCTTCCTGTGCTCTCCCGGCATCCTGCACAGCCTCCTTCCTCGCCCTGACCACCCCACGCTGTAGTTGCCAGATCTCTGCCTATCCTGAGAACTATCGCTGTTCCCGGGGCCTAGCACTGGGCTAGCGTGCAATAAGTGCTCACTCGGTGATTATGAAATTAATTAACACGGAGCCACAGAGCCTTGGGCCAGGCAGGTAACCTCCCTGGACCTCAGCGTCCTCACCTGGAAAATGACAGCAATGAATCAGGGGCACAGAAGGGTGTTAAGTTACATCCTGCAAGCTGCCCTTCCAAAAGGGTCCGTAGTCAAATAAGCTGAGACATTCTGCATGTCCCCCTCTCGCCATTAGAGAGCACAGTGAGAGCTCTGACAATCTTTTGTTGTTGTTTAAATAAGGGTCTCCCAAACTCATTTGACCACAGAATCTTCTTTTCCTGGAGTGTCTCAGACCCTCCGGAGTGAGTAGTGTACACGCTTTAGCAAATACTAGACCAGTGATTCTCAATGGGGAGCAATTTTGCCCCCAGATGACACTTGGCAAAGTCTGGAGACATTTTTAGTTCTCACAAAGGGGTGGGGGGTAGGGGGAGAGGTGCTCCTGACATCTAGTGGGTAGAGACCAGGGATGCTGTTCAACACCCTGCAATGCACAGGACACAAAGAATTATCAGCCCCAAATGTTTATGGTGCCCGGGCTGAGAAACCCTGAGCTAGACTGCTCTTTATCATCTGGGTCCCTTCCAGCTCTAAAACTGCTGACGCTACTGAGCCACAGAAACATACGAAGACGCTTCACATGGAGATAATGGGACATCCCATTTAGAACAGAGCCTGGACAAAGATGCATTCCTTTTAAACTGACAAATAGGGTTTGATCAAAATGTTCACCAACCATTCCTGGCCATTTTCATTTATGTCTTCAACTGTTTATTTCACATGTGTATTTTCAATTTGTGCATTTTGTCAATATTTTATTTGCACTATACTAGTAGTATTACGTGATGGGGCAATAATTGGAAAAATCACTTTGGTTACTTACTATAACAAGTAAAGCAAAATTAAAGAGAAATGTGACAGCTGACAACCCATTGTGCAATCAAATGTCTTGTAAACATTCTGTGAAGGATCTACCCTGTTCTGTCTTGAAGAATAACTTAAGTAGTGCAAAAAGGAATGACTTTAATATGTCATTTTAGCTAAAAAAAAATTTCTCTGCATCTAAATTTCATTTGCTTCAGGAAAGAAGGAAAAGAAAAAACAAATTGCTTTAATTTTACGTACATCGAAGGATAAAATGAATAACTACCAAAGAGCAATTTCACATGGATTTTTTTCAGCTGCCCCCCCCCATTTTTCCCTCACCTTGAAAAGTTTTTGAGTATAAATTATTTTGTTTGCTAGAATGAAAATCTGATCATGATAGTAAAGCAAGATTCATCCCCAAGCAGTTTCAGAGAGTATTTTAAAATATTATTTAATTTATTCTTCTAAAGAAAATCTTTGCAGTTAAATAATCATATAATAGTAATAATAAGTTTTACAATGGTTAACATTTATTGAGCACTTGGGAAGTGCCAGGCAAGTGCTTTTCACACATGATCTCATTCTCATACTCACAGGAACACCTAGAAATAGATACTATTATCAACCCCATTTTACAGAAGGGGGAAACTGAGGTTCAAGAAAGGGAATTATTCCCCAAAGTGACATTTGCTAGGAACCTAACAAAAGAGCCAGTCCTCACATGTGTCTGATTCTAGAGTATTTGATTTTATGAATAATAGGCCTTGTTTTGTCTGTTTGTGAGCAATTCAAAGCTACGCAAGCAGAAATGTCAGCTATCATGAAGAATCAGCAAAAGACTTAATTCTGATGGGCATGGCAGTAACGTTTAGACATCCTAAATGAAGAGAGTGATCGAAAGAAAATAATTTTAACTGTTTTCATGCAGACACTCTCCCTGTAAATTGTTAGCATTTGAAACATTTAGTTCATAGAACTGACAGCAAATATGGCCAACTTTTTTGTTTTGTGAACTGGAAACAGTCACCTGGAAAGCAGACAGGATTGCTTTAGAAAACATCTGATGGTTCCTCAAAAAAATTAAACATAGATTTACCATCTGACCCATCAATTCCACACCTAGGTATACAGCCAAAGAGAAATGAAAACAACTGTCCACACAAAAAACTGCACACAAGTTTTCATAGCAGCATTTTTCATAATAGCCAAAAGGTGAAAAGAACCCACATGTCCATCAACTAATAAGTGGACAAAGCGTGGTAGATCCATACAATGGAATATTATTCAGCCATAAAAAAATAACGAAGTACTAATACTACATGCTATAACATGGAAGAACTTTGAAAACATTCTGCTTAAGTAAAAAAAAGCCAGTGGCAAAAGACCACATATTGTATGATTCCATTTATATGAACGGTCCAGAACAAGCAAATTCAAAGAGATAGAAAGTAAATCAGTGGTTGCCAGGGCTAGTAGTGGCTGCCAGGGCTAGTAGTGGCTGCCGATGGGCAAGGTGTTTCTTTCTGGGGAGATGAAAATGTTTTGGAATTAGATAGTGGTGATGGTTGCACAACTGTGAATATACTAAGAACCAATAAATTGCACACTTTAAAAGGGTGTATTTTACATTATGTGAATTACATCCCAATAAAAAAGCAGATTGGATAACTGCAATAAACAAAATAAACAATAAGCTCATGTTTAAAACTTGAATTGGCTCAGACAAATATGTGTACCAACAGGATTTTGGAATTTTAAGTGGACATGCTGATTAACCATAATGACTTAGGTCATTCATAGGGGAAAAAAAAAGCCCTGTAGATTTAAATTCCATATACATGAAATATAGCTGAATAAAATCTGAAATTCTGACCTAGAGGTATCTTCTAATACCTATTATCACGGTTACTCCCAGTCACTGACGTACACTGAGCAAGGCTGGTAAACGACACTCCACCCAACAACTAGAAACAGCAGTGACCATTACAGAGCTGGGGATTGGCAGGGTGGGGCGGGGGGAGTGTGGAATCTATCGTCCTCCCTTCATGCCAATGACCCTTAACTGGCACAGACAATCAGAGGCTGACAGTGGGTTGTGGAAAAGTTGATTTTCTCATACAGCTGACAGTTCCAAAGACTAGAATGCTAAAATTCTAGACTTCTACTTTAGATTTCACTCTTTTTGTTAAAGATATTAAATGACGTAAGAGCACTTTGTATTCATTTAAATACAAGGAAAAAAAAATTTGTCCTGACAGGTCCAACTGGAAATCATTAAAAGAGATGGGTCCTAGAGAATCTGGTTTTTGGTATTTTCTAAGTAAGCCACAAAAACTAAGGCTAAACTCAGGAGACTTTCCTGTAACTCCATTATTCTACTTAACTCAATTTAAAGGTTTAGATGATTCAAGTAGTATAGGTCTACACTCTATAGTCTTCATCTAACAGCCTCTGTGTTTGTTCATTTATTCTGCAAATGTTTCTTGAGCACCTACTATGAGCCAGGCACCAGGCCTAGTGCTAGGGACACAAAGATGAATAAAAACAGAGATTATCTCTGCACTAGAGGGTTCTCGGCCAGTGGGCAAGACCGTCATCAATCAAATAATAAAATACACATATAAAAGTGTGCATTGAACATTACTGATTTAGAAATTATATAAATTCTAGGAAAGCTGAATCTTATAGTAACTATTAGGATTCTCCAAGCTTTATGTTATTCACTGTCATGCAAGGGAATCTTATTTTATTAAAATAAGATATTAGACTTTAAATTTTTATTGCATTAATTTTTATTTTTATTATTTTTATTATTACATGTAATTTTTATTACATTACTTGGGAAAATCACCTTGATCTGGATGTGCTTATAGACCCTAGAGGGTTCCGGAAAGTGTAAAATTAAGAAAAGCAAATGCTGCCATATAGAATATATAAACAATAAAGAGTATATCCATTCATATATTTCAATAAAAAAGATTCATCAAGAAGGGTTGCAAGTTGGATGTTAAATTAAACAGCTACAGTTTGAAGTTAACAGCAGCCTATAAAACCAAAGTCAGATGCTAAGTGACATTAGTGAAAATGGCAGACTAGGACGCTCTAAAAGTCCATTCCTGCACAAAAAATAAACTGGCAAAACTGTCTAAATCAACTTTTTTTTGGCACTGTGGAAACAACCAAGAGATTGCAAAAACCAGGGGAACACTTAATCAATAAAAAACAGCTGAATCTCAGGAGCAACAGTCAGCTTTGTGGTATTATAACTTGCCCTGTTCTCATCCTCCACTCCCCAGCTAAGTGGAGGCGGGGGAACCTAGAAGCCAACAGCCCACATTCCCAGTTCACATACCATTACCAGAAGAAGCAGAACAGAGCTTATTCGGAAAGAATTGTGGTTGTTTGTTTTGATCTGGTTGTTTGGCTCAGCTCAGAGGGCTTGCCTCAATCTCTCCTAACTGAAACTCTAACAGTATTAAGGTGGCAACCCTGGGCTTTTGTCAAAAACACTTAAATGCAAATATATTTGCTGCTGTTGCCTAGGAGCAATGGATAATGGTTGAGGTAAACAATAAATGAACCAAAAAGCTTGGGAAGAAAGGCTGGGGGATGAGACGCTTTGGCAAATAAGGGCTTTGAAAAAGACCAGACATATTCCTGGGAATCTAGGCAGGTACGTGCGTACATGCTCAGGAAAGGCCCCCAAGAGCCCAAAACTGTCACCTCTGGCTAACCTTCAGGTTCTGTGCAATCAGGAAGTGAAGGCTAGGACAGAGTTGCCAATTTCAGTCTGATCTGAACTAGCTGACCACTAAGCTAACAAAATAGAGACATCAGAAGCCACACATGACAAAGAATATCAACTTTGGGCTTCCCTGGTGGTGCAGTGGTTGAGAATCTGCCTGCCAATGCAGGGGACACGGGTTCGAGCCCTGGTCTGGGAAGATCCCACATGCCGCAGAGCAACTAGGCCCGTGAGCCACAACTACTGAGCCTGCGCGTCTGGAGCCTGTGCTCCGCAACAAGAGAGGCCGCGACAGTGAGAGGCCCGCACACCACGATGAAGAGTGGCCCCTGCTTGCCGCAACTAGAGAAAGCCCTCACACAGAAACGAAGACCCAACACAGCCAAAAATAAATAAATAAATTTTTAAAAAGAATATCAACTTCCCAAAATTAGTACAGAAAAGTCACTGAGCAAACAACAGGAACCACAACAAGCAGCAACAAACCCTGGGGTGTGGAACCTTATTTCCAGAATTGCCACATTAAAATATTAAAAATATCCAGTTTTCAACAACAAAAAATTACACAGCGTGCAAAGAAACAAGAAAGTGTGGCCCATATACAGGAAGAAAAAAGGCAACTAATAGAAACTGTCCCTGAGGAGGCCTCACATTGGACTTATGAGAGAAAGACTTTAAATCAATTATTTTAAATATGGTCAAAGAGCTGAAGGGAATCCTGTACAAAGGACTCGAGGAAATCATGAGAATGATGTCTCATCAAATAGAGATTATCAACAAATAGATAGAAATGATTTTTTTTTTTAAAAAAAGAAGCCAAATAGAAATTCTGGATTTCAAAAGTACTATCACTGAACTGAAATTTCCATGAGAGGGGCTCACTAGCAGATTTGAGCAGGCAGAAGAAAGAATCCACAAACATGAAAATAAGTCAACTGATACGATCCAGTCTGAAGAGCAGAAGGAAAAAAGAATGAAGAAAAATGAACAGAGACTAAGAGACCTCTGGGACACCACTAGTCATAGAACATGTGCATGATGAGAATCCCAGAACAAGAAGAAAGACAGGAGGACAGAGGAATAGTTAAAGAAATAACGGCTGAAAACTCCCCAAATTTGATGAAAAATAAGAACTGATGTTTACTCAAGGGCAAAACTAACAGAAGTGGTTGTATGAGACGACTGAACCAAGCCACTGGGCATTTCTGACACAGGAAGAGTGAGAGTTTAATAGAAGAGAATGCCTTGTGAATGAAAATCCAGTGAGAGGTGAGTGGTGTGGTAGGTCTAAAAGCACTCCACGCTAAATATCCTCCAGATAATGAGAGGAAGCGGCAGAGAGAAACCCGGGCCTCCATCCACGGCCCTTCCCTCTCCCTGCCCTCCTACCCCTTTTGTAGCTGTGAGCTGCTATTTCTGGGGTCTCCCCCACTCCTCACAGCCAGACTGCCCCATGCCTCCTGCAGACCTCCCCCAGACCTCCCCCCACAACTGCCACATCACCAGGGTGGGGGGCAGCCACTGTTATGGACCAAGACTGTCATCTCCCTTTGACGAGGAAGTCTGACTGCTGTGACCAGCAGAGAAGTCCAACACAACCCACATTTCAATCACTGGTTGGAGGAGGGGGCAGGAAGTGAGCTTATTTTGAGCACTTACAATATTTTATTATACTTAGTGATCATTTAAATTCACTCTTAGAAAAAGGTTGTTATATTTTAAATATTTATTACGAAAGGGTTACTGTTTTCTCCAGTGAACACTTTTCTACTTTTATGGCAGGTATCAATAGGGAAATCAGGGTTCCTTATGCAAAATTTTGCCTCCAGAAGCTTTTTGTTTGTCCAAAGTATTAATGGATGCCCTGATAAAGGAGGAATGAGAGAGAGATTGTCTTCAATTAAACCCTGTACTTTACTTCTTTTTGAGGTAGCATATTTAGCTGTCTCTAAAAGATTATTTTTCCCTAAAATATAATATTTTTGTTTTAATTATCATGAGTTAAGAAAAGATTCTGTGTCCATTCAAAGATGGAATGTTTCATTTGCCTGTTGCCAATTATGATCTTTCTATTGACAGAAATATACCTTCAGGATATATTTCTTGTTTTTAATTTGAAGTATAGTTGATTTACAATATTGTGTTAGTTTCAGATGTACAGAAAAGTGAATCAGTTATACACATTTTTTTTTCAGGTTCTTTTCCATTATAGGTTATTACAAGATATTGAATATTGTTCCCTGTGCTATACAGTAAATCCTTGCTATTTGTCTGTTTTATATATAGTGGCTTCCATCTATTAATCTCATACTCCTAATTTATCCCTTACCCCTTTCCCCTTTGGTAACCATAAGTTTGTTTTCTATGTCTATGGGTCTGTTTCTATTTTGTAAATAAATTCAACTGTATTATTTTTTAGACTCCACATATAAGTGGTATCATATAATATTTGTCTTTCTCTGTCTGACTGACTCCACTCAGTATGATATCTCTTGAAGAAATCAAATTGGATTCATTCCAGGGTCACAAGTATGGTTCAACACATGCAAATCAGTCAATGTGATACACCACATCAACAAAAGAAAAGACAAAAATCAGAGGATCATCTCAATAGATGCAGAAAAAGCCTTTGGCAAAATTCAACATCCATTCATGAAAAAAACTCTTACCAAAGTGGGTGTAGAGGGAACATAGCTCAACATAATAAAAGCCATTTATTACAAACCCACAGCTAATATAATACCCAACGGTGAAAAGCTGAAGGCTTTTCCACTAAATTCTGGAACAAGACAAGGATGCCCTCTCTCACTACTTCTATTCAACATAGTATTGGAAGTCCTAGCCACAGCAATCAGACAAGAAAAAGAAACAAAAGGTATCCAAATTGGAAGGCAAGAGGTAAAATTGTCATTATATGCAGATGACATGATACTCTATATAGAAAACCCTAAAGACACCACACAAAAACTATTAGAACTGATAAATGAATTCAGCAAGGTAGCAAGATACAAGATTAAGACACAGAAATCTGTTGCGTTTCTTTACAATAACAGTGAAATATCAGGAAGTAAAAAAAAAATTCTGTTTAAAATCACATCATAAAAATAAAACACCTAGGAATAAATCTACCTAAGGAGGTAAAAGACCTATATACTGAGAACTATTAAACACTGATAAAGGAAATTGAAGAAGATTTTAAAGAAATGGAAAGATATCCCATACTCTTGGATTGAAAGAATTAACATTGTTAAAATGGTCATACCACCCAAAGCAATCTACGGATTTAATGCAATCCCTATCAAATTACCCATGACATTTTTCATAGAAATAGGATGAATAATCCTAAAATTTACATGGAACCATAAAAGATCCAGAATTGCCAAAGCAATCCTGAGGGAAAAAACAAAGCTGGAAGCATACCATACCCTCCCACACTTCAATACTACAAAGCTACAGTAATCAAAAAAGCATGATACTGGCACAAAAACAGACATATGGATCAATGGAACAGAACAGAGAGCCCAGAAATAAACCCACACACCTACGGTCAATTAATCTTCAACAAAGACAGTCACTTCAACAAGTGGTGTTGGGAAAGCTAGACAGCCTCATGTAAATCAATGAAGGTAGAACACCCCCTCACACTGTATACAAAATAAGATAATCTCTTGAAGAAAAGAGACAGGACCCAAATAAACAAAATAAGAAATGAAAGAGGAGAAATAACAATCGATACCACAGAAACACAAAAAATCATAAGAAAATACTATGAACAGTTATATGCCAAAAAATTGGACAGCCTAGAAGAAATGGACAAGTTTCTAGAAACATACAGCCTGCCAAACCTGAGTCAAGAAGAAACAGATAATTTAAGCAGTCTGATCACTAGAAGTGACACAGAATCTGTAATTTTTAAAACTCCCTGCAAAAAAAGTCCAGGAATGGATTGCTTCACTGGGGAATTCTACCAAACGTACAAAGAAGAACTTATACCAATCCTTCTCAAACTCTTCCAAAAGACTGAAGAGGATAGAACACTCCCAAAGTTATTCTATGAAGCCACTATCACCCTGATACCAAAACCAGACAAAGACACTACAAAAAAAGAAAATTACAGGCCAGTATCTTTGATGAATATAGATGCAAAAATCCTCAACAAAATATCAGCAAACTGAATCCAACAACACATGAAAAGAATCATACTCCATGATCAAGTAGGATATATTTCAATAGTACCTAATACCATAATTGCTAAGCCCTCTGTTAAACACATTGTACTATTAACACATACATGCATAGGAAGATTAATTACCCAAATGTGGTCTCATTCATAGCCATATTTGGTGGCACTAGAAGATCTTAGGAATGATTTCTTTTGACAAAGAAAGTAACATTTTATGACAGTTAAGAGACAGAATGCATTATCAAAGAAAGTTCCATCCAGTGAGAAATGCATGAAAAGATTTCAAATCTTTAAAGTTCCCATTTTTAGACCATTTTAAAATTTCACAATTGCCTTAAAGTTTTGAGGGGGGTTATATGCTTAAAATAGGTTTGATTTCTATTACAAACTCTGAATTGCAGTGCTGAATTCTGAACACCAAAATTCTGCCTGAATAAGTTTTAACATAACAAAAACTGCAGAGTCAAATTCTAGCAGTAAAGATTCTACTTTGCAGGAATTAATTTTAAAAGTTCATAACTATTAAAAACCATAAAATTTCCTCTACCCTGCCACAGATTAAAAACAGCTTTTGTTGTATCATAATTCTTTTTAAATAATTGCATGCAACTCTCTCTTTTTTTTTTTTTTTTGGTCCTGCTAAAAACACGTATAACTCAACCAAACTACTAAAATCAAAGCATCTTCAACTTTCGTTTTTCCCACAACTACCAGTTTCTTGGATGAGATTCTTCCACACAGCTATCTTAATATTTCCTGTGTTCTTACTTAAGGAGACTGTATTTCTATTTAGACCTTTTATAATCCAATTCTGTCTTCATGATTGCCTGTTTAATAGAAAGGGGCAATAGTAAAGATCATGCTAAAATGATCTGCACCTGTCTTTAGAAAACATTTTTGCACTTGTATATAAAAATGAATAGTGATGTTCTGGGAATTTAGAACCTTGTCCTTTCAAAGTTGACATCACATTTTTCTAAAATACAGGTGGCAATACATCTCCTGCTTTTCTCATCCACATCCTCACCCGGGCTTTGAAGAATTCTGAAAGCCTGGTGAAACAGGATCTCCTCTCAGGGAAATCCGGATGCTGTTTTCCTCAAAAGATTGTTCTCAGCTCCTGTGTTCAATGATCTTACCACTTACTAGATTTCATCAGCTTGCCAAGAATGGGTATGAGAATCACCAATTCACAATTTGCCATTAAGCAGGTAAATGATCTTTCCAATACATCAGGTACTCTACCCCTTGGTCACTTTACTTAAAGCTTTTTTTTTTTTTTTTTTTTTTTTTGGATAAAGGCAGATGATTAAGTTAAAAATAAAACAATCCACTTGGGTTATCATTTTAAAGAAAGATTCTCTACAAAGGCAACTTCATTCTGGAATGGTCCATTTATAAAGATACGATTAAAATAGCTGACTAGCATCTCTCTACCTACCAGGTAGCAGGTGTTTGTTGCTAAAAACACATACATAAGAAGCAGAGGACCTGGTCTCCTGCCCTTGGAGAAGTTTACCATATGGGCTAGATCCGCAAATAAAGTACATAATGCTTAAAGATGCTTTTAAGTCAAAATGTTAAGCACTTCTTTTTATGGTTTTGATCTGTTCTGTCCTTCTGGATGAAATTCCTAATTCAAACTTTAATTGAAGGTGAGATATAATTGATATCATTTTAATGGAAGATACCACATACTAAATTTCTTCCAAGTGGCAAGGACAAAGGAAAACTATAAATGTGGGATAACTAAAAACATATTTATAGATTATGACTTGATGCTGAGGAATTAATATTCAAAATATTTTACTGTATTCTCATTTAGTAGTGGTTATAATACAATGGTTATCAATACAGTAAACTATTTTTTTTCATAGTATTTGAGGAACTGGGTGGCCTCTGGTTAAATGAGAAGTAAATCTAGTTTTAAAATAAATAAAAACCCCACACAAGCACTGCCACTCCTGCATATGTGGGCATGTTCTCCACAGAAGGCTGGCCCCTCTCTACCCCACAAATAGCTAAGCCAGAGTGCAAGAGCCACTTACAAGTATCAAAGCGCTTGCTTTCTTGCTTTCTTGCTCTCTCTCTGTTATCTACATACGTACTTTTTAACTTTGGATTGATCTTTCTAGTGGTTTAGATTCTCAATAAATAGAAGTTTATCACATATTCATATTAAATAATAAAATTAACTTATATTTATGTGGAATATTCTAGGGGTGAATACAAAGCTATGTCATATCATCTATTAAAGAAGAAAAATATACAAGGATTAACAGCATATGTAATAAACACTGTTTTAAAAAGTGAAGTGATATTCTAAAGCCAAGAAGTAATTTCCTCACTAGCCTTCTGAACAAGGACCCTTTCTGGAATCTAATCGAGTGATTCCAGTATCTGTGGCCACATTTCCCTGCTACAACATGGAAGAATTTTACAGACAATAAAGTAACAAAACTACAAACAGTACCATTAATAAAACATTATGGAAAAATTCTTTTAATTTGTTTAAAAACACACAGGCTCTTTGCCTCATTGATTTTTTTACCCACAGAAGCAGTGAGGAAAAAAAAGTTGCATTGGTTGGCAAGAGCATATTCTGGTAATTAAATTTTAGGTAGATGCTATATATATGGTATGAGTTATTTTATAATTTGAATGAATTTTCAATTGCTTTGCTTATTTTTATGCCACAGCTGCCAGAAAATACCATTCTGAAGTCCATATTCACATGATCTTTGCAATGAGGATTCCCTGGAATGGACACTTATTCATATGCTGCTACCTAGGGTGACTCTTCCTTACTCTCAGGGAAGCACTTTCAGGAAAACAGATGCCCACCCCACCAGACTCCAAAAAAGGTCAGTCGTAAAACATCCATATTTCCTGTAAGCGAACTATACAAGCCACAGAATTAACACCCTAAAGGAAGGCTAAACATTAAAGAGCCAAACATATAACTTTAAAAGTCAGAAAAACAGCAAAGAAAAAGAAATAATAAGGATAAAGGAAGTAATAAAAATAAAAGCAGAAATTAATGAAACAGAAAAGGGATACAATAGAGCAATAGAGAAGATCAACAAAGCCACAAGTTGGTTTTTGAAAAAAAATATGAAACTGATAAACCACGGGCAAGCCTGATCGAGGAAAAAGAAAGAACAAATAAACAATACTAGTAATGAAAAGAAGGACATAACTACAGACACAGGGGATTGTAAAAAGGTGAGAGAATATGATGAATATTATGTCAATAAATTTGAAAACTTAGGCAAAATGGACAAATTCCTAAAATCACATAACCAAACACCATAAAAACAATGCAGTGCCTGGACTTCAAAGTAGTTACTTGTATATATATAAAGGCACTGTCAAAGCCCAGAAAAACAAAACAAGCCCCAGAAACTCGACTGCACTATTTCTCATTAAACTGTTTTTTAGGAATTGAAATTTTGGCTCCAAATGACTGAGTTCAGGTTTTTGGTTCAAAGGAATAAAACTAAAAATTTCAACTAGAATATTTCATATCTATAATGATTCATAAGTGCTCAAATGTAAGAATGCTGTCCATATCTTTTTAAACAATTGACCTAATCCAGAGTCTTCCCATAGTATTTCTATTTAACTTTTGGGATTAGTTAATAAAAGTTTATATATGTTGCCAAGAGTTAAGTGATAAAGGATTCAATAACTTTCTGGAACTTGACTGAATGACCCTTGTACTTCTGTATTTAATATTAACTTTGAGCTGCCATATAACTGCCGTATTCCAGTGCTATGTAAGTGCAAGAACAATAAAGTCAAAGCATTCTACAGATAGAAGAGATCGCCACCCTTCACTTTACGTATGACAAATCTGAGACCCACTGAGGTGAAGTAAGTTGCCAGGTTGTTACGTTAGCCTAGTCTTTTTCCTCCAACACGAAGCCATGATTCTGTACTCTGTACTCTGTGGAACATAATTCTGCCCCATCACCTTCACTACTAAGGTAATACAAAGCTGTTGCTAAAGCCCCAGCATGCATCTCTCTGTGACACAGTGTCTAGAATGAGCACAGCCATTAGAGGTAAGGGGAGTTGTCATACTTTATCCAGAAAGACAAAAAAATTCCATTATTTTAACATCTCTCTCCTTCTACCCTTCTGGTTGAAATGCCTTGTTGATTGTAAAGTTCATGGTGACAATTTGCCCCTCCCTATAGTAACCTGGAACAATCTCGTCATCTTATTTTAGTTTCTCAGATTAAGGGTATGAATTGAATCTGAGTTGAACAGTCCGCCTCTGATTCTGCAGTCATACAGAAGTTGTGTGTCAGATTCTAACACACAAAGATGTAAAGGAGACTATTCAGGCAATCATCCAAATTTTTTTCTACATAATGCTAAAATTTCAAATGATCAGACATTTGAATGATTCGTATAAGAAAACAGAAATTTGGCATTATGGAATCCAAATAACAAGACGCAGTTTTCCCTTTTGCATAAGTTCCCAAAGTGACAGCTACAATGTCCCTTATGCTCCATGCTCAGCTTCCAAGAGACCTCGCCTCTCCCCCATCAAGAAGTAGTCGCGGACTTCCCTGGTAGCGCAGTGGTTAAGAATCCGCCTGCCAATGCAGGGGACGCGGGATCGAGCCCTGGTTGGGGAAGATCCCACATGCCGCGGAGCAACTAAGCCCGTGCGCCACAACTACTGAGACTGTGCTCTAGAGCCCGCGAGCCACAACTACTGAGCCCACGTGCCACAACTACTGAAGCCCGCGCGCCTAAAGCCCGTGCTCTGCAACAAGAGAAGCCACTGCAATCAGAAGCCCGCGCACTGCAAAACAGAGTAGTCCCCTCTCGACACAACTAGAGAAAGCCCAGGCGCAGCAACAAAGACCCAACGCAGCCATTAATTAATTAATTAATTAATTAATTTTAAAAAAAGAAGTGGTCTCTTCCCCTCTCCCTGAATCTGGGCCAGCCGATGATTCACTTGTAACTAAAAGAATGCAGCACAAGTGACTCACCATGACATCTGAGGCTAGGTCACACAAGACCGTGCAGCTTCCACCTGGTTCTTTTGGGAGACTTTCTCTGGGGGACATTCGACCACCTGAGACCACCACGTTGGAAAGGCCTCATGTAGGCACTCTTGCGGACAGTCCCAGCTGAGCCCAACCTCCCGTTATCCCCACCAAGGTGCTCACATGTGACGAAGAGAAGCATGTTGGCAGGGACCCTCCAGCCTCTGCCCCAGTGGTTTTGAGTCACCTGCCATTCACGTCTTCCCAAGTTGCGGCCTCAGACACCAGAAAGCAAAGATGAGCCATCCCTGATGTGTCCTGTCCAATTTGCTGACCCAAAGAATCCATGATCATAATAAAACGGTCATTGTTCCATGCCACTAAGTGTAAGGTGGTTTGTTAAACAGTTGCAGGTAACCGGAAGGGTGTGTTGTGGCCAAAGAACGAAAAACTAAAAAAACCTGAAAACGCTACATGACTGCTGAGCCTAGTTACAGGACTAATTCTTACATTTGTTAGCGAGGTAGACAGACCAGAAGGTCAAAAAGATCCTTCAGACCTGACCCTAACTGAAAGGAAGATCAGCCCTCTGGGACACAGAGGATGTATGTCCTTCACAAAACAGGACCGTATCCTATGCACATCCGGATTGTGAAGAACAGAAAAGGCCTAAGTACCAGGAAAAGGCTGGGCTGGGGAAGGAAGAGCCTTTTATAGCTCTTTCCAGCGTAGCTATCTCATTCTCCAGTCACTGCCAGGCAACCTCCTAAGGAAACTGTGAGTCTCCAAGGGGCTCCTGAGACAAAGAACACAGGCAAGGGGAGAAGAGGTAGATACAGGACACACAAGTTGTCCCTTAACCCTTTGAGGTACAAGATGGCACATGGCTATTGTCTGACCACAAGAGAGAGAAGAAAGCCTAAGATATAATTACCAGACAGACATGAACACCAAAGAGGGGGAAAAAGTATTTTAACTATCTTTACCTTTTATCCTTCAAAATTCTTGTTGACAATATAATTACTTTTAAGTCTCTTTAGGTAATTTGTGTCAAAATAATTCCACACAGTCATCATCAACCGTTTGGATTTTTCCTCTAAATAAAAAGATCTGATAGAGTTCTATGAAGCACATTCATGAGATGCCACAGTACCACTGACTCTTTATATGGATGGTATTAATTTTCTTCTTTTAGGTTCTTCTCTTTAACATACTGGATGTTCTTGGTGGAAATTTTTTACTGGAGTTTTGGCAATAGCAAATTCAAATGCCAATCTGCAGAATATATTTTTCCATCAGAAATAGTTCAGGGAGAGACTACTTCCCTCTTAACCACTCCTCCACCTTACAGACCATTTTTCTTACTTCAAAGCCCCAGGAAAGATACTTTCAGGAGATGAGAAATTAGTTCTCTACAGAAACCAGCAAAACCTAGAACCCAAAAAAGGACATTTTGTTGATGAAGACATGAGAGAAACAACTAGCTTAAAAGCAAAATATTGGGTTATTCCTTGTCTTAAAAAGCTGAATAATCTTATATTCCATATTCTCCGTTCTTCCCCAAATTTGTCTATTCCGAGTATGGCAGGTTTACTGAGTCATCTGTACCTCTGTTAATTCCGGTGCCATAGTATTAAAATAGGCTATGATCTGCAAAAATACAAAACAAAACAAAACAAAAAACCAACAAGCCATTCAGTCAGACCAAAACACAACAAGGAACGCTCTTCGAGATTATAGGGCCCTACTAAGCATGCTTTGATTTAATTAATTAATAATAATGGGACTATTTTAGATGCTGTGAATTACTTCCTGAGGTCTGAGCAGGTTGGGCCTGGATTTTCCTCATGATATTTGTTGCATCCCCTGCTGCGGAGTGCAGGCTGCATGGGTGACCTTCCTCTTCTCTCCAGCCTTTCACAAATCTGCAAGTGGTACCCGGGTGAGCACAGAGTGGGCACTGTCCCTCCCCTACAGCAAACCTGGCCTGACCCAATAGTGTCCAAATAACCTTTTCAGAAATAATCGGTTTCCCAAGTTCAAATGATGAATTTAAAAGGAAAAACAGCATAAACAGAATAAATCAATGGGAAGCAATTTCCTAATGACAGAGATGAAACACTACCTGAATAAAAAGAGGAAAAAGTCATAAAATTAAGGGAAAATATTAGAGCAGCAAACAAACCTACCTACACAACCAGAGAATATGTTTAAACTTCAGGGAATTAACTGTTTCCAATGCCTTGAAAACCTATGAATTATGGAGCATGGAAAACTCTAACACGAAACGCTCACTAAAAAATTTCAGCGATTCTCACAGCAAATACGTGCTGACTTTCTCTGTGTCAGGGTTTGGCTAAATAGCGGCATAAAGTGAATGAATGTGTGGACATTATTACTCAGAACTCTCACCTTAAAAATAAAAAAAGCAAGGTTGAGAATAACATGGAGATTACAATGAAGTCTTAAGCAACTTGTAGGCCTTGAATCAAAGCATTAACCTCATAGAGAAAAGAACGTTCACTATGCATTGTTTGGTTTATTTTATTTTTTCTTTACCACATTATAGGAGATATGTTTTAATTGATTTATTCTAACATCCACTAATACAGCTTTTATAAGCAGATGAAGTCTTTGTTCCCCTAAATCAAAAGTATTGTGTTACAAAATTAAGGGATTTTTTTGAATTTAACTTTAAATCTTTAAACCACACATATCCTCTGAATCCTGTAACAGGAAGACTCTCTAACAAACTCTGTAAGAATTTTTAATCATTCATTTCTACTATCGTGTAATTTCGTGAAAACTAAGATTTATCAAACTCTATTCAAAAAATACAGATACCCACATATTTTAACCCAGTAAAATTAGACCACCAAAAGGGAAAAAACTTGAAAATTCAATTTTAATTTATCATGTAAGTACACTAATATTTTAATTAATAAGTTCACAATTAAATTCAATATACTAAGTCTACTAATGGGTGAACTTAAGGAATATATTTTTTGAAACCTTGTCTTTCTTCCAGATAACAATAGTGCTTAAGAAAATTCAGATGAATTAATATGCTTCTCCCTAATTCCTCCCCTCACTGTTAATATATATTTCTCCATATACAAAATGCACTTTATTACCCTCATGAAAACTTTACGGACTATATTAGAGTCGCCTTAATTTTCTCTCCAATGACTTTCTCCACTCACAACTAAAACAATTTCTCATAAGGAATGGCACACACCAGAAGTTCTACATTAAACAAGAAGAAAGAAAAAGTTGAATATCGATGAAATACAAATTGAATTGTATTTGTAGTTACCAAATTTAAAACATTATGACAATACATACTACGGTTGTTAAAGATTCCTGGTATCAGAGGAATCTGGCAAGTCATACATCATAGGGTACTGAAGAAAACATTTTAAAAAAGAAAAACACTAATGCAGCCTCTGTGTTTCCATAATCGAAATATGAGTCTTCTTTTACTTTTTTTAACAGGAACAAAATTTACAGGCAGATCACTTTTACTTCCCCAAAATAAATCTCTAAACCCAGCACCTCAAGCATTCTATTAAAAAATGATTATGAGGGGTTTTTTTTAGCAACACACTGTCATAAAAATGACTTCATGAAAGCTAAGTTTTATACATATACATATATACACACAAATAATTTATATATTCATATTCTATTAAGTAAGTGGATTTAATTTCCCATTCTCAAAGCAAAGTCACTTTACATTTCACAAAACCTTTGGCTAAATTTAAACATTTGTTGTCCCTTACAGCCAAATTAAAATGATATGATATCAAGCAAACATACAAGAAAGCAATAAACCATTAAAATATAAATTTATACGCTTATTAGTCATAACAGAATCTCAGCAATAACCTGATAATGTGATTAAGAAAAATTTAATACCACATCCCATACGAGGAAGTGATCCTACTTTCTAGGTGAAGACACGAGTAAACCCACAGGAGAAGCTTACAGTATCAAAGACATAGCACAGCCCTACAATCAAAATTCAACCAATGAGTGAGAAGTGCCCCTAGACAAGGGCTGGGCTGGCTAACCAAGAGGAGGGGAAGGGTATTTCCAGAATAGGACACAGAATACAAGACTAAAGGGATGTAAAGTGGCTGCAGTCCGTGAGACCCCGTCTGGCTAGAATGGGGGTTGGCAAGAAGCAGGAAGGGATCCTGGAGAAACACCACGGATAAAAAGCGGGGGTGGTCCTGAAAACCAAGGTGAAGGCCAGGGCTCCCATCTAAAAGCAAAGAGCATCCACAGAACTGTTGAGTAAGAAGTTTACAAAGTAGTGTTATGGAGCATTCATCTGGAAACTATCTGGAAAAAGATGTGGGGGAAAGGGAGAGGAACAGGACGAAGGGAGATTAATCCTTGTAATGGTCCAAGCATATGGGGACATGAGCCTGGTACCATTATCAGAAATGATGGAACAGATACGGGGGATAATGAGAACACGTCAGCCGGTAGGAGGAGCCCATCTGCTTACACCAGCATCTCAAGAGGGGTTTTATTTGGATGGTTGATTTGGTTTGGTTAGGAAGCACCTTTTTATAGATCTAACTAGGATTCCTCTCCGTCATTACTTATCCAGTATTGTGCATTAATAATTTTTTAAAGCAAAGAAAGCAGAATAACGCAGGGGAGAGCACCTGGTCTCAGTCAGGAGCCCACAAGTCTATTTTTGGCTTTTTGAGCAATGCTGCTCATCACCTTGTACAACCAAAGGGGTCTCAGTTCCCTTCGAGGAAAAATGGCAGAGCAAACGGATACAACTCGTGAGCTGTTATGGGGGGAAACAAGCTCGGATCTGTGAAATAAAGAGCTTGGGAGGAAAACTACCGTACAAACGTTAAACCACTAACAAGTAATACTTTCTAAAAAATACCAGATAGACCTTCAATTTTACCAAACTGGATGCTTTTTTTGTTTGTTTGTTGTGATGCGGGCGCTGATGTCCAAACACATCAATACTAAAATTCACCATTTCTCCTACTTATGATGATCCTTGCATGTCTGTTTTTTGCTTCTAAGGTTGAAGATCAATCACACTTGCGATACAATTTTGAAATACTACATGGATATTTTTAAAAACTGACAAACAAAATGTTTCCACAAATTCAAATCCAAATCAAATATTTAAAACCAAAATCATTTAATGGTTACCCTAAGCCACTGGGCGGGCTGTCTAGGAGGCAAGGCATCCATACGTTATCCATGACAACAAAGGGACAAATAAATGGTAATTTTCATTTTGCACGAAGACTGGTCACAAGGGACACTGAACAGCCACTGCAGACAGTCAGGTTTCCCCCATCCACTCAGGCTGACGGCACCAGCTCTGAGAGCCGAGCTCCATCATAACAAAAGTGAAGCTTACGGGTTATTAGCTAGTTGGAGAAGGAGGTTCTCAACTCCTGTTTCTTGAAGACCTGGGTCTGTTCAGAAGAAAGCATAGTCTAATACATGAGTTAGATTTAAATCTCCTTGAACTAGGGAGACAAATGAAGTGAATTCTAAAGATACCCTGGAATATTCTTTTTCTGCCCTTTAGTTCTGAATGGTCTCCCTACTCTCCCGTTAAGCTGTGACACTTTAAAAATTATGCAAATAGGTACTTCCCTGGTGGTGCAGTGGTTAAGAATCCGCCTGCCAATGCAGGGGACACAGGTTCGAGCCCTCATCTGGGAAGATCCCACACGCCCCGGAGCAACTAAGCCCGTGCGCCACAACTACTGAGCCTGCGCTCTAGAGCCCGTGAGTCAAAACTACTGAGCCCACGTGCCACAACTACTGAAGCCCACACACCACAACTACTGAAGCCCACGCACCACAACTACTGAAGCCCACGCACCCAGAGCCCGTGCTCCGCAACAAGAGAAGCCACTGCAATGAGAAGCCCGCTCGCCACAACTAGAGAAAGCCTGCATACAGCAACGAAGACCCAATGCAGCCAAAAATAAAATTTAAAAAAAAACTATGCAAATAGAAAATAAAAAATATAATAATGCAAAATAACAGTGAAATCTTTGGAGCCTAACAGACCTGTGTTCAAATCAGAGCTGCACCTATCACTTCCTCTATAACGGGGATAACACTCTCATATTCTAGATATATTTTGAAGATAGAGCCAAAAGAATTTGTTGATAGACGGGACGTGGTGTATGAGAGACAGAAGAGTCAGAGAGACCCCACAGCGTGGACAACCAGAAGGCTGCCATCACACTGAGACGGGCTGGGGGCACGGGCGCGGCAGAAGGAAAGGAAACAGCAGAGCTGTGTTGAGACGTGGTCAGTGGAGACGTCTAGGAGGCAGTTGGACATACAAGCTCGAGTACAGACAGACACTGGGCTAGAGAGAGAAATTTGGGGGTGGTTGACTTATAGATGGCACTTCAGGCCAGGAGACAGGATGAGATCATCAAAGAAGTGTAAACAGAAAAGAATAGAGAGAAAAAGACTGAGATCACTACAACGTTTCGAGGTTGGAGAGGAGGAATCAGCCAAGGGGATGGAAAAGACTGATGAGTGAGACAGGAGGAAGCCTGGGAGAGTGGGGAGCCCTGGACGCCAGTGAGTGAGGGTAGCAAGACGGCGAATGAGGGACCAAGTCCTACGCTACTGACGGGAGAGTGAAGGGAGGACTGAGGCCCATGACCTTGACCTTGACCAGAGCAGCTGTGGTGAGCAGTGAGGCTAAGAACCTGAAGGGAGGGGCCTTAGGAAAAAAATGGGAGCCGGGAATTGGAGACGGTGAGCACAGACAGGTCTGCAAGTTGTTTGGCTGCAAGAGAGGCAAAGAACTTGGGCAGCAGCCGGCAGAGAAGCGACATCACGAGAACATGGGACAAATACCAAACTAACTGATGCTCGTGGAAGTGACCCAGGAGAGAGAGAACTGACTCCACAGGGGAGTAAGGATGAGCTGAGCAGGCGAGAGGGGCTGAGATCCTCTGCCCGCGTGAAGAGGCTGGCTTCCGCTATTCTGTAAGTTAGTACAAAAGCGGTCACTAACACTTATTAAAGGTTGAGCATTACGTGCATGACCTCAAACAATTCTCCCAAAAATCCAGGGATGCCGATCTCATTATATGTACGTATGTTAGAGATGAGGAAACTAAGACTAGTAGTTGACCCCCGCCTGGACTCATACCCAAGCCGGCTGACACCACAGCCTAAGTAATAAGCCTTCCTTCCAAAGCAGTGCTCTGTGGAGCTGGCACCACCAACACCCTACGCCTTGCTGTAGAGTTGCAAAGCAATAACATTTGGGCAGAGGGTCCTGACAGGGGTGGACATTTTCGAGCGCCTGACTAGTAGCGTGTGTGATGCCGCCGGGCTGCCCTCCTGGTGGCCATGGCTTCGCATGAAGCTGTGCATTCCTCCTCCACGGTGCTCATCATGCACAGCACACGTGATGGGCTCGTCTGGTCAACATGCAGCCCTGTGAGCTTGTGTCCTTCCTGGGGGATAAGCCTGCACAGGAACGAAACTCATCATCTAGACCCTTTTGAACACAATGGCCAGATCAGTAGCCATCTTTTTAGATTATCGTGAATAACACAGCGACATTTAAAACTATCAACTGGCAAGTTTTAAAAGCAGAATCATTAGTAAAACCCACAATTTCAAAATTTCCTTTCAGGGGACAGTGCTTAGATTATAAATAGAGAGGCGGATGATGAGGAACCCAAAACTAAACTAACGTAAAAGTCAAACTCATTTTTAGACAACAGCACGTGAAAATAATTCATCTGAGCTGCCAAAGAAAGGAAACAGGAGTCAGAAGTTAAAAGGACGATCTCTTCCCTCAACTCTACAACAGGGGGAAGAAGAGAAAAAAACACCTTCCAAGTCACCACTGACCTTCCCCAAGCCTGCAACCACACGGCTATGTTTTAGACTGGGTGGAGTAGAGAGCAAATAAACACAGCTGCTATTTGTAGCACGCTTTTCCTGGCCACCCTGAAATTTCCAAGTCACAAATTATTGCTTGTTATCTTTTCAAGTAGATTTTTACTCAAAGAATTCATAGACAACTTCTCAGAATCAGGAGGAGACATATGTAAGTTCCTCTATAAAGCTGACTTATTTTAGGAAATAATTTATTATGTAGAATGTACTATATATTCATAAAATAAACTGGAAAGAATGCTTAAAATATTTTCCATTGCATACACTCAAAAGAGTAAATCTTCCTAAATTCTGTAGAATATTAACTACTGAAGTTAATACAGTAAATTTTTAATTTTTAAAACTCAAATTTTACTAAAATTTTGAAAATGAACTCCTTCGCCAAAATTAACAGTACAATAAACCTAGATCGAAGATGCAAGTTACGTATTAACTGATGCAAACTTCTCTCCAAAATTTAAATTCACAACACGCTCAATGGCTTCTCTCAACTTTACTCAAGAATAATAGATAGGAAGTAAAAAACAACATATTTTTTTGGATATTCCACTTCTTCTATATACTTTAGAAAGAAAATCGGGAACAACTTATCCACTGGACAGTAGGCTCAATGCTTAAGACCCATATTCTTCAGAAGCCCACAAAAAAAAGGTTTAATTTTATTTTAAAACCAGAAGGAATAAAAAGAAACTTTAAAATGTTTTCATATATAACATGAATAGATTTGTCTTTACACCAATACAGTTGCAAAAAATAATTTAAAAAAATTTTTTTAATGGAGGAAGGAGCCCACATAAATAAAAGGGCCTGGACCCGTGTAAGTCAACACGCAGCCCTGCTACGTACACGCCCTTCCTGTCCCAGAAGCCTTTCTCTGTGGACCTGGATTTTGTTCCTCAAAGCAGAAGATGGTTAGCGGTGCCCTGGCTGGGCCCGGAAAGTCGTGGGCACCGGTCAGCAACCATCCCTCCATGTGCAGGGACCCCCTCCCATCTCCAACCTCTTCCAAAGATGGGGGCACCGAACTAACAGGCTCCCCATACGCTGCCTATACTCTGATGAGGCTTAAACAGTTAAGCTGGAGCCGCAACAGCACAATCTCACTCTGAATCAACTGTTTGGTTGCTTTTTTTAAATTTCAGATCCCTTTGAAAACTGACAAAAACTTCTCAGAAACAGAGGCACATACCCACAAATTCTGCATACAATTGATTGCACCATTGGAAGTTCACTTCCTTCACATAGAAGATTTTTTTTAATTTTGTAAATAATAATACTTCTCACTCTCATTTTAAATACAAAATTAACTGGTTGCTTCCAAAAAAATTGAAATAAATCTAAATAGTGCATATGAAACAGAAAGTACACTATATTCTAAAAGAAAATTCCAACTAGAAGGCAGCTACTTTGGTACTGAAGTTGAAATTGGGTCCTAATCTTTGACAGTCAATATGCTTTGACTTCTAGTTTCCGTGCTAATCATAAAAGGTGTGTGGTGCCAGGCGGAATCACAGCCTACTCTGCCAGCAGGCTAGGAGAGGCGTGTGTGAAGGAGTGTGAAAATCCCCCAAACCTTCCAGCTCCATTCACTCTGCATCACTCTCTGTGCCCACACACCACGGGGCCGATGCTGTCCCTGTCACGAAGGAGAGGATTCAGTCCGCATTTTAATGTAAAACCAAAATAACCTTCAAAAGCATTCTGTGGTTCTTCCTTAAGAGCCTGCCCCAGCTGGGTCCCTGACTCTGGCCAGCAGACGTCCTTGGTTATCTGCTCCCAGGCTGGCCTGGGGGCCAAAGGACTCCTAGTTTTCCGCCAGCATCCATCGTGGTGATGGCAAAGCCTTGAGCTGAAAGACGGGCCTCATTCAAAGGGCCAGATCACCACCAAATAAGCCAACCCACCAGGAAACTCCTCCCATGAAAACAGGAGTTTCCCTTTTTCACAAAAAAAGTGTGCATTCTGACACACACACTCTGCTCACGTTTGTCCTCCGTGTTAACCAGGGGATTCCACAGTCTGCTCGCATCTTTGTCAAGATCTCTTTAAAAGGTTAGGAGTGAAAGTCATGGCCTGGCTCTGGCCAAACTGACAACTTTGCAGGCCTCGAATGTGTTTTAGGAATCCTGGCTGGCAGGTTTGACAAAACCGAGCAGGGACACAGAAAGCTACATGTTCCCAGGACACATGGGACCTTTACCACCCAGCAGCCAAGCCAGATTAGCTGCCCCACGTCCAGGTGCTCCCAAGGTTTTCTTACTGTCACAGTTCTACAGCTCAGAGATCTCCGTGGCCACTGCACTTCCCAAAAAGAGATCACAAAAGATGAATTCTTCGAAATACCACCCACACATAAGCCATGAACACCATATCAGGTGGCTGGAGTGAAGGATGCCCATGGGCTCACCCAGGTGCAGCCGGAAGGGACCCGTCCTGCCAAAACCTGCTGTAAAATATCAGAAATGTCAGCAGCCTTGGGCATGCGGCACCTCGGTAAAGAGACCGCTTCAATTCTTTTCTCTGTACTCAGCCACAAACCCAACCACACCACTTCCCAGAACTACAACTTCACGGCTCTCTGGCCGGGTGTGGCTTCTCCCACCCACCATGTGAAACACAACCCTGCTAAGCCTCTGCTCTGTCCTCCCAGCATCTGAGTACCTACTGCCGCGCTCACTAGAACCCCTCCTGACCCCACACTGTTCCGGGCAGGGACCTTGCTGTACAACCAGCACAGGGGTTTCATGAGTCACCATACCAGCAGTGAAATGAAAACGAAAGGGCTAGAGCACCAATGTACTTTGCCGTCTTCAGCATCTTCCAATGTAAGAAGAGACAGATGTCCAAGTTCTTATGGCAGAACAGGTCTGCTTCAGTGCCTGTCAAAGGGGAACTAAACTAGTTCCATACATGAAGGTCACTCCAGGGGTGACCTTCAGTCCACGCAGAGTATCATTTTATCCCACCTGATCCTCACCTCTGGCAACATGGCCTAGTACTATCTTTGGCACAAAACAAAAACAAAAACAAAAACTTTCACAGAAAGAAATTTCAATGAGAAAGAAATCAATGAGGAAAAAATAGTAAATCATGGATCCCAGAACAATAATAGTCTAAAGATTATTAGAGGGACTTCCCTGGTAGTGCAGTGGTTAAGAATCCGCCTGCCAATGCAGGGGACATGGGTTCGATTCCTGGGCCGGGAAGATCCCACATGCCGCGGAGCCACCAAGCCAGTGCGCCACAACTACTGAGCCTGTGCTCTAGAGCCCACGAGCCACAACTATTGAGCCCGCGTGCCACAACTACTGAAGGCCGCATGCCTGGAGCCCGTGCTCCGCAACAAGAGAAGCCACCACAACGTAAGCCCGCACACCACAACGAAGAGTAGCCCCTGCTCGCCGCAACTAGAGAAAGCCCGTGCGCAGCAACGATGACTCAACGCAGCCAAAAATAAATCAATAAAATAAATTTTAAAATATGTATAAAAAATAAAGATTATTAGACTCCAAACTGAAACCTTAAAAGAAAATAAGTTCTTCACATGGATTCTCCTTTTCAAAACGCTTAAAAGTTATCCCTCTCTGGCTCACAAATAGGCCCATTCCTAACTCACAACACCTTTCCTATAAGAAACAAATGTTTCTGAGCCAGATATCAATTAAATTTTGCTTTGCAAATTTAAGTGAACCAATGCATGGCAAGTAGTGATAAGAGACTCGCAAAGATTAATTGGAGGTTGAGGGTAGAGGCAGATGAATACCTAGATACTTGAATGATTCCCTCTAAACCATTTCAGAATGAAAATTAGAAAGTTATACTTAAGGGTCAAACATTTTAATTCAATCAGCCTATGTTCTTGCTATAGAAACCGTGCACTTCCTTAGTTTTAATAGCAATATACATCAGAACCGATCATTTCTTTTTTTAAAAAAAAGGTAAATGGAAGCATTTTTCTTTTTTTTTTATAAATTTATTTCTTTATTTACTTTTGGCTGCATTGGGTCTTCATTGCTGTGCACGGGCTTTCTCTAGTTGCAGCGAGCGGGGGCTACTCTTTGTTGCGGTGCGCGGGCTTCTCACCACAGTGGCTTCTCCTGTTGCGGAGCATGGGCTCTAGGAGCACGGGCTTCACTACTTGTGGCATGTGGGCTCAGGAGTTGTGGCTTGCGGGCTCTAGAGCACAGGCTCTAGGTGCGCAGGCTCCAGTAGTTGCGGCGCGTGGGCTCAGTAGTTGTGGCTCACAGGCTTAGTTGCTCCGTGGCACGTGGGATCTTCCCGGACTAGGGCTCAAATCCGTGTCCCCTGCATTGGCAGGCGGATTCTTAACCACTGCGCCACCAGGGAAGCCCCATTTTTCTTACAAAAGAAGAGCTTGCTGTAATTTCTTAAGCTTTCCAACTCCTTTTTAAAAAATACTCTTTCATCCAGACTGACTCCTTGACCACGAAGAAAGGAGAATGGATGAGGGTACCATCTGCCAAGCTAAGTAGCTCCAGAAAAGGACCAGACAGGAAGGTGGGAGCAGGGTAAGGAAGGGAAGGTCAGATGTGTTGCAGTGAGATGCCGGGTGACAGGGTAGAGGGTGCTGAGTGGACAGCTGTTCCTGGGCTGGAGGGCAAGCCTGAGGCAGAGGCGTCACTGGAGAGTCCCCGTGGCTGACTGCAGCTGCGGCTGCGGGCCTGGGCCAGGATGAGGCCTGCAACAGGCAAGGAAGCCCACTACCTGGTGGCGCGGTGAGCCCTGATGACCCTCGCTGGAGGGACAGGGTGAGGAGGTAAACACCAAGAGAGGCAATGGAGCAGGAGGGCGCTGTCACTCTTTCCAGACACAGCTGAAGAGGGGAGAGGGAAGGTTCTGGTCTCTCGTGTTTGTTAAGAACCTGAGTGTGTTTACACGCTGATGGGGACACATAAGCACAGGAGCAGAAGTTACAGACACAGGAGGGAGAGGATGGGACCTAGAGGCAGGGCGGGGGAAGAAAGTAGCCCCCACCCCAACAGAGGGAGGACCGGCCAGGGTACGGGTCCCAAGGACAAGGCCTTGAGGTTTCTCTAAGAAGCAGGAGGTAAGACTGTGTCCAAGGATGGGAGGGAGGAGGTGACAGGACGGCCTCCCACAGATCTCCTTGCCAACAGTGGCCCGTTAGTGGGCACTGCCCACCCAGAGTCAGGGCTGCAGAGGCAGACCGTGTGAAGCAGAGTCTTTCCCGTCGGCTCAGAGCAGGGCAGCCTGTGACCCTGTCCTCACCGGCTCACGTGGCCTTGGGAAAAGGACCGCCCCGCACAGCTGGCACACGCAGCCCCCCCACGTGATGAAGGGTCTTTGGTCACGGGGGCAGCGCCCTCCACGTGGCTCTTGAAAGCAACAGGTGGCCTCCAGAATGGCCAGGCACGATGCTGTTACTTTCCTGGAATGACAAATAGGTCTGACTCGCTAAATATTTAGTGCAGAAATAATTTTTTTTTAACTTCAAGGACATCCAGATGCTCTGCCTTATCATAATAAGCAGTGAAGTGGTTGACTTATCTAAGCAATAACAGGGCAGAGACAGACGTTCAAGGCATTAAACTGCAGTCCCCTTCACAGCACAAAAGCAGCTCTTCGGTGTTTCGATCAGCTAGAGAGTCCACCACCTCAAATGGGTGCTGCCCTAAGATCACCTTTCGATGATCCTGGTTCGATTTTTGTACCTCATGAATTCAACAGGTGAGGAAGGAAGTGCCACCTTCCCAGTTTACATGGACATGATGTTTGAAGGTCTCTGGGCAGCGTGGAAGGGAGAGGAGGACAGGGCCACAGGGCAGGGACCTGGGTCCACAGCCCAACCTTGCTAATGTCTCATGTGACATGTGTGATTCTGTACACATGGGTCAAGTTTTCCACCTGTAAAATAGGGGCACCAATGACATCTACAGCACAAGAGCGTCTGAGAGTAAAGTGAGCTGGCATTAAAAGTGCCTGGTGGATCCTTCTCAAACTCTTCCAAAATATAGCAGAGGGAAGAACACTCTCAAACTCATTCTACGAGGCCACCATCACCCTGATACCAAAACCAGACAAAGATGTCACAAAGAAAGAAAACTACAGGCCAATATCACTGATGAACATAGATGCAAAAATCCTCAACAAAATACTAGCAAACAGAATCCAACAGCACATTAAAAGGATCATACACCATGATCAAGCGGGGTTTATCCCAGGAATGCAAGGATTCTTCAGTATACGCAAATCAATCAATGTGATTCACCATATTAACAAATTGAAGGAGAAAAACCATATGATCATCTCAATAGATGCAGAAAAAGCTTTCGACAAAATTCAACACCCGTTTATAAAAACCCTCCAGAAAGTAGGCATAGAGGGAACTTACCTCAGCATAATAAAGGCCATATATGACAAACCCACAGCCAACATCGTTCTCAATGGTGAAAAACTGAAACCATTTCCACTAAGATCAGGAACACGACAAGGTTGCCCACTCTCACCACTATTATTCAACATAATTTTGGAAGTTTTAGCCACCGCAATCAGAGAAGAAAAAGAAATAAAAGGCATCCAAATCGGAAAAGAAGAAGTAAAGCTGTCACTGTTTGCAGATGACATGATACTATACATAGAGAATCCTAAAGACGCTACCAGAAAACTACTAGAGCTAATCAATGAATTTGGTAAAGTAGCAGGACACAAAATTAAGGCACAGAAATCTCTTGCCTTTCTATACACTAATGATGAAAAATCTGAAAGAGAAATTAAGGAAACACTCCCATTTACCATTGCAACAAAAAGAATAAAATACCTAGGAATAAACCTACCTAAGGTGACAAAAGACCTGTATGCAGAAAACTATAAGACGCTGATGAAAGAAATTAAAGATGATACAAACAGATGGAGAGATATACCATGTTCTTGGATTGGAAGAATCAACATTGTGAAAATGACTCTACTACCCAAAGCAATCTACAGATTCAATGCAATCCCTATCAAACTACCAATGGCATTTTTCATAGAACTAGAACAAAAAATTTCACAATTTGTATGGAAACACAAAAGACCCCAAATAGCCAAAGCAATCTTGAGAAAGAAAAACAGAGCTGGAGGAATCAGGCTCCCAGACTTCAGACTATACTACAAAGCTACACTAATCAAGAGAGTATGGTACTGGCACAAAAACAGAAGTATAGATCAATGGAACAGGATAGAAAGCCCAGAGATAAACCCATGCACATATGGTCACCTTATCTTTGATAAAGGAGGCAAGAATATACAATGGAGAAAAGACCGTCTCTTCAATAAGTGGTGCTGGGAAAACTGGACAGTTACATGGAAAAGAATGAAATTAGAACACTCGCTAACACCATACACAAAAATAAACTCAAAATGGATTAAAGACTTAAATGTAAGGCCAGATACTAAAAAAACTCTTAGAGGAAAACACAGGCAGAACACTATACGACATAAATCACAGCAAGATCCTTTCTGACCCACATCCTAGAGAAATGGAAATAAAAACAAAAATAAACAAATGGAACCTAATGAAACTTAAGAGCTTTTGCACAGCAAAGGAAACCATAAACAAGACAAAAAGACAACCCTTAGAATGGGAGAAAATATTTGCAATTGAAGCAACTAACAAAGGATTAATCTCCAAAATTTACAAGCAGCTCATGCAGTTCAATATCAAAAAAACAAACAACCCAATCCAAAAATGGGCAGAAGACCTAAATAGACATTTCTCCGAAGAAGACATACAGATTGCCAACAAACACATAAAAGGATGCTCAACATCACTAATCATTAGAAAAATGCAAATCAAAACTACAATGAGGTATCACCTCACACCAGTCAGAATGGCCATCATCAAAAAATCTACAAACAATAAATGCTGGAGAGGGTGTGGAGAAAAGGGAACCCTCTTGCACTGTTGGTGGGAATGTAAACTTATACAGCCACTATGGAGAACAGTATGGAGGTTCCTTAAAAAACTAAGAATAGAACTACCATATGACCCAGCAATCCCACTACTGGGCATATACCCTGAGAAAACCGTAATTCAAAAAGAGTCATGTACCGCAATGTTCATTGCAGCTCTATTTACAATAGCCAGGACATGGAAGCAACCTAAGTGTCCATCGGCAGATGAATGGATAAAGAAGATGTGGCACATATATACAATGGAATATTACTCAGCCATAAAAAGAAATGAAATTGAGTTATTTGTAGTGAGGTGGATGGACCTAGAGTCTGTCATACAGAGTGAAGTAAGTCAGAAAGAGAAAAACAAATACCGTATGCTAACACATATATATGGAATCTTAAAAAAAAAAAAAATGGTTCTGAAGAACCTAGGGGCAGGACAGGAATAAAGACGCAGACGTAGAGAATGGACTTGAGGACACGGGGAGGGGGAAGGGTAAGCTGGGACGAAGTGAGAGAATGGCATGGACTTATATACACTACCAAATGTAAAATAGATAGCTAGTGGGAAGCAGCTGCATAGCACAGGGAGATCAGCCTGGTGCTTTGTGACCACCTAGAGGGGTGAGATAGGGAGGGTGGGAGGGAGACGCAAGAGGGAGGAGATACGGGGATATATGTATATGTATAGCTGATTCACTATGTTATAAAGCAGAAACTAACACACCATTGTGAAGCAATTATACTCCAATAGAGATGTTAAAAAAAAAAAAAAAAGTGCCTGGTGGAGATTAAAGAACTATGTAAACGTGAGGTGTTACTAGCTTACACATGAACTTTCACAGATTTTTTTTTTTTTCTTTTTTGGTTATGAAGTATTGTTACCACCGTTTTATGTTTTCATAACATCTTGCTTTAGGAGTTTTAAAGTTCTTTCAAATATTAGGACAATCATGCAATGAGAAGATTAACATGTAGCTTTATTTCAATTTATAGAGAATACAGTGAGATATAAAGAGTCTTGCTGATTTTCTTAAAAGTCAAAATATGATCTAAAGTTCAGATTTTCTGTCTTCAGTAGGAATGAGAATAGAATAAAGAATAAAATAAAGTGTAATTTGTAATTTCATTAGTTAAAAATTGTATTGTCTTTTCAAATCCACTGAAAAATACTAAAAATACAGAAATAACTGTATTTAAATGATTATTATCATATTAAGAGACTTCCTAAATTCTTCTCTGAATTGTTACTTTGTCCAGAAAAAAATGAAGGTCATTTTCTTTAGTATCACAGTCACTGCTTAGGTCATAATAGAGCCTTTCACAACTCTGAGATTAAAACCCCACTGGCTCTATCCTGGTCATGACTAAAACCGTCAGGCCAACCCACCAGCTCCCAGCGCTGAAAAATAATAAAAGTGACCGGCTGGGGGACAAGGCACAGGGCCTGGGGTTATGCATTTCCACTTGAAATGGTAAGTAAATCAAAGCCAGAGTGAAACGAATTAAAAATATGAAACCAAAACATGATATTCAAATAAGGTGGAACAGGGAGTATTGAAAACAACATTGTAATATTATAGATGATAAGAGAGGTGGGAAATTAAATGTGACCTTTAAAACAGGATAGAGTCTCTCATTAGGATTTTTAGGATGGAGAGTGAGTGGTTTAATGCATTTATGAGTAAACTTATAGGAACAGCACAGATCTTTCTCATGCGAAGAATTGAAACAGTAAAATAGCAGCAACCGAATCATTCAGATAAACAGATCCTCCCGAGATTTATACAGCCTTTACCTACCACATCAGAAAGTGACTCAGAAAGTACTGACCCAGGTGCCCAAAACACACCTAAGAAATCTGGCAGACGAGAATTCATGTACCTCTTACATGCAAAAGAGGAGAAGGCGGACTCCTCTGGGTGCATTTAACATTACGATGGGGCAGAGGCACAAACCCCAGACGAGAGCCCGGGGCTCCCCACTTGCAGCTCCCGGTCCCCACAGAACAGAGCCCTGAGCACCGGAACTGGAGTCCTCGCCTCAGGCTTGAGCCTCTGCAGAGGAACTCGGGGAGTTCAGCCTCCCTGCCTACTTGAGGCTCTTTTGTTGTTGGTTTTAAACATGAGCCCATGGTTGGCTCTGTTCGGATATAGGAGAAAAGCCCAAGGCTAGACTAACAGTCCTCTCTATACACGGCATCGGCCCCGCTGTGAACGCAGGTGCTTGACTGTCCCTCTTGCTCTTGAGGTGCCCCATCCTGTCCGGGTCTCACACCTGTCTACTGATGCTGTCTGCACGGGCTCCACGAGGCTCCAGTGGCTGCAGCTCCATGGCACGTCCCAGGACCGAGCTCCCGTCCAGCACAGAGGTGAGCCGGGCCCTGCAGTTGCGTAACGGGGGGCATCACCTCAGCAGCCATGGATGCGGAGCACCCAGAGCCGACCGTACCTTTCCTCACACCTCTGTTCTCCTCTCCACCACCTGGAAAGCACAGCCTCCACTAAATGTGGGTGCCCTGGCAGAGCACCGGGGGCCACCGGTGGATTACAGGCTGGCCAGGATACTCATCCTGCAAGCCCTCACCTTCCATCCCTGGCCTCGTCACAGCTGGGTGGGGGCCTGTAGCCGCAAGCCACCTCTTCAAACTGAGCTGTATCACTACATCATTCTCTCTCTGTAGCCTGGTGTAGAAAAGGTTGAAAGCACTCTTTTGGAGCATAATGTATGGACCCCATGGCCCCTGGTGCTCGTAGGAATGGCAGGCCTGAGAGTCGCCAAGACCTATCTGGGTCCGGAGCTCTACCGCAGCCTGTCATTTCGGTGACATCTTCTACGCCATCTCCCTCCTTGTTTTACCTTGCCGTCTGGCAACCAGCAAGATAAACGCACAGAGGTCGGGGCACTGCCACAGAGGGAGGACACTTCTCCTCCACTAAGTGAGAAGCCAGCCAGCAAGGCTACTTGCCTATTTCTCTCGCTTTGTTTCACCTTCTTGCTTCTAGTTTCCTCAGGGTATCATTCATCAATGGCAGGTATTCTTGGGGGCAAAAGGGGTATTTAACGATTAAAAATAATCTTCAACAATACTTTCTTCCCTAACAGAGAAGATGGGTAAGAAGATCTGGCTAATTACGCTGTAGGAAAGGAAACCTCTCCAATTCTTAGCTTGGTAAATATTAGCTTGGTACTAAACTTTCACAGAAAGATTGTAGACTTTCTCCCCCAAAGAATGTTAAAGCTCATTTCTACTCTGCCTCCCATTTAGAAATAAGTAAATAAAACAACATTTAGAGGTGTATCAATTATGTATGAATAAGTGGGTCCCAACCACAATCAGGAAGGCTCGAGAACACTTCTCTGCTGCCAGACTGTGCATCCTCCAGCCTCCAGAGACCGGGGTCTCCAAAGACTCGGCCTTCCCAGCTGGGATAGGGGGACACAAGCTTCTATTCTGGAATATCCACTCATGTTAATTTGGAAGAGAAAAACAATTGACCTAAAAGGATGAGCGTGAATAATGGTGGTCTGTTGATAAGAGCAGCCAAGTCCTGGAGAAAGAGCACACAGCAAGTCACGGAGACCACGCATCCGCAACGCTGATGTTTTCACGTGACTGCTTTGCAGTCAACGAAATATGTTTTACAGATGCTCTGGGAGTTCAATGGTCATTCCTCCTGACCACAAGGATCTGTGTGGCAAGAGGAAAAGGCTACGGCATTCAGAAAGTAGATGTTCACCCAAAGATCAAGATACACCCACCCCTACTGTTGGCACACCACCACGGGATGCCCTGATGCATCACCAGATTGTTCTCTTCCTCCCAGCATAAATTACCTGTACAAACAGACACCTGTCTTCAAGGGTCGACGTATAATCTGCCACGAGTAAACAGCATTTTTACTACACGTCACCGCCTGCGGTGGTTAAAGTTTGAAATGTACAATCACCTCTCTCTAGAAACAGTGCTCATGCCTCAGTCAAATTAGTTCTTTCAAAAAATATTCCTCCTGCAGAGGTCTTCTTCCATGATGCAGAATGTCCTGGGTACACAGAGGTCTTTTCTCTTGTGAGGGATGGACCAGGATACAGTGGCTGCACAGTGATGATCAATCCAGGTAGATTAAGGCCCCAAATAATGAACCCAGGGCCTGTATTGATGCAACATACTCCTTTATTTGCATCAAAAATACATTCTTAAGGTACAGTGATTAGCACAGAGGGCAGACCACTATTTTTACATGTAAGTCAGTTTCTCCAGATTTGACTTGATGAAGGCGAGCACCATCAGTGTCTTATATGCCCCCTTGGAAAAAGGGCAACTCAACTCCTCGAAGGAGAGGCTCCACTGAGGCAGCTGAAGGCTGCACCCTACCCCCTGCGCCCTACCAGCCACAGGATCACCAACCAACCGCCTGTCACCTGCAGGATTCTGGGGCTGCTTGTTCTGTCATATCTAACAGAGCTGACCAGTCTGAGACCCAACACAGGAGAAAGGTTTCAGCTATTTTCAACCCTGACCATGCCCTAAAATCTCCCAGGGCGCTTTAGGAAAACCCCGGAAATTCTGATTTAATTGGACTAGAGTGGATCTGCACATTAGTATGTTTTAGAATCCAGATAATTCAGTGTCCTAAAAATTCCAGTGTGACCCATTTGAAGAGCTGGTGTTCTCCCCACCTGAAGGAACATTTTGATGGGACAAGATAAATGCCAATAGAGTCAAAACTCTGCTGGCCACCTGGGACCCCAGGTAGATGGCTCTTCACTGGCCAACACAAAACTCTCGCTTTTGTCTACAAACCTGGATAACTGGTTTCTGTTTGTTCACTGCTTTTGAGACCAAAAGTGCTCTCTAGAAAACCGTCTTGTAGAGAACAGGTGCTCCACAAAGGAGAGGTTCTCAAAGTTTTGTGTGAGCAGCACACTTCCGAATAGTAAATCTTTCGCGCGCACTGGAAGGGATGAAAACGCTCAAAATCACACCAAACCGATCGTCAAAACTCCCAGCGATCATAACAGAGTAAGATGACGCCAGTGACCAACAATCCCTTCACCACTGTGTCAGCCCGCCCCCTCTCCTTCCAGGCCCGGCTCCTGATGTGTTCTCAGCACAGCCCAGGGAGGAGCCTGTCCTCCTGCTGTTCCAGCCAGCGTCTCCCCGACCCCCCCACTCCACACCATCACACAGCTTGGGCCTCCACCAGGCCTCGCTGCAGCATCAGTACCCCACTGCAGCAAAAAGGTGTTTTACATGTTGATCGACAGACAGCAGCAAACTCTGAAAGGCAGTGTCCTAAACAGTGCAGAGTGAAGCAGCCTGTAAGCATCTAATTTTGATTAATTTTCACAATTGTGTAAATCAACTTATTTATGGAAGTATGATATGCCTCTGGAAGTCAGGCGTGTGTACAGTTCAATGGATTTTCACAAAGTGGAACCACCCTCAGATCCCGCAACCAAAAATCAGTGACACCCAGAAGCGCCCTGGGTCCCCCCTCCCAGTCATGAGCCTTAAATGGGACCACTGTTATGACTTCTATCACCACAAATCAGCTTGTCTGTTTTGGAACTTTATATAAATGGAATCATACAATATGCATTCTTTTTGTGTCTCGTTTCTTTCCCTCAACATTATCTTGAGAGGCTAGAGCGGTACATGTAGCCGTCATCTGCTCTTTTTGTTGTTCCTGTCTGTCTGTCTTTTTTCTTCATAGTGTTCCATTGTGTGATATGCTTATTTTAAAAGATGAGCATTTGGGTTGTTTCCAGTTTGGGGCTCTTACAGTTAATGCTGCTACAAACATTCTTGTACATATCTTTTGATACACAAATGGACTAATTATCTGTTGGGTATACACCTAGGAAGAAATACGGTATGAACGAAAGAATAGGCAAATAGACCAATCTAACAAAAGAGACTTCAGAACAAACCCACACATATAAAGTCACTTGATATATGACAAAGGGCTGATGCAGTGCAATAGGGAAAAATGATATTTTCAAATAAATGGTGCTGGATTAATTAACTGGATATTTACATGGAAAGAAAAATCTTGACCCCTACCTCACACCACACACACAAATAAGTTCCAGACAGACTGCAGAGCTAAATTTGAAAAATAAAGGTTCTAGAAGTTAAATAAATGAATACCTTCATGGTCTCAAGCTAAGTTCAAATATCTTACACAAGACACAAAAAATGACAACCATAAAGGAAAATGCTGATAAACTGGATTTCACTAAAACTAAGACTTATTATTCATTAAGAGGTGCCCCTTAAGACAATGAAAAGACAAGTCACATACTAGGAGAAGAAATTTTCAATATACATATCACACAAAAGACATATCCAGAAAATGTAAAGAAGTCCCACAAATTAATTTTTTAAAATATAAAAACGTAATTTTTTTATATGGGCAAAAGACATGAATAGGCATTTTACAAAGGAGAATATACTAATGGCCAAGAAAACATGAAAAGATGCTCAACATCATTCGTCATCAGGGAAATGCAACCTAAAAGCCACAGTGCATTACATAACCATCACAGATACAATTTAAAACCAACAAAAACCACTGACAATGCCAAGTATTAGGAAGCATTTAGAGCAACTAGAACTCACATAACCTGGTGGGTGTGTCAATTAGTTTTGTCAGTTAGGAAAAGCACACGATAATATTTACTGAAGCTGAATATACACATATCCTATAACATAGCAATTCAACTTCTGATACTATTTTAGTGCATAGAAAAAACATTTATGGGAATATACATAAACCAGAGAAAGCCCTGAAAGAATATATAGATCGTTTTCAACAAACCACCAAAAACTCCAAAGACAAACACATCCGTTAAACCCACATTACATCAGGAATTCTATCAGTTCCGATATGAAAACCTCTGAATGATTCTATTGGTATTTAATATAATCTATTAGCATGAATTAATAGCAATAAAAACCTAAGCAACTTGCTGTATTTCCTCCAAGAATAACCATTAAACCATTTTAACTATTTTAAAAATTACATCTACTTATGCTCACAGGATATCAGAGCTTAGAAGGAAGATGAAAAATAAAAAGTAGCAGGAAACCATGTGGAGAGAGTCATACAGCTTGTGATTCTAATGGTAGCTGCAAACGAGGGCGCTTATCCCTCTGTGGCCACACTAATTGGTCAAAAGCAACAGAAGCCGCATCAGCAATGTTCATAAAAACAGGCTCCCCCTGGCTGGGCATTTTCAATTTAGAGAGCAGACACCTGCTACCCATCAGTCTCTCACGAGACAGGACTCGTGCCAACCACCACTATGTTATTTGGTTTGTTCTTAATCTTTACTATTTATAAACAGAGGCTTCAGAGTACATGCGTGCACAAGTGTAGCATGTGTACCCATGCAGCTATCTATAGCCAAAAAAACAAATTCTCAAAAATAGCTGTTTGGAAGACCACATCTTGTGCTATTAATACTCACATACTGCAGTATTACATAACAATTTTTTTCCAATTCTGCTATGCTAATATGCAAATAAATGAACTCAACCATAGCTAGGAGCTAGATGTACTGATCAGTATGGCCTTGCCTCTCTATAACTACAAAAGAATTTTGCATGATCTCTTTCCGTTCTAAAAATCCCATGAATCTACATGATTAATCACTTTTAAATCCAGCTGCCTGGTTTCTGGGATGGTAATATCTGCTATTTCCAAATCAGTATATTTAGCATACTCCAAGAAGATACCTCAATACTGAACTCATAGTAATGTGTTGAAGGCATAAACATATTCTATAATTTTATAATTATTTGACAATTCCAAAACAAAGTAGGGATAGATACTATCAGAAAAAACTCACCTGAAAACAAATTGTTACTATTACCTGCTTTACCCTCCAGGACCCTAAAGAGTGTAAATCAAATTTTGTTAAAAAGAAACAAATAATGGGAAATGATTCCCTCCTGAAAAGCTTTGAAATCCATCAAAGGAGAGCAGAGAGGACAAAACCCTGGTTTTGTCCAGGGTAAATCCGGACTACGCTGGGCAAACCAAGACATATGGGTGCTTGGTGCAATAAAACTAATGTCCAGTGTTCTCTGATTATCGAAGTGGGGCTATTAAGATATGAGCTCAGTTGTACTGACGCATCAGATTTAGAAAGGCACCAGAACAAAAATCATTCGTGAAGCATCTTCAGAATAAGTCTGAGAAACTTATCTGGGTACATTCTTTCTGTCTCAAAAGATAAACTTTCAAAATGGGGATAGCAGTGTTAGTGATCTCCAATTCAAACGAAGCTAAATGAGTTTGCTCATCTGAGGATCAACTCTAAATAAGAGAAACTAAACATACTAGGGACTGCTTATTGAGTATTTACTACAGGCCACACACTGCTCTGAATATTCCACACACATCATCTCATTTAATCTCCACGACAATGTTATGAGGGGGATTTCACTATCTCTGTTTTAGAGATGGGTTAACTAGACACACAGACTTAAATATCTTGCCCAAGGTCAATAGGAAGGAAGAGAGGGAGCCAGAATCTGATCCAAGCACCGAACTTCACACCCTCTAGTTTTCCCACCAGTATTCTTCCCCCTGAATAATCCAGACATGCAACGTGTGTCCTGAGGACAGACCAAGACCCCACCGTACAGGCACACCTCAGAGATACTGCGGGTTTGTTCCAGACTGCCTCGATAAAGCAAATATCACAATAAAGTGAATCACACGAATTTTTTGGCTCCCAGTGCATATAAAAGTTGTGTTTATACTATACTGTAGTCTACTAAGTGGGCAAAAGCATTGTGTCTAAAAAAGCAATATACATACCTTCATTTTAAAATACTTTATTGGTTGAAGAAGAAAAAGCTAACCATCATCTGAGCCTTCAGTGAGTTGTAATCTTCTTGCTGGTGGAGGGTCTTGCCTCGATGTTGATGGCTGCCAACTGATCAGGGTGGTGGCTGCTGAGGGCAGGGGTGGTTTGCAGTTTCTTAAAATATGCCAGCGATGAAGTCTGCCCCATCAACTGACTCTTCCTTTCACGAACGATTTCTCTGTAGCATGCAGTGCTATTTGACAGCATTTTACCCACAGTAGAACTCCTTTCAAAATTGAAGTCAATCCTCTCAAAGCCTGCCAGTGCTTTATCAACTAAGATTATGTAATATTCTGAATCCTTTGTCATTTCAACAAGCTTCACAGCATCTTCACCAGGAGTAGATCCCATCTCAAGAAACCACTTTCTCTGCTCATCCATAAGAAGCAACTCCTCATCCATTCAAGTTTTATCGTGGGATTGCAGCAATTCAGCCACATCTTCAGGCACCACGTCTAATTCTCATTCTCTTGCTGTTTCCACCACATCTGCAATTACTTCCTCCACTGAAGTCTTGAACCCCTCGAAGACATCCATGAGGGTTGGAATCAACTTCTTCCAAACTCCTGTTAACGCTGATATTTTGACTTCTTCCCATGAATCATGAATGTTCTTCATGGCATCTAGAATGATGAATCCTTTCCAGAAGGTTTTCAATTGAGCTTGCCCAGATCCATCAGCGGGATCACTCTCTATGGCACCTATAGCCTTACAAAATATATTTCTTAAATAATAAGGCTTGAAAGTCAAAATTATACCTTGGTCCATGGGCTGCAGAATGGATGTTGTGTTGGCAGGCATGAAAACAACATGTATCTCGTTGTGCATCTCCCTCAGAGTCCTTGGGTGACCAAGTGCGTTGTCATTGAACAGTCATATTTTGAAAGGAATCTTCTTTTTCTGAGCAATAGGTCTCAACAGTGGGCTTAAAATATTCAGTAAACCATGTTGCAAGCAGATGTGCCATCATCCAAGCTTTGTTGTTCCATTTACAGAGCACAGGCAGAGTAGATTCAGCATAATTCTTAAGGGTCCTAGGATTTTCAGAATGGTAAATGAGCATTGACTTCAACTTCAAGTCTCCAGCTGCATTAGCCCCTAACAAGAGAGTTAGCCTGTCGTTTGAAGCTTTGAAGCCAGGCATTGACTTCCCCTCTCTAGCTATGAAAGTCCTAGATGGCATCTTCTTCCAATACAAGGCTGTTTCATCCACATTGAAAATCTGCTGTTTAGTGTAGCCATCTTCATGAATTACCTTACCTAGATCTTCTGGATAACTTGCTGCAGCTTCTTCATCAGCACTTGCTGCGCTTCACCTTGCACTCTAATGTCACAGAGATGGCTTCTTGCCTTAAATCTCATGAACCAACATCTGCTAAGCTTCGAACTTTTCTTCTGCAGCTTCCTTGCCTCTCTCAGCCTTCACAGAACTGAAGAGAGTTATGGCCTTACTCTGGACTAGGCTTTGGTTTAATGGAATGTGGTGGCTGGTCTGATCGTCTCTCCGGACCACTCAGACTTTCTCCATATCAGCAATAAGGCTGTTTCGCTTTCTTACCATCGGTGTGTTCACTGGGGCAGCACTTCTAATTTCCTTCAAGAACTTTTCCTTTGCATCCAGAACTTGGCTAACTGTTTGGTGCAAGAGGCTTAGCTTTCAGCCTATCTGGGTTTTCGACATGCCTTCCTCAGTAAGCTTAATCATTTCTAGCTTTTGACTTAAAATGAGAAAAAAAAATAAAATGAGAGATGTGTGACTCTTCCTTTCACTTGAACACTTAGAGGCCATTGCAGGGCTATTAACTGGCCAAATTTCAACATTGTTGTGTCTCAGGGAACAGGGAGGTGACAGCAGTCAGAACATACACAAAATTTATCAATTAAGTTCGTCTGACATGGGCATGGTTCGTGGTGCCCCTAAATGATTACAATAGTAACATTAAAGATCCCTGATCACAGATCACCATCACAAACATAATAACAAGGAAATATTTTGAAATGCTGCGAGAATTACCAAAATGTGACACAGAGACACGAAGTGAGCAAATGCGGTTGGAAAAATGGCGCCAACAGACTTGCTCGACGCGGGGTTGCCAGAGACCTTCAATTTGTAAAAAGCGCACTATCTTTGAAGTGCAATAAAGTGAACCACAATAAAAGGTGGTCTGCCTGTACAGTCCAGCTGAGATTACTACCTAGAACAAGTTTTACCTAATCCCCCGCCATGTGACCAAGCACCTGCGGCCAGCAGGGCCTCCCACCTGCCCTCCTCTGCCCTTCGGAGACAGGTAGGTGCCAGGCGTCCTGCCAGCAGACTGGCCCACTCACACAATTGTTGCTAAAGCTCAGTGTAAGTCATTATATGCTCTGAGCCCCCTAAAGCTATGGGATTATTCTGCCACAAGGAACATAGGTCCCACTGAAACCCCCCTGGGGGTTCCGACTTGTCTGAGTCACTACTAACACCCATGTCGGGTACGACCCTCTCGATTCACCATTATCAACGGCAGAGAAAAGCTGGCCAGGCAGCTTGCACAGTTTCAGATCCTGTGGCCCACTGGTAAAAGTATATGAATATCCCCTGTACTACAGAATCCATTAATTTGAAATAAAAAGTAAGTAGCTAAACTAATCTGGAGGTCTGGTAGACAAGCAAGTAATGACAGACAAAATTTAGCATTAATAAGGAACAGAGCATCTATTTTTGGACACATGTATAAAATAGAGCCTGAAGGGAAAACGTGAATATTCACAATTCATTTATACCTGCATTTAGGCTGCAGATAGCACTGCCCTATTTTGTTGAATTCTGAGACATGGGGAACTTAAGCATTAAAAAAAGCAAAAGCAAAAGCAAAAAAGAACAGTCTCGCTTAGACCCCTTACAGAGCACACAGAACTATAAAAGGAACGGAACAGATTCTGGGAGAGAGCATTCTAAGAAACTAACTCGAGAGGCCAAGATAGGCAATTTAAAAAATAATAATAAACAATTTCCTGTCAGTTGTCTATTTGGACCTGGTGAAAAGCACCACAAGTCAAGCATAACTGTTTGGAGGGGAGGTTGGAAGACAGGGAAGGGAAGAAGCAAAAGGGGTAAGTAATTTTTAGGGTCTGAAAGTGAACACCCCCTAATGACTTCTGAAACTGAACTCTGAAGTGTGACGAAAGCTCTCTGAGTGGCTGAGACCCGCGGCCCTGCGCCCGCCTTGCAGCAGTTGTCAAGCGTGGACTCCTTCACATGCATCAGTACAAAGCCAAGTGGAGACTTGCTGATTGGCTACCAGAGTTTTCTGAGCTAAATGACCAAGGCTGCCTGTTTAACCAGACAAATTCACTCTGTGATCCAGTTACTGTTGGTTGAATATTCATGATATGCCCACAGGTTTGCTGGGTGTACAGCTGTCTCCCCCAAGCCCCTATTCAGAAAAAAAAGTCTAAAGTCAAATGCAGATATTATGCTTAACATAAAATTCAGAAAACGGTGATTGAGTGCTTGCTTTCTGTGCAGAACTGATAAATACAGCCCAGCTTTGGCCTGCAAAGAGTCTACTTTATTTACACCATAATGTACATTTTAACTATTTTGTTTAAATATGCATAATAGATGTGAAAAGCCTGCTAGTTCCCCATGATGCGGTGCTCAGCATCAAGACGTGGGGAATCTATGTTGGCGGAAAGTTAGTAAAAGCATTTCCCCTACATACCGTGATACTAATAATAAGGACAGCAGTGATATTAAGAAAACTAAGGGCTGCCACCTTGGACAAGGTCAAACCTTTGGTCCCAGTGAAGCCAGAGTCTCTAGTCAGGCAGCCATAACAGGTGACTAGACAGCTGCCTGGCTATATTATCTGCCAACTTCTTCTGCCAGAAGAAATTGAGATTCTTTTTTTCCCTTCAGTATCTCCCACATTTAAAGGGGAAAACCAAATCTGGTGTTCCAAACCACCAATGCTTCCTGAAGTATATAAAAAAATTAACACTGCCAGTGTAATGTGGGGGTCAGTGGAGTGCCCAAGCGGGGTACAACAACCAGCTCCAGCACCCTGGACAAGCAGTTAACCCCTCTGAACTTGGGGTTTTCTTCAGCCTCCATGGTTGGTGCAAGACCAGGTCACAGAATCAAGTTAAACACTTTTCATGTGTTTTGCACATAGTAAGTGCTTAATAAACAGTGGCTGCTGTCATTACTTTTAAATACCAAAATAGTATAATGGCTATACTTCCAACTTATTTTTTTTAAATACCCAAATCAATAGTTGTTATGGTCTGGGGATAGGGGGCAGGGAAGGCTGCAAAGAGACTGGGAGAATTTTTTGAGATGACAGAATTGTTCTAGATCTTGGTTGTGGTAGTGGTTACATGACTTACATGTGTTTGTCAAATTCCATAGAACTAGACACCAACAGGAGTGAATTTTATTTTATGCAAATTAAATCACCTCTCTTAATGTACCATCCAAAATATTTAATTAGCTTTGACTAAAGTAAACCATCCAAACTAATAGATATTTTAACTTCATTTATTTCAAAACTTAAAAAGAAATCTAAGGCTTAAAATGTTACTTCATATTTTTAGACCAAGCTCCTGAATTAAAGGATGGAGCTATTTGTAAAAAATGAATGCCATCTGAACAGCTAACCAAATTAACTGTTTCAAAATAAAGCGTGGACTGTATTGAATGGTGTGATGAAATGAAATATGGAAAGAGAAAATGAAAGTGATGTTTTCGTTTACTAGATTACTAAAGATGACAAACATAATGGCTTCTCCCCTAAAAATCTAGTAATAGGCCTTTGAGAATAATCTAAAAAGTGTAACACTATTTTCAATAAGCTAAGGAAAAGTAGAAAAGTCTGGTGATGAGTTCCATGATTTATTTTTCTTCTTAGAAAGGTACTTAGAAAGGTCCTACCAGGCTGCTCACCCTGAATTTCCAATGACCCTCTTACCATAACCAAGGAGCTCTTTTAGTATGGATCTGTGCATCTATTTTGGCAGAAAATGTAGTTTTACAATTTACAATTTCTTACTCAACGCCACATTTACAAAACAGATGGAGTTCCAAAGAAATAATTTTAAATAAGGAATATCATTCCAGTCAGCCTACAGTGGATTTCTGCACGTCCTGCACCTCAGCAACAGTCCCCCTTTTTTGCCCACTGTTTATCCCATTTCTGCTGTTATTTCTCTCTCTGATTTGGGGATCCCCATCTAAGAGGAAGGTCAAGACTGTAATGAACTAGGAAACAGGCATAGCCGGACACTGCAACTAATGCAACCCCGTGAACACCAGCCTCTGACCCTTAGAGAGCATGCACTCTCCGTGCCATGCCCTCAAGTCCCCCATCATCACCATGCTCACTAATCTATTCCCGCCTCTCCCCTTCCATCACCTGACTGCATTCATCCCTTTATTCAAAAGAAACCAAAGAAAGATGTCACCACTGCTTTTTCGCATGGGCTCCTGCTAAGCCGTTTATTATATTTTAACAAAAGTGAAATGTAATTCTGCCATTCGTGTGACAAAAATACCTGTGCACTATTTGCTGCTTTATGAAAGTTGGTATTAAAGTAAAAGATCTCTTTATTCTATTACGCTATTAACTTGATGCTGTCATGTCTTTAGAAAATGCCACACTAAATTTCTAAAATCTTGATCCCTCAAGACGCCAACTGAAAGGGAGTAAATACCAAGTAATTACCTATTTAAATATAGCATACTCCTTCCCTAAAATCCAGGCTTGATCAACTTTCAACACTATTTCCATAGTTTTAAAGGGTAATTAAGAAAATGCACATTGAAAATAGAGGCTAGGAAAAGGAGTCAAGTCATCTTAGGAGATACAAGACAATAAATAAGATATGAGACTGGTAAATCCCAATGAGTCATTTTAAAAATTAAAAGAACTTAGAGAAAACATGTACTTTCTTATCATTTGTCCATTCATTCAGGAAGCAACCTATTGAACCCCTACTACATTCCTCACAATGTATATCTAGGGATACAACTGCAAACAAGGGACCAACTGCCTTCATTAGAAAGAAGAAAAGTGACGAAGATATCTGGGAAAGTTTCAAAATTCCAGTGATTTCTGAATTATTAATCATTTCCCCATGTGCTTCTAGCATCTTCAATGAAGAAATGATATCTACCAACAAGTTCTCAATTCCACATGTCAGAAATGTTGGCAAACCATCCTTCTTGCTAACCTCCCATGAATGCAAAATTAAAACAGATGCTGTTGTAATTAAATAAGTTACACTGTGAACCACATGTAGACAACAATTAAATCTGAATTTTTTTTTAAAAAAGTGCAAAAACAGGCCCTTCAAAAAAATTGAGGGAGAGGAGTTAAAATGTGGTCAGCTTGTATCTTCTCTGGAATTTTCACGTCAGATTTCATTAACACCGCGGTGCAAAATCACCACAAATACCTAGTAACCAATAAAAACAGTTATGACACATAACTCTGTCAACGGGAATTGAGTACCACGCACGGTTGAAAGCAACTTCCATGGCAACATAAGCGACAGAGTAGAAGAAAACGTAAGTCACTAAAAGCTAGGTAGGCAGGCAGCAAAAACCTCTTTTGCTTTCCTTAGTTAAACTCTAAACGCCTGCTGCAGATAGTTAATACACTTGATCTTTAAGCCCTCCAACTGTGCCCTTCCTCAGACATAAACCGGGCCAACAGATGACAAAGCGAAAAGCAGTTTCACAACTGCTTGTTACATACAGTAGCAAGGTTGTATATTTCACTAGGTAACTGCAGAGGCTGATAATACCATCAGACACTACATGCTACTCAGAAGGTTTCTGTAGGTCCAATTAAATGTCAAATACCACCAGTGCCAATTCTCTTCACTGTGGCCCGTTCGGCTCTCCCTCTCCCACTGATGATCTGCCACAGGAAGGTGGGGGCAGCCGTGTCAGGGTGCTTTGCTGCTCACTGCCCTGGCGACCTCTCAGTCTTCAGACAGCAACATTTTCATATTTGTTCCAAACTTGAGCAGATAGAGCTAGCCCTTCCTAAGGCTCTGCTCTTCTTAGCTCATCAATTTTTTTTTTTTTCACTTCATGTCAGGAGAAATATGTTTGCACTGCAGACCAAAATGTAATATTAGAACGAAACCACCACAAACTCAGGAGTTCTTTATATTACTCCTGGTGTTTAAAATGCACAAAACAATCGCTGACTTCCTTTTGCTAAATAACCCCAGGCAAAAGATAGCAAAACCAAGCAAACTGCCCAAAAGAACTTCCACAGAGCTGGAGGCCTGCCTACTGCAGCAAGGAAAAGATTAAACCGTGCAGGACTGTAATCTCTCAGCGCCTCTGACCCTAAGAAAGCCGAAATGGGCATTTATGTTCAGGAACCTACTCCATTTCTCCATGAGGCTGAGTGACCTGGGATTTTTTTGCACCCTCTGAGTCCAACCGTTTGCAAGAGGCAACTATAGAGCGATCAGAAGAAACCTATTAAATAATCTCTGTTCACTGCCTGGGATTTTTAAGAAAATGTTTTCACATGATAACTGTTTTTAACATACAATGGAAACCTTGCAGGGAGTCTGTTACCAGCCGAGGCTACCACAGGAGAGCGTGCCCTGCCAAGCAGGTACAGGCCATCATTCCAGGCCAATCCTGGGAGAGGTGACATCCCTAAGTTCCACGGGGGATGTCTGAGCACAGCTCCCTGCACATTCAGGACCACCTCTCCATTCTTCCCAAATGCCATATGCACCCAATCCCCGCTCAACCACCCCAAGCACCAGCGCACCCCTGGTTCCCGTTAGCAGGGGGCTCCTCGTACACCCCCCTCCTGCCACCACTACTCCCCTCTCGGGGGAAGAGCCCCCGCGGACGGCGGGGGGCGGGCGACGGGTGCCCGTCTCCCACCTACCTTGATGATGCTGCTCCGGCGGGGCAGGCCGCCCGGCTTGCTCTCCCGGGGGAGGGGGCAGGCGGCCGGGCCGGGGGTCGGGGCGAGCGCGGCGCCGCGGGGGCCCCTGGCGGGGCTGGCCTGGGCTTCGTCCGCGGACACGCCGAGGCTGCAGTCTCCGTTGGAAACCCCGGCGCTGTCATAGCGCGCCCGCCCGTGGCCGAGGCGCCCTCCGCCTCCGCCGCCTTCCCCGGCCCCGGCTCTCAGGGCGCCCTTGGCCGCGAGGACCGGGCCCGGGGAGGTGGGCAGGGCCCCGCCGGCGGCGCCCCCCCGGCCGCACTCCGCCATGGGCGCCCCGCGACCCGCCAGCACAAAGCCGCGTCCCCGCGTCCCCGCGTCCCCGCCGCCTCGGGCCGCGCGGCCCCTCCTCCTCTCCTCCTCCCGCCGCCGCCTCGGCCGCTTCTTCCGCCTTTTTTTTTTTTTTTTTTTTTTTTTTTTTTTAATTTAGATGTGCTGTTGGTTTCGAGCTCGCCTCGCTCACGGTTACAGTCGCAGGATTCTCGGAAGATTCCTGCAGGGGGAGAAGAGAGACACAGTCAGCGCGGCGGCGGGGCCCGGGGCCCGGCACCCGGGAGGGAAACACGCCCGGCACACGCGCCGCCGCGGGCGCCACAAATACCGCGCGGCCGGGGGCGCCGGAACGGGGCGCCCTCCCCGGGGGAACGGGGCGCCCACCGCGGGGCTCAGGGCACCCACCGCGCAGGCACCGGGCGTCCCGCTCGGGCTCGGGGAAGCGGCGGGCGCCCAGACGCCCCCCGGCCACGCGGAGGCGCCGCCCGAGGCTCTCGCGGCCCCGGGCGGGCGGGTGGCGACGCCGGGGTCACCCGGGATCCCAACTCCCCAGGGGCTGTCGCGCGCCGGGCCCGCCACGTACCCCCGGGTCCCCGCCGAAGCCGGCGGCGCCGGGTAAGCGCACGGCGGGCCGGGCGGCCGTGACTCGCCCACCCCGCCGCCGCCGTCTCCTCCCGGGCTCGGCGCTGCCCCCTACAGGCCGCGGGGACCCTCCCCTGCCGCCGCGGGCCACCCGGCTCCCGCTCGTGGTCGCCGCCGTCGCGACTGCTCCCGCTGGGCCGGCTCATCGGGCCGCAGGAACCTCGCTGCCCAGCGGACGGCGACGGCGGCGGCCGCGGGTCCCGGGAGGCTCCCCGCCTCCCTAGAGATTTGGCAACTTCCAGTCACCCGCCGGCGCCCCGAGGAGCAAAGACAGCGCAGGCCGCGGGCCGCACGATGGTCCCGAGCTCTGGGCTCCCCATCCTACCCCGCCCCGCGCGCGGGACTTGTTCCGCTCCCGCCTAGCTCCGGAGGAGGCCCTCCGGACGTTCCCCTCTGGGCTCCCCTCGTGGGTCAGACCCACTTCACATACAGAAGCTAATTCTGTTCCTTTGGGCTCCTGAACTGTGAATCTGTGAATTGATTCAACTAGTTGCAAGGATGCTGGGGCGGGGGGAGGAGGGCGGCGAGAGGTGAGGAGCAGAGGACCTCGTTAGAGCCTGTTCTGAGCCCTCTGAGTCGTCCTCCAGGGATTTATCACCAGCGTCCCTCCCTCCCAGTGTCCTTCCGCCAGTGTCCCGCCGCCAGCCGGTCCAGCCCTCTGCAGACCGCGCCCTAGGTCAGGCTCATCTTTTGGGGCAGGCTCCTACTTGGATCACTGCAGCTGGTCCCTCTGGTTCTTCCTTCTTCCTCCGTCCTCCCTCCCCCAATGCTTCAGGTAGAGTGACCAGCCTAAAAACCCTGATCATGTCGTTCCCCCGAGCAAATACCTTCCCTGGCTCTCCACCCTTGGAGCCAGACGTGGCCCCATCTCCGCATGTTGGTACCCGAGGCCGCACCCAGCCTGGCCCCACCCACCTCTCCATCCCAGGCTCCCTGGCTCCAGCTTCCAGCCTTTCTCTAGCACCCCAGCTCTTCTCCAACTAGTGTGTTTCCCTTTGCGGGAATGCGCTTCCCGCAGGGCGCGAAGGAGAAACTGACAGTCCGCTGGGGGGTGAACTTAAAGACCCTGCTTTCATCAGCATGATGTTGTAGCAAACTGCCAAGCAGCCTCAGAGGAAACGAGCTTTACATACATATACACACCCCCCCTTGCCTCTGAAGCAACTTCAAATACCTTTGTGTTATTCTCCGGGTGTTTTAGTTCTTCTGATCTCTGGATTCATGTTTTTGTAACCCATCAGACAAGCTTTTATCCATCTCTTGCCAACCTGGGCCTACACGCTAACAGACATATTTTCACATCGATGGACAACAATGTTCTAATATTTTATTCAGTCCCATCCCTCTTTCTTTCTTCCTTCCTTCCTTTCTTCCTTCCTTCCTTCCTTTCTTCCTTTTCTTTCTTCCTTTCTTTTTCTAGTTTGGTTCAATTTTTTTTCTGTCTTGTGATATTTTTGCAGGAAAATATATTCAAATAATTCAAATCAGGCCTTATCAAATTTATAGTCATAGTAGCCAGTGACTATGCTGTGGGGAGGAAAGGAAGAATGCTAGGCCTTTATCCTCAAAGTCCTCTAATTTTGATATTTTAATAAGCGCCTGGAGATATTTCTGCCTTTTCCTGCATTTACCAATCACTAGTAATATGCTATGAGAGTCATATATCCTGCAGCTTGTACCATGAGTTTCCTGGGGTGAGTGGGGACATATACAGATTTAAACCTCCAGGATGCTTTTTTATAAAACCAGCATCTAATTCTCCTAATGCTTTCCAAAATGAGCACCTATCCATCTCCCTCTGGACTCCCAACAGGTCAAACCAGGGAGTCTTCGTTGAAATACACTTGGCATTTAAATTAAAATGTTTCCCAAAGCATCTTGGCAGACCTGTGACTAACGATGCCAGAAACCCAAGGCCTGTGCCAGTTTCCTTTTTATCCCCCTAAGTGCTTGTCTCCCACAGGTCACACGCCTGCAGATGTTATAGCTGTACTTCTGCATCACACAAACAGCCAGGCTGTAGGCACCATCTCTCCTGTATGGTGACGGGAAACAGCATGTGCCTCTGACATGTGCAGTGCTCAGCCCCCAGCAGGCTTTCTGAATAGCTAAACTCAGACTTTTTTCATCGCAAGCAACACAGTAAGCAGTTGTTCCTCCTCCTTCCTGCTTGTTTCTCCGCAGTTACTAAGTGATTGCTTTCCATTTCTCCTATTCCGTGAACAGTGTTATTGAAGAAATTGTAAATATTTTGCCAAAATTCTTGCTGAAGTGTTTTCACGGCATTGTAAAATTCATAGAAGTTTGACTTCGAAAGAGGGCCAAAATATCGTAGTCATCCCTCAGCAAATACTGTCTAGTGGTTCCTTCAGTTGAATTTTCAGAGTTGGGCCATAAGAGATAGGCAAGACATTAATAAAATGCTCATTCTTCATAACTCCATGGTGCTTATGCCAGTTTATTATCTCTGTATCCCAGTGGTAAGATGCTGATGAATCATTTGTTCATAATATTTAAAGTAAATAAATACCTCTAAAAATCGCATTGATTTTTATCATGCCATCAATACAGAGCTGTATCTCTTTTAAGTTTTCTTCATATTTCATTCTGCCTCAGCTTTTAATCATTACTGTCACCCTTGACTGCGTGATCTTCTGTTTGTTTATATCTTAAATACGGTGCCTCGAACATGAGCTATTCAGGCTCCCTGGTCCGTAATAAGCTTCCTGCAGCCTCCCAAAATAACACTGACGCTGTTTACCGACTTCTTGCCGTCATTGATATCCTTGTAGGTTATGAATTCATATCTAGTTTCCAGTTCGCAGCCTCTAACATTACGACTCTAAATTTTTCTGACTCACTGAACACTTGGCCTTCAAATTATTTTTTCCCTCAGTGTGTGATGACAATTTCCATTTCTCAGACCTCCATCTCATTTTATTTCTGTATTTCTTTCAAGATGCAGTACAACCTCTGAGGCTTCATATTCGACTGCTCCCCATGTTTAAAGTGAGCGCTAACTAGAGCAGAAAGTAGAAGACCAAAATGCTTTAAGGAAATACCAGATTATATCAATGTACTGGTCCACACTGGCTACCCATTTGCTTCCTGAGTTAATCCTAGATGTTGATTTTAATCTATCATGCTCCTAAGGGTTGGATTATGTGTATTTTATCATGAGCCTCAACAAGAAATATGTAGCAGTTCTCTTTCTTCCTGGGCACCCGTGAGGCAAGTTAGACCTGCAAAAAGCTTTCATTTTCATATTCTTCTTCTCCTCTGACACTAAAGATCCTTCACCCATTTTCCTTGGATCTACCTTACACATGTATATAGCTGCCAAGAAGTTAGGCACTCAGGGAATTACATCGACGATTTCCAGCCACTGAGGAACCACTGCATGTATTCATTAAATTGTTCTCAGTGGCTCAGTGGCTCTCAGGAGTTAGGTAGCACTTTGAGGGAATCTATTAATTACCGGAGATTCAGTAAGATCATTCTATTAGCAAAAGAAACAATATGATTTGCTCTAAAAATTACTGTTGCTTATCACACCACTTTTATAAACTCTCATGTATTTGATTGTACTTCCACTATTATTTTATTACAGGAGTCACTGCAAACTCAAATGCCTATAAGAGCCGGGTGGATAATGTAACAAGTACAGCTGGAAGGATTTGTTTCCTAATAGCATCACAATTTATAGTTTTCAACAGTGGCATATTTGCATATCAAATACAGAGGAATACTCTTCCTGATTCATCTTTGGTTTTCCAATTTTTGAAAGTGCCTTGGTTATAAGAAATATTTCACTTCCCTCCTAATTCTAAGAAAGACACCATGAACGGCCAGGTGTGAGGCAGCAATGCAGAGTGGTGGGGACTCAGATAACCTGCTGAGGAGTCTTACTGCTGCCGAGAGGAAATCCTGGCCCCGTGCTGCCTGGATCATCTTGTTCTTTCAGAGAAGCCAAAAATCTAGAATATAAAACTTGATATTGTGTTAGTGCATTCTCTTAAGAGAAGGACACCCACAAAGTGAGGTCTCCACGTATCGTTCCTTTATAAGGTCTACAGAGAGGCTTATTCTTTCCTGCCCTAGCTCCTAACTGCATGATAAGCAAAGCGTAGCAAATGCTTTCCAAATCTGGTATTTATTTGGGCCTCATCAATCTGAGTTTCAAGAACAGATTTCTTTTCTGGAGTGCAAGAAGTCTGATGACTACATCATTTTCTGCGTCCCAACGTGGGATGGATGGCTCCCAACCTACTTCCCTTCATCTAACCACTCGCACATCCCAGCCCCGGAACTATTTTATCTCAGAAATCTGAAAGTCAGAAACCTATTGTCTAGCCAACAACTCTGCCCTTTCATCAGTCCCATTCCCTTACTTCCCCCAGACGCACCTGCCAACCTCAGAAAGACCTGTACTTCTCTCACCCCACCCAATTCTCTCAGTCCATCAGCACTCCTGTCTGTACTTTTTCCCTACCCAGCCTGGACCTCATGACCAAGACTTTCAACCACATTCTCACCAGCAGCCCAGGCCCTTCTATACTTTTTGCCAATCTATACTTCGCATGAATCCAACCATGACTTTCTCCCGACATGTCCCAGGCTGCCACTCTGCTGGAGAAAAAGAATCATAGCTCTGCTGACTGGACAGGTGTATGATTTCCGGGGTCAGTGGGAACTTTGGTGCTCTTAAAGCAATCTATTACCCTTTGCTAACTGGCTCCAATTTCCATTCTCCAAACTATTCCTCTCCAAATCCCAACTAACCCACTGCCCCTCCATCTTAGCAATAGTCCTACGATTCCATTTCACGGAGACAATAAAATATCGGTACATCAAGAAATAAACTGCTTTAACTTTTCCTTCATCCCATTTATCCTTACCTAACCGACCACTACTGTGGCTTAGGCTAACCTCACATCAGAAACCATCTATGAATGATTGTATGATTATTGGACTCTTCTGATGTGATTGTTTTTTGGGGGGGGGGAACCAAAGGGTTTTGTAACCCTCCTTTGGGTAAAAGGTGGAGTGGGGTCTTCCCTGAAGGAGTGGCCAGTCTCAATGTCAATCAAGTAAGGACAAGAATCAAGGGTTTGGAAGGCAGCCTTAGACCAATGAGAGAAGAAATGCTTCCATCCTTCTGGTCTACCTGCTCTTGGGCCTGGCATCTCAAGTTTTCACTGGTGCTCCAGGGCAGCTGGCAGGAGAGCAGGGCCACCAGGAGCCAGGAGGGGAAGGAGCTGACTTCATCAGAAACCCCCTAAGGCCAGATCTGTGGGCTGTGAGGAGAGGGACGTTGCCTGGCTCTTGTGGTGTATTCCCCCAAGCTGCCAGTGACGAGGGGCTAGGTATTACAGCTCCTCCCAGCTATACCATTGTGGATAAAGGGACAGATGGCCTGTAAAAGAAAGAGGAGTACCTTCCCTCACGCCCACAGCCAGTGTGATGGCTGCAGCCACCATGGGTGAGATTCTGGGAGAAAAGGTAAATCCCTGAGGCAAAAAGATGCAGTTTCTCTCTCTTTCGCAAACCTGGCAGGACTGGGGCTGTTCTTCCACTTCTCCTAGCTTGTTTAGTCCCATCTCTTCATCCATTTCTCTCTCCATTAGCTGCTTTTCTTCTACCTATAAATATAAATGCCTTCCCCCCAAATTTTCAGTTACCAGCCTATTGTAACTGGCTTCCTTCCTCTTCCAATGAAAGTGCCCTCCCAAAGGTCATGGTTGACATACTAATTAACAAACTCAATGGCTACTTTTTAATCTTCATCTTTCTTGACCTTTGTGAAACAGCTGATATGTTAACTCTCCTTGTATCATTGAAACTGTCTCTTTCCCTACTGAGATTCTGGGCCTGATTGTGCCGCAGGAATCTCACATTCAACATGCCTTAGATTTAAGTCACTGAATCTGTACTCCACACATCTGTTCTCCTGTACTCCACATTTCTTTCTGTGGTACGCTACCTACACAGCAGCCTTCCTGAAGAACTCGGCATCGGCTTCAACTCCTTGCATCCCCCTGTTCCAGGTAACTGTTAAGGAATAGTTAAACGTGTAAATCAACCTAGAGAGGTCTCTCAAACCATTTCCACCAGAGTGGCCTGGTTTACTGTCTCATCACACTTGGCTTGGACTGTTGCAGTAGTCCCCTAACCCTGCCCAACTCTAGTCCCTCCCAGCTTCAATCTAGTTCTCAAACCACCCTCAGAATTTTCCTGGGGGGATCACTTCTCAACCTGAAGGTCTCCAACAGTTTCCAATTCAAGACAAACTTCATTCTCCTTAACAGGCACTCATGGCGCATAATAACCGGGCCCCCAGCTTCCCTTCCAGTATCATTTCCTAGCCAGATATGCCCCCTCTATACGAGTCACAAGGACTACTTCCCTGAAAAGGCTGTGCATTCTCACCCTCTGTGTGTTTGCTCATGGTGTTTGCTAGGTTTAGAATTCCTGTTTCCCTCCCTCCATTGGAAGAACTTAAAGGCATCCTTCAAGAAAACACAAATGTTTCCTCCTTTGTTAAGATGTTCCTGACTCCAGAAGACATAGTATGCTGCTATTCCTGGCTCTTAAAGTAGCACATACCTCTACTCCAGCCCTGATTACACTATATTGTAATTATTTATGAGTCTCTTCCCCATATGAGTTAGAGATCAACGGAGGACAACTTACAAGCCTTTCCTCCATACTAACTGAGCTCGTCAGAGTTTGACAGTATATAGGATTCACCTTCAAACTCTCTGCACCAGCCCAGAACCTGACACATAATAGCTCCTCAATAAATGTGTTGATTTTAATACACCTTTTTTGAAAATCCATCTTTGTCCCTCATATCCTTATAAAATCCTTTCTTATTTTGTAAGGTCTCTTTCTTTGGATATGCTGAGTATGTTTTATTCTACGCCTTCCGACTTTTCTTCCTGTTTTGCCGTATGATCTGTTACAAATAAATGCATTCATGAAGCTAGCATCTGTTAACTATACATGGACTTTATGGAAAGGACCATATGTGATGCTATCGGGGAAGGCAACTGAGAGTTTGGGGTCAGAGGGAGGTTTATTTCCCATTGTGCATGCATTACATTTCCAATTTAAAAAGTAGTTAAAAATAATCAATGAAAGGAGCCATCCCAGCCCTGTCATAGGTCAGTAAAAACTCTGACTTAGCCCTGAGAGGTGCGATGTAGCAAAACCTGACAAGACCAAAAACATTACCCCTCCAGCTTGGCACGCTGCCCAACTCCTTTCTTAATGAGTTAGAAAGGCCCACCTGTAGCAGTACACAACACAAGAGAGAGGATGAAATCTCCAGAAGGCTGCTGTGAAAATGTATAAATTACCTGGCCAAAGGAAGCTTCCCTAGACAGCGCCCACTCTCATGCACATTAGCAAACAGTTAGCCAAATGTCACCTTGTCCTTTTCTGTAGAGACATGTGGAGGCCAAGTGAGAGAGCAAAGACAGGTTAATCCTGCTACCCAGGCAGTGGACGACAAGGCTTAGGACATGGCCAACCACACCCAACACCACCCAAAAAGCTCAGAAAACAGAGGAGGGATCTGGGGCAAGTGAAGAGAGATTGGGAGCCATGCGCTTCGGTTTTCTGATCTGCCTGGGTACAGAGGAACACCCACGAGGGGGCTTGGGATGGGAGCAAGACTTGAATGAACCAGGGCTCCGAGGAAGTGACAGTCAGGCTTGTTGAACAGGGGTCAGAGGTCATCCTGGGGAAGCCGGGAGCACAAACTAAGACCCATCCAAACACTTCTTGCATTATTAAACCTTTGTTAAGACCTAATGTGCAGGGAGCCTTAAATGATCTTTTCGTATCATGTGATCATATAAACAGAGGATCTTGATCTCACCTGGGACTAGCACAAGACCAAGAGGAAGTGGATAAACTAGGGCCACAGGGATTTCAGGCTCCATGGAGAGGAAATCCTTGTGCTGCCACTAGGCGCTGGTCCTCATTGCCAAGAGGGCTCTGGAATTTCCTTTGCACAAGAACCTTAAGAATAGGGTAGGCAATTATCTACCAGGATGGTCTGGGCGCTCCAGCCCAAAGGCAAAATTCATAATGAATGACTCTTTTGACCACCTGCTTCTGGGTGTTAAGTCACAGATTTTTAAGAACTTTTTAAAGTCAAATTAGCTGTTGGGTTTTTTGTTCGTTTGGTTGTTTTGTTTGGTTTTTTCAGTTCTTGGTAGTCTTCATTTTAGGGGAATTACTATTGTGTGTAATGTAATGTTTCAGCCCTCTTCCAAAGCTACGTATTTCTCAGTGGAGAGGTGATTCCCCATCATTTGCTGCCTTGAAGTGGAATATCTTTGCAATCATGTATTCCCACAGTCTGAGTTCAAGTGTTGCACATAATTGGTCCATTTTTTCCTACCGTTTAAATTAGGTTCCCTGGTTTCTCTTTATCCCAGGACATTCTCTTCTCTGGGAAGATTCTCCACTCGGGGAATTATAAAATGGTTCTTTTCCTAACATGGTAACTTCTTTGATGCTGAGGTCTTGCTGTGTTTGTAACAGTTAGGGGCAATTAAAGTGTCTAGTATAGTACAGTGTTAATGCGATTAGAGTATATGAAGCAATTTTAAATCACCTTCAATCTCCAGTTCTGATAACAGTACCTTGGGTTTTTAACTCTATGTTGCATCCAAAATTAAAAATGTCATCACCATATTCTCCAGTGTCAAAGTCAGGCTTACTGCCTCCATAAACTCTTCGCACCTTCATCCATCATCTCTGTGTTCTTTAATTCATCCGTCTCCCTACAAAGACTGAATTAGTCTATGCTGACATTTCAGCCATAAAAATGAGCCCAACCATCTCTCCTCTGCCTCTTTTTTCCTTTTAAACACACAGCTTAAATCTTAAGTCTTTCATAAGCCCCTTTCTCTGCAGTGGCGTATAAACATTTCATTTGAACAACCTACCGTTCTCACTCTTACTTGTAGTGAAATTCAAACCTTCTGTCTAATTTAGGAAGTTAGGAAGCAACCCTGGCTGTGTGACTCAGCCCCCAGACCTGAGATGCTTTGGTTAGGAGTTCCAATCAGAACCCCTGCCATTTAGTCACTGTTTGTCATAAGACAAATCCTTTAAACCTTGGGGATTTCATTTTCCTCTTTGGTCACACAGGGATAAAAACGCTGACCTACCGCCCAACCTGCCTTCTGGGATGGATGCAGACCAACATTTGCAAGTGTTAAAGGAGGATATGAATGCTGATTAAAAAGGTAGCAATTCGAGCTCACAAGTAATTTCCCCCAGAGGTCAGTTAGACCCACAAGATTTTTCTGGCACACACAGGAAGTCTCAGCCTCATCTGTATTTAATGTACTTCCCTTCTCACTGGTCCCCATAAAGGTGAGTTTGGGGTGTCGTAAATATTTCACAGTAAAACTTTCCATACCCCCAAATTTCAGAGCCCCAGTCAATGGCCCCCTTTATTTTCACTTTGAATATAATAAAGTGTCTGCTCAATCACACAATACGGATATTTGTTGGAACATACACACTATATTCCCTTAGCGGTGTTATTGACAACTGACTCCTGTACATTACATTGACTTGGGGATTTCACAACTGCCCACTAATGCCCCCATCAGCACACAGCATGTTGTAAAACCTTTTTAGTCTTTCTAGTGCATCTCACAAGCTAATAGTTCTTCAGAGAAAGAAACACAAAACCATGAGAGGACAGAAATTGTGTCCTTCCAAATTGTGATCTCATCAAGAAGAAAGAGAGAGGCTAGCCCAGCGACCAGAGACTGCAATGGAGAAAACCATTTATCAATCCAGAAAGGTGTGTGAGTAATGGGGGTCACGGGTTGGGAATGGGATTATTCCTATGCATCAAAATGACAGAAAGCATTAGTGGAATTAGAGTGTTCCTTGTGCAGCTGGCTCGAGAGCTCTACTTGATTCTGGTGTGAGTAGAGTTGGGGTCAGGAACCAAGTACTCAGCAGTTAGTGTCCCTGGGCAAATTCACACCATGCCAGGCCTTAGGGGCAGGCCATGTGGGCATCTTGGGATGAGCAGGACATCTGAGAAGCAGCTTCACATCCTTACCTAGGCCTAAACATAGGCCCTTCGGGGGTGGGCCTGCTTTGAGATTCAAGCTTTATGGATTTATTTCATCAAGACTCTATCTCCAGGATCTGGAAGTAGGATTTCTGTTAGTGGAGTTTCAGCATGTGGCAGCAGCTACACTGAAAAAAACAAAGAAGGTCAATCTGGGGAATTAGAAGAATGAGACAAAGGGAACCAGGGTCAATGGGCAATACAGAGCCTGCTTATCTCCTTCTGAGCCAATAGCCTCCCTGAGCAAGAGGGAAGGAGGAACATGGTGTCGAGACCAGGAAGAGGGGCAGGTAGGATGCATTTAATCTCACTTTACAGATGTGGCTACAAGGGCACATCCAAAGTTAGGTAACTTGCCCAGGGCCAAGTATGGCTCCACTAACTCAGCAACTATGCAGTCCTGAGGGGAAAAAAGCCAGTGTGCCCACCTTGAAGGTCCAGCCCAAGAACAATGGGTAGCTATGGGAACACATTTATCTCTCTGTATTATATTCTGCAGATTGAGACCCAGTTCAGTCATCCTAGTTGGCTCTTCCTTACCAGAGGCCCAGAGACCTGGAGAACTTCCCCTGCATCCTTTCCTGAGGTCCCTGTCCAGAGAGACAAAGAAGAGCTCAGGGTGTTGAGCTAGCACCAGGCTTGAGGATCAGCCATGAAGCTCAGGGGAGCATCATTGACACTTGTTACACCCTGGACACCATTTCAGGGACCCTAACCCTAACCCCCACAGACACTCTGAAGCATAGCTCCTGTCATTTCCTCCATTTTACAGATGGGCAGACAAAGAAGCCTCAGGCAGGTGAAGTGACTTGCCTAAGGCCAAACCACAGGTAAGAGACAAGCCCATCTCAAGTTAAAATTGTCAGGGATGCTCCAGTGGGTTTTAACCCGGTCCTGCCTGCGGCAGCTCTAACTCCCAGGATGCCTGGAAAGGTTAAGGTTTGAAGGAAAGTGAGTTTGGGACCTCCAGGACGATGTGTACAGCTAAAGCAGAGAGGAGTACGGCAGGAAAGGATCACAGGCCCAAACTCGCAAGGGCATGGGAGCAAGCCCCATCCTTTCTGAGTTAGGAGGCTGAGGAAATGAGGATTCCTGGGCCGTGGGGAGGGAGAGAGGTGAGGGGCAGAGCTTACTTTGGCTGCCGTTCCTGCTTCTCCAGACAAAAGTCCTGCTGAGGGAGGCCTGAAGTGAGTCTCATCTGTTGGACACCTGACCACAAGCTCCTCCAGCGCCTCTGGAAGTAAGAAAAGAACACTTGACATGAAGGGAAGGAGACGAGAAGAGAGAACTTTTAGAAGAGATTTCACGCTGGGGGTGGGGAAGGGCTAACCGGAGGACTTTCCCGAAGCTACCTGGCTGGAAGAGGATTTCATTTAGATGATGGAATGACTGATCTAGAAAATCCAACAAATCATCTCCAAGCAGCTTGTAATAAAAATGAGTTCAGCAAAGTCGCAGGATATAAGGAACAAGCAGGACCGGCTACATAATTTGCGGCAGCGTCTTGCACAATGAAAATGGAGGGCCTTTTGCTCAGAAATTATGAAGAGTTTCAAAACAGTAACAGCAGAGCATTAAACTAAGTACAGGGCCCCTCTGAGAGCAGGAGGCTGTGCTACTGCATGGGTTGAGATGACCTTGAAGCCAGTCCTTGACTAAGGCATATGTAGGAGAAGCTGGCCAAGTACAAGGACAAACTCATAGAAATATAATTATAGACTTCAGGACTAAAAGGATGTGGCAGAATCTGTGGACAAATAGAAGAGAAACAATATAGCTGAAAAATGTAAGGAATAAAGTAGAGCTAACAGACATACGGAAAGTATTGAATCATAGGGCAAGGGATTATAAAGATTCTTTCTAGTTCTACAAATTAATCATATACTGGGACAGAAAAATGAACTCAGTTAATGCAGAAAACAATAGCATGAAATCTATGAAACCACATTCCCATTTTTTATGATCCCCAGATGATCATAAAAAATAAGCAAAATAAGCACAGTGGATTACTACCTTAGTATAATAAAGCATAGGTACTTTAATAGTAAAAGCCAAATACAAATGCTAGCATGCTGCATTCCGGAAGGCAAAAAAAATGGTATATAAATTCAGGAAAGAATGAAATTTTAAATTCTGTTTTTGTAAGTTAATGCAGCTATATTTAGAAAGTAGAACTAAACAAGCCATAAAAGTATTAAAGATAATTAAGAAAAGATCAGAGGAATTAAGAAGAGAGTCACAAAATTCAATGGCATTCCTTTGTACTGATGACACACCACTAGAAAATACAAAAAGAGTTCCCATTAAAGTAATGAAAAAAGTCAATGATGTCAACTCAGAATAAATTGGCTTGAAAAATGTAAAATACAGATGGAAAAATAAAGATATATATAATAAAGCAGAAATCAGGTACCTGGGAAGCCTAAAATTATAAAAGATGACAACATTTTTAAGTTAATAAAAAGATTTAATGCACTATAAAGTAAAAGTTTTCATGATATAAATATATAGAACTTTATAAATTGATGGTACACATCATCTGGAAACATAAGAAATCAATAATACCAAGTACTATTTTAAAGGTATCATTGTACTCATATTTCAAGCATATTTAAATTATTAAAATAATTATAAAACCACAGGAATTAGGTATAAACTATTAGGAAAAATTAATCAATTGAATTGAAAATCCAGAAATAATTTCAAGGCATTAGAACAGTGCTGTCCAAAAGAAATATAATGTGAACCACACATGTAATTTAAAATTTCTAATAGCCACATTTTTAAAAGTACAAAGAGACAGGTGAAATTAATTTTAATAATCTTTTATTTAATCCAAAATATCAAAAATATTATTTCAACATGTAATCAATATAAAAAGTATTAATGATGTATTTTACATTCTTTTGTTCATATTAATCTTCAAGATCCAGTGTGTATTTTACATCTAAAGCACATATCAATTCAGACTAGCCACATTTCATGTGGCTAATGGCTACTATATTGGATAAGACAACATAAATATGATAATATATAACAAATTACATATATACATACATATTTATATATACATATGTACTTATATATACATATAAATGACTCTAAAGAAAAAAATGAACACAAGTTTCTCATCCCATTTGTGCTGCTATGACAAAATACTGAAGATTTGGTGGCTTATAAACAACAGAAATTTACTTCTCCCAGTTCTGGAGGCTGGGAAGTCCAAGATCAGGGTGCCAGCATGGCCACTTTCTTGTGAGAATCCAATCCCTGATTCATAGCCAGCACCTTCTCACGGTGTCCTCACCTGGTGGAAGCTAGGGAGCTTTGTGAGATCTCTTTTATAAGGGAACTAATCCCATTCATGCAGGCTCCACCCTCGTGACTTAATCACCTCCCCCAAAGCCTTCTAACACTGTCACATTGGGTATCAGGATTTCCATGGGTGAATTTTGGTGGAGACACAGACATTCAGACCTAAGCAACAAGTAGTATCATTGTAGCATTATTTATAATGTCAGTTCATTGGAGACATTCAAGTGTCACTAAATGGGGCCAGATTAAGAAAACAGTGTGAAATCAACAAAATAAAAATGTTCTGTAGGGTATCTATAGATACTGTTCATGCACAAAAAAATGAGACTGTAAAGCTGCATGAAGTAAACAAAAGCTAAACAAAAAAACATGTAATGTTCCTTACAACTATATTAAAAAGAGTTCTTGTGCAACAACAAAGAAAATACCTGAATTGTGAGGAATGCAATATTAATACTGCCATAAAAATGCAGTGTGTGACCGTATAAAGCAGTTTTGCATTAATCGTATTTCAATGGATGTAAGGTCTCTTTTCTCATACTGATATTTCTACTTATGAAGGAAGGAAAGGAAAGGCTAGGCTATATGGCGACATGACCACAATAGTTACCAAATTTTGGTTATACAGTGCAATTGCAACACTGTCTGACTTAGGGACATTCAACTATACTTACTTACATTTCTTTGATGTAACTTAAAACACTGCAAATTAGGCTTTGTCTTTTTCACCTGGGGTTCCAGGAGAGAATTAATCTTCAAGATCCTAAGACATCCATTCATAGTATATACTGGATTGAGTTCTTTCCTTGGCATCTGGAATTATATCAGCTATGTACCATCCTCGGGAAAATTGAGAAAATAGTCACTCCAACCACTTTCTGTGTTTTCTGCTTCAGAAAAGAAACCCTGGTAAATTTACTGAAAATCATACACTTAATATGGGTGAATTTTGGTGTGTGTACATTATACTGCAGAAAAGGTGTTTGTTTGTTTGTTTTTAACACCAACAGCCTGATGGGCTGAAAGGTTGTGAGGGATTTTCTTGATGTTGAGCAACTCCAACACCCTCTGTGAAGTGTCTCTCTCCAGCTTTAGGTCACCAGCTGCTGACGAACCAGAGCTCAGGACCCTGTGTCATGTCACCAACAACCCAGAACGCAGCCCCAGTTACGTTCCTTTGCTGAATCTCAAATGACGTCTTTGCCCTCCAATATCCTTCTTCTCCCTCTAAATACTGCACACGTGGGGACTTTAAGAGGATAAAGGTTGTCAGAAGAGGGGATGATACATGAACTTCTGAATAATTCTGCTTATATCAGTGCATAGGCCAGGGCACCGTCAGCCCCTGGAGGCTTTCCCAGGAAGATTAATGATCATCCGAAATCAAACGGAAACAAACCAAGGCCAAAGAGCAGTAATCAAGCCCCAAATGAACACACACTCTGAAAGCTCAGCCTTGGATCTTACATCAAACAGTAGTCAGTGTTTTGAACAACGTAAGAAAACTGGAGGGGGAAGGTGGACGGGGGGATTGACAGCATCACTTCATGAAAAGGGTTTTATTCATATTGCCCTGAATAAAATGGAAAGGCCCACTGTGAAGAAACTGAGGGCAGGAGTATTTGTCAAAACTGTTGATAGCCAAGGACCCTTCATTCTGTGTTCTACAGAACTCTGTCAGAAACCAAATGGGTTCTCATTCAGATGGTCATTCCCTGGGGTTGATTCCCTGGGAAACTGACTCTGAGATGGAGATGGGTGTGTAGGGGGTTTATTAGGAGTATTATCAGGATCAACACCTGTAAAAAGGAAGGGAAAGAAGCAGGACTGGGTGGAGGAAGAGGCTGGGATGGGCTTTTTTGTCACAGCAGAGGCCTCAGCCAGCCCCACGGGGAGCTCTGGAGCTGAGATGTCCCTGCAGACCTGTCCCAGCGTGGGGCAAGCAGGGAGGCCAGGCTTTGCACCCTCCCACTGACCACTTATCAGATGTTGGCTGCCCTGGAAAGAGAGCATGACTTTGGGTGAGGCAGCTCCCCCCCAGTCAATGGCAATTCTGAAGAGGGTTGAGGGCCATCTGCTGACAGCAGTCCCAGCAGCCGGCAAAATGGGTCCTTCAGTCCTGAAGGCAGATCTGGGTGATGTGTAACAGCATCCAGTACATTTCTTTAACAAGTGTTTATTCAGCATCAGCTGTGTGTCAGGCACTAGGCTCAGGTCTGTGGGAATAGGACTGGATATGAGATATGTATGATTCTGTTTTTTGAGGATTTTCCAATGTCCAGAGTAAGAAATCTTCACTCCATCACGAGGGCAGATTGAAAGCCTTTGACTTAAAAAGCACTAAGAGTCAGTTTGCTTTTGTTTGACTTCAAAACCAATTTGTTCGACTTCAAAACCAATTTGTTCGCTCTTTCTCCATTTTGGAGTGGAACTTCAAGAGTTCCTTTAAGAAGGATACGAATCAGTTTCTCTTAAAGCTCATTTGGATGCCTTGACTTTTTATTGGGATCAAAGAATCATGGAATTTTAGACCTAGAAGAGACATTAGGGATTATATGGTATAACCTATCTCCCAAAGTTGGAGACATCCTTACTGCAGCATCTCTGACACGTGGTGGTTCGGCTTTACTTGCATACCTCCAAGGACAGGGAACTCACTATCCAGAGAGGAATTCCTTTCCATTCTTGGATAACTTCCACTGTTACTCATGACCTCTACCCACTGATCCTAGTTCTGCTGTCTTGAGCAATATCAGGTACCATAGTCCTTCAGGTATCAGAAGACACCTGCTCATCTTAACCTCCTCTCCTCCAGGTTAAACATACTCACTTCCTCTGACTGTATCTCATAGGACTCTATCTTTTTGGTGTCTTCCTAGTGTTTCCCCTGTGTTCTTTCCCCTATTACTCCTTGACTTAGTTCAGGCCTTAGCCTTACATTGTTGTTCCCAACAGGCTCTAAACTGCCCTCCCAGAATCCGTGATATTCCAGGCCAGAATCATCTTTTTAAAACACACAAATCTACTAGTCACTCCCCAGCCCACCCTCATTACAATTTGTTTGAATCCAAGACCCCAAACTCTAACGTAGCACAAAAGGCCCTTCAAGATGGGCTCTCACCTAAGGTTTGGGCCTCAACTCCCACCACTTCTAATGTGCACCCTAAGATCAAAATATCCTCTTTTCTTCATTCATATTGTCCCCCCTTCCTGCTGTGCCTGTTCTTCTATGTTTCTAGTGAACTCCTATTTAATCTTGAAAACCCATTTCAAAAGTCAGCCCCTCTGTGAAGGTAACCCCAGAGTTGTACCCTTCTCTGCTTCTGCAGAACTGCTCAACCCTCTCCTCTACCATTCACCACATTGTTCAGTAATTATCAGTTGTGAGTCTACCTTCCCAATTAGAATGTAAGCCTTTGAGAGCCAGGAATTCAGGTTTATTCTTGGCATATGATAATTGAGCACATAAGTAAATGAATGAATGAATGAAAAGTGAATACATATAAAATACTTTTCAGAACCTTCATCAGCATAGTAACTCCCCTCTGAATTGTTACATTTCTCAAGATCTCTTAAGGACATCTTCACTCTTTGAATGTACAATTACGTTTTTGAACCTGAGAACAGAAATTTGCATTTCTCCCTGCAAAGTTCTACCTGCAGATTTATTGTCTGTCATAATAAAGTCCCATCTTAATTCTGTTACCTGTTATGTTAGCTAGTCCTGTCTCAGTTTGGTATCATGTGTACTGCTCTTATACTAGAAAAGGGATAATTTTGTGTCTTCAAATAAATTACTGACAAAATTGATGACTAGAATTGGGCCAACAACTCATAACTTTCCTCTACCAGACTCCTTCCAGATGCCAAGACAACAAGCTACATCCTTATGATGCTGCTATAAAAAGTCCAATCATCTCCTCATCATTGGCTGAAAAACTAGCCAATCCATGGTTTTTTCTTCATGATAGAACAGTGGGTCTATCATTAAACCTCTGTATTTGTTTTAAAGAAGAGGTTCTCAAGTGATTAGGGATGTGAATTAGTGACAATTTTCTTAGATTTTCAAAATGTATATTTCAAAATCTTATCTTTATTCTTGACCCCATGCTCAGTCCATACTGATGACATGAGTGATTATCTTGAACTAATAAAAGGAAGAGGAAAATATACTTCATTAATATATTACTGGTTCCTTCCTAAAGTCAGAGTGCAGCCCCCTTGCTGCCCACCCCACCCCCATTTCACTTTAGCCTTCACAATCTATGTATTTTGCTCTTACCTTTACTCTAAAAAGATAGGTCTTTGTGTTATTTAGTCCCTTCCTGTAACAAAATGACATAGTTAGGTTGTAGATTAAATCTTGCCCCCTTAAGCAATTTAGAGTATGTCTCTTACTCTAAGATGAAGAACCCTATTCTCTTTCAGCAGCTTACAAGTGGGCTCCCTCCAAAAAGACTCTGATTGTTAATTGTTAAGTGTATGCCAGGATCACTGTACTAAAGTCTGGGTCTGTCAAATGGGAAAACAAGGTTCATTTGTAAGATCTAAGAATTAGATGGGGGAAAAAATAGATGGTTTGCGCTCACTTTTCCAACTCCAGTGATGGAACCACAGTTGATGCTCCGTAAAAAGTGGCTGAGGAATTAAAAAATAGCATGGTTCCACTGGCTTAAAGTAGGGACCCTCAACCCAATCTTAGGCCTTTTAGAAAAGTTTCTTGGCTTATTCATAATAAGAGCCAAAAATGTTACATCCAGTGGGGGAAATCTGGAAGTGAGGATAAGGAATACACAGAGGAATGGAATTTAGAGACTTCCAGATCCCATTGGAATGTACAAATTAAAAGACATAAAATTCATCCTCATCATGGGCCTCATGAATATTTTTCATTGACCTTTTCATCATGATAGAGTTTTTAAATCCACAAAGAAAGTTGAAATGTCAAGACACTAATATATTTTCATGTGTATTCTGACTTTGAATGAGTCAATCTAACCTTGCTTTTTACTTGCTAAAGAATCTGTTGACCTATTCTAAGGTTATTGTAACATTCAGCCCCCAGAAGTCATTCCCACTGAGGTAAAAATGAGATTAAAGCATTATTCACTAAATTAGAAAATTTAAAGGAAACTCAGTGCTAAATTTAGATGATGCCAGTACCTTGGTTGTTCAAATTATATTCAAGTTTTTCCAAATAAGCTATTTAGGAATCAGACGATGAGGCAGTAACCCATTGCCTTACTGAAAAAAAGCTAGATAATGTCCCTTTGGCAGTAAAACATTCATAAAGTCCAAAGCACAGTATTACTCATTCCTCACTTCTGACTCATGCAAATTTTTGGAAATAATCCTTCTTTAAATGTTGCTGTAATGGGAAATAGAAAGAGCAAAGTTGTTTTGGCACAACTTCACTCTTGTTTTGTAGAGTTATGAACTGTGTTTAGTTTCACGCTTTTGATCTTGTGCATTCTGGATGATATATTTGCACACATAACATCTCTATATACATTAGAAATAGGCCTGCTATGACAGCTCCTATGATTTAAAAATTCTCTATACAGCTACTTACAGAAATGTCTTTTACAGTAATCTATTATTTTCCACCATGAAAATACTTAATGCCATCAAAGTAAAATAAATTTCATATAACATATATTGTAATACCCTTTATTTGAGGGTATGACATCGAAGTTATGCATAAGGAAAAGTTGATGAGAAGTAAATGTTTACATACAGTTAATTTTACTTTTGGAAATGAAAAGGGAAAATGGATTTTTAAATGTCAGTGCTATTAGGACATATCTTCCTAACAACAGTAAAAGAAAGAAAAATGTTCCTGTCAGTCTAGGTCAAGGGCATTCATTTCTGGGAAATGTTTCTAATCCACTCTGATCTGCTATGATTGCACCCTCCTCTGAAGTTCAATGGAAACTGAATGTTGTTTCACTCATCCTGTCTTATTTTTAAGCATGGAATTTGGAGTCAGTTGGGGATAGGCTTGAATCTCATCTTGGTCTTTGTCAACAAAAAGGAGCAATCATACCTTCCACAAAGGGTTATTTTAAGGATTAATAAGCGAATGCATGCAAAGCAGGGCCAGGCACATGGTAAGAGGTATAAAACCAATAGCTATTATTATGATTTGACAGTTATATGTGTTATAAACCTGCTGAAACATTGAGAGGTGAAGTGTCATGATGTTTGCACCTTACTTTCAAATGGTTCAAGGAAAGAAAAAAAAAAGTATATATGGAGAGAGAAAGAGAGAGACAAATGTTAACAACCAATGATATTAGATGAAAGTATACAGGTGTTTATTATACCATTTTTTATCAAATTTTTCACAGATTTGAAAATTTTAAATAAAAAATATGAGAGGAAAATGTAAATTATAACAGATTGTATCACTTCCTTGCTTAACACTAAAAAAAAGTTACCTGTGCACTTTCACATTTCAATCTTATAATGACCACTTAATCCCATGGATACCCCACACTTCATGATACACATGAAACCTCACTGTCACAGACGGTTCCCCAGTCAGTCTTTCCATGTGTCTGTTTTATTCACCATTTCATACTCTCGCCTCACCAACTCTCCAATCTTATGACTCCATTCTCCAGCTCTTAAAAATCTTCTGAGGTGACTTCTGTTTTGATAACCCATTTAATTTCTCTTTCTGGTTTAGGGAGGATCCTTCTGCATGATTTTGTTGATTCCTTGACTTTTTTTAACTTAATAGTGCAACAATTTAATGCATATTTGTGGTAAAATAGAAAATTCAATCTACACTGAAACGTAGAGAGGAAAACAAAAGTCAACCTCCTCTCTACTTCTTAGTCCCACTTCTTGAAACAACCACTTTTAATAGTTTAGCATGTATCCCTGCAGATAATTTTTCTATCCACATTTAAAGATATAGGTTCATTTCTATTTTTTTTTAATGGTGTCATATATTTTTCTTATCTTATTACATTGGCTTGGATTTCTAGAACAATTAAATTACTAATAATAACAAATATCCTTAAATTATTCCTGATTCTCCCCTTTTCCAGTCATATTCCCAGATTTAAATTATATTTCTTTTGATAGTCTTTGCCAAAATAAACTCTTATTAGTTGGGTAACCTAATTTCTCTACAGGTGAGAGAAATCAACCAATTAGACTCTTAATTCCTTAAGGCAGGAACTATTTCTTACACTTTGTATTTCCTGTTGGACTTATCCATTCATTTGCTGTTCCCACTTGTTGAGTAAAAGGACCAAATAAAAATTAACCTTTTTTCTGGAAGTGAAGTCAGTTTTACTACAGATTAGTTTTGATGTACTAGAAATGCATCATGATTATTCTGCAAACATTGCTGTTGGAGGTTGACAACTGAAATTTAATAGCTTCTAGACAAACATACCTCAAGCAGGTTTTGTAATTTTAGGCCTGCTGTGACTAACAATTAGGTGACAGCATGCAATAATTTGCTTAAATAAAGGTGTCAAATGAAAAGCTAACAAGCCTTGCTGTCTAAGTCATTAAATTTTGGGTTTTTTTTGTAAAATCCAATAAAGCTTACTGTGACCCACACATTTCTAGGGCTGGAATTGAAGTCAGAGGTAATATTAGCAGAAAGAATGCTTGATGAAAGTAGGACAACTTTATAGTAAACCAGAATGCATTCATAACAATACCTATTCCCTGCAAAGTTAGAAAAAGAGTGAGTTGACCACCTGGGCATAATATTCAGTCCATTAAACAACAGAAATATGATCTTCCTCATGAGAAAACTGCACACACAGTTACTAAATCTCTCTGTATTTCCCTTCAAGGAGTTTGAGTGGATGGAGTCATTGAACTTTTTATTGTTGAGTCATGAGAGTACTTAATACATTCTGGAGTAAATTTTATCATCTGTGAATTATAGCTCAATAAAGCTGCTTTAAAAAAAAACCCTAAGTCAATGCATCTTGCTACCATTTTTGTTCTTGTGGTAATGGTGTCTTTTCAATTATTAGATGTGTGTAAAATGAGAATTCATACTCTTGGAAAACCACTGATGTTTGTGAAATTAAAATACAAAAAAATAGTTGATATTTTCTTTTAAGAGGTAAATGATTAATTCTAGGTTTTTAAGGTGGAAGATATTAGTTTTCCCTTTGACAATGAATAGTTTTATAATATAGTGATACTATGTAACATAACTGAAACATATGGAATTTCAACCTTAATTTAACTCGCATATTTTCTTTCCTCTGCAACCTGTACTCAAAAAGAAATGACAGCTAAAACAAGATAGAACTTATAGTACTACATCAGAAGACTCTATATGTTAGACGAGAAACTGATTTCTTTGGTTTGAGCTTAGGTTTAAAGTAACTGAATTGCCCTGCAGGGTTCAAGTCTCTACTAGATTATCTCAGCCTATTCTCATAATCACCCCCCTAACAATGTTTCTCCAACTATTTTTTCATTATTGCCCCTCTAAGAAACCTTTTTTTTCCTAATTTCCCCTCTCCCTCATGAATCTTAATTCTACAGATATACTGTATATCTCTTTATATTACTCTATGTACCATACATCTATGCTTTATCCATAAAAAGGGTAAGATTTTTTTACCAACAGAACCAATTTTCACTCCCTTTGGAGTGATATCGCCCCCACTGAGAATGCATGGTGTACGTTTAAAATTCATGTGTGTGTCTGAATGTACATATTTTACTTTCCTTCCTCTATACAGAATTTAGAATTCTTTCAGCAACTCAAATTTAACATTTACGAATATAAGTAGATGAAATTTAATTTTAATATATTAAAGTTAAGAATAATTTGGAAAAAAATATATAAATATTTTTAGATATGTTAAGTTCAGATAAAATATCAGGCAGACTTCAAAATTATTTTTTCTGACACTATTCATCAATATCAGCATTTGTTTATGCTATTAAGCGGGGGAAAAAAGCAACATACAAAACTATACCAAGAATAGTTTATAAATTTTCTAAAAATACAGACATATGTGAGTACAAATGACTGGAAAATATTCATTAAAATGTTAACAATTATCTCTGGAGGCAAATATTGTAGATGAATTTCAGTCTCAACTTTATACATGTCTGTAGTTTCCAAGTTTTCTATTATGAGTTTGCATCACTATTACAGTTGAGGAAAAATGGTTACCAACAAAATATTTATTGAAATTAGCTCATACCAGGGAAAAATGTAATCATACTTATTTTATAATACTTGCAGTAATGTATTTCTGTAGCCTTTTGGGAAAAGGTTTTGGTTTTGTTTTTGTTTACAAGTCATAGACAATGGTACACTATTTCTAGCCCTTCATCTTCCTAGGATTTTCAATTCTTCCTCAGCAAAAGTATTAACCCTTAACACATGACAAGTTGACTCTGACCTAGGCTTTTAGCAACTATCCTTCTGTAGAACCAGCTTCAACGTATTTCAAGGCTACAGGGGAATCATTCAGCAAGCAAATGTTTGCTGATGAGCTTTTTAAAGAGAGTGAATCCAGCAAGTAGCTACAAGCCAACATGCACTTGATTTCAACAGAGCCTATTTAAGTAATGACTCACATCTGAATATCAGCAATTTGGGGGGCTACTGAAGGAAAAATACTTTGAATATCATTTGAGTTACACAGTTTGCAGAGTTCTCTTATTTGTGTGTCACTTGTTATCATTCCTATTATTTATGGGTACACACGAGGCAAGTGAAAGAACTGATACTCCAACCAAAGACTTAGACTTCAAGTTCTGCATTCTTCCTCTCTTTGGACCATTCTTCCTTTCTAAATAAAATCAGTGAGTATTTTAAGCATGAGTAAAGTAACTAAAGCAATTAACCAGGATGTACAACCTTACCAACCATGGCTTGCTATAGAGCAGAGTTTAAATGTACCCCTACTCTCTCCTACACTCTTGTGGCCCCTTTTGGTCCCACAGAAAGAGCCACTGGTGGCACAGGGCATGGTCTACAGACCCATTAGGAAGGCTCCATCCAGACGATTATCACCAGTGTGGTGGCTTCTGCCTCAAAGCCTGATGGGTCCTCTCGTCCAGTACTTTCAGGATTTAGAGGAGGGGCAGGATGGCGTGAGGGGTGAAAGGATGATACCACAGACTGGGCTCAGGAAGTCTGCGCCTGTTGTGGAATCACAGAGGAGCACCACAGAATGAGGCGTTTAGTAGGAAATGTGCTGCAGTGCACACCACTTGACTGTGATCTCCTAGGTCAGTCCCAGTCACCAACCCAAGCCTAAATACATTCAGGACATAAGCCAAAACACCAAAACAATCCTAGTCTACTTTTTTAATGATGGATTGCCTAAATTTATATTTTAAGGAAAAAATAGGTTACATTTTAAAAATACATATTCTGTTTCAGTTTTTAAAAAAGATATATTATTCACTTAAAAAATCCCTAAAATTCATCTGTAAGCATACAAGTTAATAATATAAAACAATGAAAATGTTGTGGTTTCTATCTATTGTCCTCCTAACAGAACAACAAATCTCACCAATATTCATGATCAGCCTATTAAATTGGAGATGAGTCACCTCCAGGGTCTTCCCTTCAATTTCCTTTGGGTAGTAAAATAACAGATCATGATTCAGTTTTTTGATGTTGCTGTACATTTAGCTTGAAAAAAATACAAAAATATATCAGTGCTTAACTATACCTATATATATACAATTGACATAAACAATCAACTGATTTTTGACAAAGGTGCTAAGATAATTCTATGGAGAAACGATAGTCTTTTAAACAAATGATGTTGTAAAATCTGGACATTCATATGAAATGTGAACCCTTATCTCACACCATACAAAAAAATTAACTCAAAATGGATCATAGACCTAAATGTAAAAGCTAAAACTACTTATAGTTTTAGAAGTCTAAAAGAAGGACTTCAGGAGAATATCTTTGCAATTAGGCAAAGATTTCTTAAGAACAAGTTTTAACCATAAAAGAAGAAAATAGAAAACTATTTTCCATCGAAATAAGAACTTCTGCTCCTCAGAAGACACCATTAAGGAAATGCAAAGATAAGCCACAGACTGAGAGAAAACATTAGCAACACATATATTTGACAAGTATCTTAGAGCCCAAATATGTAAAGAACTCTTACAACTCAATAATAAGGAGCAACCCAGCGGAAGAAAAATAAGCAAAAGACTAGAACAGCCATTTCAAAAAGAAGTTATACAAATAGCCAGAGAGCTCAGAAATAAAAGATACTTAACATCAATGATCATCAAGGAAATGCAAATTAAAGCCACAATGAGACACCACTATACACTCACTAGAACTCGTAAAAGCAAAAAGATTGACAATACTGAATGTTGATGAGGATGCAGAGAAACTGCAACACACACTGACAGTGGGTCTGCAAAATGGTGCAACCACTTTGGAAAGTAACATTCTTTATCCATGCTGTCCAATCCAATAGCCAATAGCCACATATGGTGTGTGGCTGGCGTGAGTGAGGAAATGGATTTTTAATTCTATTTAATTTTAAGAAATTTAAATTTAAATAGCCACATGCGGTGCGTGGTTGTTGTATTGGACGGTGAACAGTATAGCCCTCGCTACTTAATGTGCGGTCCCTCGACCAGCAGCATCAGCATCAAGGGGCAGCTCGATAGAAAAGTAGAGTCTCAGGCCCCATCCCAGACCTGCTGAATCAGAACCTGCATTAATCAGACGCCAGGAGACTCGCGTGCACATTGAAGTTTGAGTAACATTGCCCTGTATATGGAAGGCTACAAGTCAGCAAGTTAACAACGTTTTTTTTTTTTTTTTTTTTTGGCTGTGTTGGGTCTTCGTTTCTGTGCGAGGGCTTTCTCTAGTTGTGGCAAGCGGGGGCCACTTTTCATCGTGGTGCGTGGGCCTCTCACTATTGCGGCCTCTCCTGTTGCGGAGCACAGGCTCCAGACGCGCAGGCTCAGTAACTGTGGCTCACGGGCCTAGTTGCTCCGCGGCATGTGGGATCTTCCCAGACCAGGGCTCGAACCCGTGTCCCCTGCATTAGCAGGCAGATTCTTAACCACTGCGCCACCAGGGAAGCCCAACAAGTTACCAACTTTATCTTCTGAACCGAGGTATGAGCCTGGTTGCCATAGGGGTAGAGAAGAGGGGAGAACACTTGGACTTTTTCCTTTAGACACCTGTGTTGTTTGATTTTGATTCAACAAATATGTATTACTTTTGAGATTTGTAAAATAAAGATAAAAAGGATGGTGGAATTACCATACCGGCTGTATATAGTTAACACTAATGTTTAGTGAGCTAGTACACATCAGGTAAACTGAACACCTTCTTTTGACGGGCAGAATAGACGAACTCAAGGAGGGAGGCTTCTTGAAGATAGGCTTGGGTCCTCTCTACCTATCTCTCCTCGTCCCAAGCAAACCCACCATATTTAATAAAAAATTAATTAACTACACCTCTCAAAATCCTGTTGTCTGCCATTACTGTATCCAAGAGTGGTTAATGAAATAAGCCCTCTCTGAGCCAACAACCTAACCATCGGAATTGGTTTGCACCCAGAAGATGAATATTGCCTGCAGATTTAACTGAAGCCAGTACTTAATGTGAATTCTGGGTTTTATGAGGTTTTTCTGCTAGAGAACACATTTCCTTTCCATGGATGCTAATCCACAAGGAGAAAAAATTCCAGGAAAAAGTAATTTAAAAATTCCTGACTCTGAGGGTGGGGTAGAAGTTGAGAAAAAGAAATATTAAAACTTTATCAATATGATCCTCTTAAAAGTACTCATCAGAAAAAGATTATTAGCTATATCAGATAATAAAGAGATTTCTTCAGTTGTAAATTATATCCCAGTGGTCTTCAAACTTTTTTGACCATAATATATAATACGAAAATAACTTTATACACAGACATTCACACCCACATGTATAACTGAGACAAGAGTTTACCCCTACCCTAAGATGCACTCTAATGTTTTCTATTTTATTGTATATTATTCTATATATTCTATCCTATTTCAGTGTTTTGAAAGTGCTTGTTATAACTCACAACACTGGTTTCATAACCTACTAATAGGCCGAGTGTTGCAAAACACTTTTAAGGTAAGAGAGGGGAAAAAGGGGGAGAAGGGAGGTTGATCAATTAATCGATTGATTGATCCAAGAAAGAGAAAGATAAGCTTTCCAAGAGATGGGGGGGAAGGATGGAAAATGTCAGAAGTGGGAGAAAGAGTGAGAGGAAGAGGGATCCCAATCCCTTTCATCTGTCTTGCTCAGTCAATGCCTACTGACTCTAAGGGGGACTTCTCTCACCCAAAAGACTGACCAAATCCTCCTGCTCTGGCCTTCACCTCCTCCCAGCATCCTGATTCCCTTATTCTGCTGCCTCTTGCCTCTTAATCACCCAAAAGCATTTTTTTTTTTTTTTTTTTGCTCTAAGATCACAAAGTCCTCTCATGGGGGCCCTGATTGGCTTCCTTCATCTCTGATCCTCTATCTCCATCCTTCTACTGATGGCTCCTTCTCCTTTTTCCCTTTCCCCTGGATGTCAAACCTTCTCTTTGCCTCTATTTCTTCTTGTCTCTCTTTCTCTCCTGGCTGTGCCTCTCCCCTGTGACTGCTATTTCAAGATCAATGTAAAACACTATGTTGGGTTCAAAAATTCAACTGCACAAGCACTGTGGAGAGTAAGCTGTTCAAGTGAAAAGTTACAGGACTCTGGTTCTCAAACTCTGAGTGCTCCTAGACTTTGGAGAAAACCACTGCAGACCGCTAAGGCAGCGGGCTTCCATTCTAAGACACCCTGGCCTGGGTGTTCTGTTGTCTGTGAAAAGAGCTGATGTGATCAGACAAACGTGGTATTCAAGAGCAAGGACAAACAACTGGAGAGGATTCTGCAAACGACAGCCTGTGGAGGGAAGAAGGCTGTAAGAACAGAGTGGGTAGACTGGGCAGGTAGAAGTCTGCCAGCAGGAAGCCCAGTTAGCAGGCTGGACCAGTGCCCAGCTCTGGGACAGTAAGGATCTAAACTACTGATAGCAACAGAAAGGAAGAAAGGAGAGGAGAGGTGTTTTCAAAGAAGAACCTCCAGTTAGCATCTTGGCATCCCTAACCTGGACCAGGTTTTTAAAAATCTGCAAAAGCATGGGAATCCTGTTAGAGCTGTTCTGAAGCTGAGCCTTGAGCGCACTCTTAATAGCTCTTGCAAACTGAGAGCAGGCAGATGAAAATTGAATTACTCAAAGGGGAAAACACACAGGAGAGTTTCTGAGGATGCAGAGCTGAAGCCGGGTTCACATGGAGCCAGGAACAGCTTGCCAGCCTTGGACGCTAGTCCGTTTTCTTCATCCCTAAGACAGGAAGTTACACGAGGCCCGAAATACGCTCCCCTACAACTCCATGACTGAGTGCAGCTGTCCTGACAGCATTTCCTGTGTCCGGGCTCCACACATGAAGACATGTGCATGGCCAACACGTTTGCTGAGCACCTACTCTGTGCAAGGTGCATACAGGTGAGCCTAACCCAGTAGAGGAGAAGCTGGCTCTGAGCTGCAGTAGAAATGGAGTCCCCTTTGACCTCTTGCCAAGTTCCCCAGCACTGCCTATTGCCTTGGTCAGTTCCTGCATCTCCTCCTCAGGACCTGGGAGGATTCCTTTAACCCCCAAACCCATCCTAGACCCCAGAACCACCCACTCTTACTCGAGGCACTCCATACTGGCAGGGGTTCTGACTCACCAATATCTGTGTGTATGTGTAAACACACATACAGAAGCTCAAGAATAGTAGGTTACAAATTGAAATTATTAAACATGGCTTTCTAGAAGATGTGTGAGGGTGTTTGCAGCTCATACAGTGCTGTCCGAGACTCCCTCTTTTTCCTGAGCTCTTCAATCCATTGTCTTGACACTGTGTTTTCTTAACCAAAAAAGAAAGAAAGGGAAAGAGAAAGAAAAGAAGGGAGGGAGGGAAGGAGGGAAGGAGGGGAGAAAGGAAGGGAGGAAGGGAGGGATGGAGGGAGGGAGGAAGAGAGAAAGAAAGAAAGAAAGAAAGGAAGGAAGGAAGGAAGGAAGGAAGGAAGAAAGAAAGAAAGGAAGAAAGAGAGAGAAGGAAAGAAAGAAAGAGAGAGAGAAAGAAGGAAAGAAAGAAAGAAAGAAGGAAAGAAAGAGGAAAGTTGTAAAACATGGGAAAAAAAAAAGACAACAGAAATAAAAACAAAAAAAACCAGACCTTCCTTATTGTCCAAAGTGGGAAACACTTTTTTTTTTTTTTTTTTTAGTGCCTGGCAGAGGAAGTATGGTTGCAAATGTTACCCAGCACTAAACCAGATTAATTTTCCATTCAAGAAGAAAAGTAAGCAAATTGGGCTAAAGGAGGAGAATTGCATGGCCCTATTATTTAGCACGTTTGAAATGAAAGCCAATACTGCTATTGAAGCGCTGCTGACGAGTTTCCCTTCGTCTACCTAACGCCCGCCCACAGGTTGCCTGGCAACCACATTACAGTGCTGAATACTCCCCAGCAATAACTGACCCTGCATTTTAATTTTTGTGCTGATGCTTAAGTGGGATAAACAAATAAATGCAATTGCCCTGAAACCGTATTCATTTTGACTAATAAGCAGCATGTGTAGATTACAGGATGGCAAATAGAGGGGTGCAAAAAAATTGGTAAAGCCACTCTCTTTTCAGGAAATTTTGCTTAAAAATTATGAAAACTTTGGGTAGGCTTGTGGAAAACTTAGTCAAACAGTTGTATGAAGTTAAGACTGAAGGATGAATTTCACCAAAAAAATTCTAAAGTCTATAATAGCACAAAGAATTAAATGTTAATTTTTATTGTCCCTTAACTGGAATAGCTTTTCGAAGATAGGAAATAACACCAGATGTGGTATGCTAAAAGGATCTGGGAGGCCACGTACAACCCTTCTCACATGCAGGAGAAACAACCCTCGACCTGCATAGTAGAAAAAAGGGGGCAGGTTGAATTGGGGGTTTCACATCCTCATGTAGCTGCTGCTCTGTGTTTTGAATAAAAGAGTTTGAAGGGAACAGTCTCCATTGCCCTTTATTCACGACTTTTTAAAGATGTGACCTCCTGTCGTTATTTAAGTGTTTCTAATTCTGGGGGCTAGGAATGATCGTTTTTGCCGTTTCTGAAAATCATCCTTCTAGTTCATCGTGAAGATGAAAGGAAAGTGCAGCACACCTCTTATCACTTGAATATGTAGCCAGATTTTTGCCTGGAAACTTAAATTCTTACCTGAAAACACTCTTTTAAGTACTTACCCAAACAAATAAAGCAAAGACTTAAGATTCAAATTCTGGCTCCCCAGGCTTATCAGCTGTGGGACCCAAGGAGTATCTGGTCATCTGATTTCTTCATTGGTAAAGAGGATACCATTAATAATCACCTTTTTGAGCAGCTGTGGGCTGAGGTCACCTAGCATAATGCTGTCATATGGTAAGTACTCAATTTCAGCCATCATTATTGTTGGCTATACAGTGTAGTATTATGCGTGTAGAGGCTTTGACATGTTGCCCAGATCCCTCTTTGGCAATGAAGGAGTTATTCTCCTGGCCTCTGGGAATGCTGCTCCAAGACAGCCTTCAGCTCTGAACCTTCTTTGAGGACTGCCTTAGCTAAAGAACACTGCCTAGCCTAAATCATGTGAATTTCCAGAGTAAGCCTGAAACCAATGAGCAGTCCCCCTGGGGATGTAAAGGTCCAGCCCCTTCACTCCAACCTCGGACAACTCAGGAGGGCCATCCCTGCTCCAGAGTTCCCTATGGGGTTGGTTAAGGCCTTTGGTGGACCTGTAACGGAGCAGGGCCCTATGGAGCCTTCCCAGGACAGACCCCCTCCTCCCATGTCCTCTGCCTGCTTGAAAAACTTTAGCCAAAGTATAAATTTAATCAGAGAAATGAAAAGATGCAAAAGCAAAGAAAAGCAGTCAAACAGGACAAAATAATAATAGTTTAGTCATTAAACAAAGTTGAGGGTCTTTAGTTTCTCCTCAAGGGCTATAGATAATATTCTGAACCATATCCTTTGAGCTGTTTTATAGATACTGAAACCCCCATCAGGTGGAAGAATTTAACTACATGATGACCAGACTGTAGTCATGACATAAGCTGCTCCGTCTTACACAATTCCGAGAACTGGCCTCAAGAAGATGGGGATAAAACAACTCTGGAATTGAAGATTAATTGCACTTAGAACAATCAAGGTGATGCTGATCAGACCACCGCGTGACCAATTTCAAGATGACTGTTGGAGCTGACCGTGCTGCTCTGCACATAGCCCCCCACCTCCTCAATGCACCCCTGAAACTCCCCTTTAAAAGCTCTTGCCTCCTGATCAGAAGTGGGGAGTAAGCTTTTGGACACGAGTCCACCTTCTCCCCAGGTTGTTGACCTCCTGAATAAAGCAAGTTTTCCTTTTCTACCAACACTTGTCTCTTGAATATCAGCTTTTGAACAGCGAGCTGCCAGACCTGAGTTCGGAACATACCTACATCACAGTGCAACTGATCCCTCTGTCTCGTCCTTCTTCCTTCTCTCCCTTTTTGCAGCTGCTGATTTCTAGGGCACTACCTAAGAAACATCCTGCACACCAACATGTATCTCAGAGTCTGCTTCCTGGGGAATGAACCAACACAAATATATTTAGAGGAGTTTTAGTGATCATGGTGTAATTGTATGTGAAAAGAGTAGGTTACCCAACTCAACATACGGCATGATCTCAACTATGACAGATTATATTTATGTGTGTATAACTGGAAAACTGGAAAGTACACTAAGATTCACAATGTTTCTTTCTGGCTGGTAGGATTAGAGATGATTTTTATTTTCTTTATACTGTTCTGTACTTTCCAAGTTTCCTACAAGGACCAAATTACTTTTTCTGTGGGGCAGGGATGGATCGTTCAAGGACTGAGCCCCATCCTCTACTTGACTTCCCCAGTAGTTGAGCTTTCAGATAGTTGTGAATGAGGATGGGCCAATCTAGAAAGCTCCTCTCCACTACAACCCATCAGCCCACTACCACGTTTCCAATGGCTGGGACCTGGAGTTCCCAAGTTTTAGCTAAGGAGTCCTTCCTTCAAGTATCTAAGATGTCACTTTGAAAACCCTGAAGCAGAGTTAGGATTTGTAAATGTCACAGAGCCCTCAGTTCAATCTTGTTGATGTGATTTGAAGGGCAAGACATAAACCCTGACTTCAGTCTGGTTGGAAAAACACAAGTAAGAAACAAGAGACAAGAAACAAGAGAGTGGTCAATATTTTGTCACTGTAAATGAGGGCAATAGGAGTCCAGAAAAAGGTGACATGCCTACAGGCTGGAATCATCAGGAAGGGGCTTCGTGGGGGAAGTAGGTCTTGACTGTGCCTTGAAGAATGAGTAAAATTTTGCAAAGCAGAGGGTAACAGTGAGGTCATCCTGGATAAGGGCAGTGGCCAAAGCACAGAAGGGAAGTGAGTATTGGATTTTTCCATCCAGTAAATAGTGCACTTCTCCCTTACTGGAGCTAAGGATGCACTTGGAAAATGAGAAAATATGGTTGAATCAACATGGTGGGTGAGATTTTGGGAAGGAAACCAAGCAGTGAAGTTTAGACTTCCTCTTCAGGTAAAAGGGGTTCCCTGAGGATAACTTGACAAGTTGAAGGTGGTCTATTAAATAGCTGTGTCTGACCGTGATATGCAGGATGAGGCACAGAAGGGAGAACTAGGTGGACAGCACCTGGGGGAGAAGCTGTGGCCTTCACCTCAGGGTCATGGGGCCCAGCCTGAGGTGGTTTCTGGCAGTAGTTGACATATTGAATTTGAATGCAGTGACACTGATTTTCTCATGCTTATGAGAATCAGTCATATCACATACAAATAGCTATGTCATTCCCTCCTGGAAACTTTTCTTTAATATGGTTGTATGTCTTACCTACCAATGCTCCACTGACAACGATCCCATTGCTAAAGAGTAAAAGAAGCAGGAACAAATGAGGGGTGAACCAGACACCCTCAGGTGTGTGTGATAATCCCTGTAGCTGGGCCCTCCCTGGCTTCTGTTTCATTGAGCAAATAAGACCTTTAACAATTCTACCCAGAGTGATCTGGAATAACACTAGAAATTCCCTCATTTTATGACACCCAACAAATGAGTGAGTGGAGAGATAGTACATGCCATAAACTTATGTATGGGGTTTTCTGATCCCACGTGTGCTTGTTGAATTCATTAGATTAGAATCAAATGACATTTATTGATGGCTTACTATTTGCTAGGTAGTTTGTGTGCACATCATTTTTTTTTTTTAATTTTTATTTATTTATTTATTTATTTATTTATGGCTGTGTTGGGTCTTCATTTCTGTGCGAGGGCTTTCTCTAGTTGCGGCAAGCGGGGGTCACTCTTCATCGCGGTGTGCGGGCCTCTCACTTTCGTGGCCTCTCTTGTTGCGGAGCACAGGTTCCAGATGTGCAGGCTCAGTAATTGTGGCTCACGGGCCCAGCCGCTCTGCGGCATGTGGGATCTTCCCAGACCAGGGCTCGAACCCGTGTCCCCTGCATTGGCAGGCAGATTCCCAACCACTGCGCCACCAGGGAAGCCCTGCGTACATCATTTAATCCTCAGTACTCTATGAGGTAGATATTTGCACCTCCATTTTGCAGACAACTGGCATTTTGTAGACATTCATCTCTATTCACCAACATAATCTAACATTTTCTCAGGATTTTTATTTTTAAAACAAACAACTAATCCCTTCTTCTCTTTGCCTCAGTAAATGTAAAGGGTAGGTTTAGATTACAGGGCTTGACTCTGCAGTTACCTGTAGAATAGCTGTTCACTAACTGGGCCCTTTTTCCATGCATGGTACTTGAACTAGGGCCTCTGGGGAAGGAAGCAAAGCCTGGTGGATGCAATCACTGCCAAGAGTTAGATAAATACTCAATACATAGAAGAACATTAAATAGCAGTTCAAGGAGGTGTGTGATGGGATCTGATGAAGTTACATCTAGGGGGAGCCCCCTTCCAAATTCCAAATAAACAGATATTTCCTAAACCCCAAACCCAAAGCAAGTAAGCCATCTTTGTCTACACTTCTGCCATTTTTTTTCCCCTGCTCAGTCAAAACCTGTTTTCCTTTCTATTGCCTCTCTTTCCATCTCCCTGTGCATTGACCTATTTCCGGTCCTTTTCCTCTCCTGCCTGAATTCTTCCTGCAACCTTTGGGCTGGTATCCCAGTGAAGATGGCTGTGTTCCTCCAATCCAGCTTTTTAAGCCCTGCCAGACTCACCTTGTCAAAGTACTACCTGCACGATTGTGCCCTTCTGTTCACAACCCTTCTACGGCTCCCAATGTCCGCAGGATAAAGTCTAATCATCTTATGTTGGTATTCAAGTCCTTCCAAAGTCTGACCCCAGCCCCATTTCCAATGTGACTGCCAACTAATATTTCTATTTCATCTAGGGTAACTGCTTCCCATTTCCCACCGTTTTGCAACCATTTCTGCCTCCTTTACTCAGTTCTACTTGTGTCTCCTGTCCTGTGAAAGTCAAGCATCACATCTTTTTTTCAAAGCCACTCTGGTCTCACAGCATCTCACTGGGTTTTCCTCACACACCTCCTTGAACTGCTATTTAATGTTCTTCTAGGTACTTGGTATCTATCCAACTCAATGACAAGCAATTTGGGATCAGTCAATGCATCTGTCAGACTTTGCTATCTTCCCCAGAGCCACTAGATTAGAGCTCTACACAGAGTAAGTGTCTAGTTACTTAATAACTGTTGAACAAAAAAATGAGTCAAACTTTATTGTCCAAAAGTAAACTTACCCCTTACATTTCCTAATTTTTGTATTCAATTCTGCAACATCCTCATTGCATGAGTTCTGGATTTTGCCATCTCTGGGTACCTCAATTACAATCTGCAACTCTTAAAGTAAAAAACTTATACTCTAAGTCACTGCTGTCTGGTGGAATGTTCTACATCTACATACCTGTGCTGTCCAGTTTGTTAACTACTAGCCACATGTGGCCATTGAACACTTGGAATGTGCCTAGTGCAAATGAATTTTTAATTTTATTCCATTTTCATTAATATAAATAGCCATATGTGGCTCATATATATTGTTTTGGATAGTTCAGGTCTAAGTATTCACAGACAAAAGACAAAAGATAGTATTAACCCCAGAGCTTTTCAATAACCATTCTAAATGGTAAGTAATCCACAACAGTATCGAGTGGTGATGAAATTCCCGGCCCTTCTCACCTAAATAATAGCCAGTTTCAGCTAGGTCTATACCTACTGGCTGTCTATTCACCAAAAATTACTATTTTCGTGGTTTCATGGTTTCTGGAATTCCAGAAGCCTAGCTCAGGTGATCTCACAGGGAGGCAGAATAAAATTCTCCCTCATGACATCCCCTAATAAGCAGAGCTGGTCTCAAGAAACCAGCTCATACCTAAGGGTCCCACTTGAAGTATTCTGCCAAGACCCCTATTTCTGTCATTATATGTGTTTTCCTATTTTATGTTCAAGGAAAAATTTTATAAAAGTTAATACAAATACCTGTCATTATTCATGTTAATGGAGGGCATGCATGGCAAAAATAAATGATGTTCACTCATAAGCCATACCTTAGACAAATATGCCCATCCTCACCAAATTAAACCAGTCAAAATGTTGTCGAGTTGGTGAATGTCAACTTCAGCTCTTAACAAAAACAACAGATAACATTTACTGAATGTTTACAGTTGCTGAGAGCAATTTATATGTATTATGTCATGGAAGACTCACAACAACTCTTTGAGGCAGGCACTACTATCATCTTTATTTCACAAATGAGGAAACTGAGGCACAGAGAGGTCAAAGGGTATGGCCAGATTCTTGGAGCTAGCACAGAGTAGAGCCAGGATTTGCAGGGCATTCTAACTCTACTGCCTGTGCTTTTAACCACTCTGCTATTCTCCTGCTGAGCCTAATATGAGGTATTAATATTCATTCATTCATTCATCTCAAACTCAAGATATAATGAGCATTAGCTGCCCCTGTGTACCAGGTGCTATGCGAGCTGTGGAGCAGAAAAGCCATGACCTCTCTCCTGGAGCTGTAGCCTAGGACTTGAGGAACTCAATCATGGTGACTGGTCATCCACCACCAGGCTTGCTCTGAGAGCCTTATCACCTCCATGGCAGGAAAGGATCACGAGTAAACAAGACCATTAAACAGAAGGACCCATGTCAGGTGAGTGTTAGAAATGCGTTTCTCAGAATATCAGGTTTGACACTGTCTTAAAGAATGAGTTAAAACCTAATAGAATTAAAAGGTAAGCCCAGGGCCATTTCAAGCCTCTCCAATTAAACCTCAGCCACTCTGACAATTCAACCCTCCCCACGCCTGAAGTGGCCCACCTGGAACGTTCTCTCTCTTCGGAATGAATATCCCTTCCCACTTCTCTACCTGCCTAGCTCCCTCGTAGGCATCACGTAGGGTTTTGCCATTCAAAGTGCGGACCTCGGACCAGCAGCATCAGTATCACCTGGGAGCTTGTTAGAAACGCAGCATCTCAGGCTCCTCTCCAGACCTGCTGAATAAGAACCTGCCGCTTCGCAAGATGCCCAGGTGATTCTCACGCCCATTAAAGTCTGAGAAGCACCAAGGTCAGACACAGCTGGGCATTGTCCCTTCCTTGAGCCGCCCGGGAGCGCCCGTGATCCCCTGGTCTTCGATTCACCACTAGGGCTTGTGGCCTCTCTCCCTCTTCCCTGGATTCCCGGAGGGCAGCTACGGTGTCTTATTTCTCTTGGTTTCTCCAGTGCCTAGAACACTACTGAGTAGGCACCAGCTGAACAGATGGATGAATGGCTCTGAAGAAACCTCAAGGCACTCTGAAAAGTTAGCCTCGTGTCGCCAGGAGCCCATCTGGAACCGTGTACTTGGTGTTCCTCCCTCCCAGGTGCCCGGGCCACCTCCTGGATGGGACAATGACTTCCCTGGATGCCCCTAACTCAGCCTCCAGCCCTGAGCCAGGGCTGGGGTTCGCGAGCCTTCTGCTTTTAGCCACCTTGTCACAGAACCCAGCAGGAAAGCCCCAACAAACCAGGGCGGGCCCTCTGCGGCTCAGCTCAACAAAAGCGGGGCGCTTCCTGTGGGGCCCAACCCAGCGGGCCTCCCACTTTCCAGGGGGATCCCCGGTGCTCAGGGCACCAAGGCCTGTGCCCTGTCGCTTGGGTTTCCGCAGGTGCTGAGGGCACACCCTGCTCTGGGGGCAGCTTCAGAACCTCAGAGGCAGTAGACGCTAGCTGTTCTCAAAGATCCTGCAAACAGTGGAAGGGGCCTCTGAGCCTGCTTCTTGCTTCTTCCCAGGGAGTGACTGTCCCCTAATGAGCCTCGCATGCTGACTTGAGGGAGGGTCTCTGTAGCTGGGGAACGTGGAAACGGGGCTTTACCTCTTAATGGTGTCTTTCTTTTCTACGTAGTTTTTGTCTTGTTTTGCTTTAAGCATTTTCGGTAGCTACATGAGGTTGGGTAATACCCAGGGCTTTGCCAACATCATTGTGATATTTTTTTTCACTTGTAACATATGTGACCACAGATGCCACCGCAAGCATCACGTGGCTCACTCCCTGTAGCTGGGACAGAGACTCGCCTCTTGTTTCCCTCTGACCACTGGGCTTCGCCTTTTCCCTTTCCTGCTTCAACTACTGAGCTGTCAGAACTAAAGGGAGTGTAGGAAAGCAGAAATTACCCACTTATTTTTAAAAAATGGTAAAACAAATTAAGCTTTCATTTTTAAAACTTTTAGAAGCATTTTAATTTTTATGTGCTACTTCTGCATGCCCATTGTAGAAAAACTGGAAAATACAGAGAAGCATAGATTACCCATAATACCACAACAAAGAGAGAACTTTTGTTAATATTTTGGTAAATTTTTCACTAAACATCCACAGCCGTGGAATAATGTGAGTTTGGATGGGAGATGACGAGGAATTAGCTGTCATCTACCTTCCAGCCCTCACATTCACCTTAGGAGCTTTGTAACAATACAAACCTTACATTTTATGCAGTGTGGAGTTTTGGCCCCTACTCACAACATTATGGTGGGTTTATTGTGCTTATATAGTTGAGCTAAAATTGTATGCAATTTTGTATGCTAATTGTTTTTTTAAAAGAATATCAACAGTATTCTCTCATGTTAACTTTTTTTTCCCAATTTTATAATTTGTCGAACAAGTTTAAATGAGATGATAAATAAATTGTTGGAAGTTAGGTTACTAATGTGTCAAAATAAGGTTTAAATGATATAATGTATATTCAGAGTACTTAGTCTGGAGCCTGGCATATAATAAACTCTTCATAAATGGTAGTTTGGCCATAGATTATTGCTAAAATCTCATTTTAATGCCAGCATAATATTTCACTCTAAGTAGCATATTTAAACCATCCTTTTATTGTACTGAGCTTATTTCTAACTCTTCCTATTTAAAATTGTAGCTCTGGAATAGATATCTTTGAATATAACTTTTTATTCACCTTAAGAAAATATTATTTCTTCAAAATGGATGACTACATTGGATGATATGAGTATCTTAAAGGTTTTTTATTATATACTGGCAAATAACTTCCTTGTGATTGTACCAAATTCCCCACCAGACATGAGTGGGATTACCTGTCTTTCTGCATCCTCACTAGCAGTAAATTTTCTTGGTTTTTTTCCTTTTTTTTTTTTTTTTTTTGCGAGGGCTTTCTCTAGTTGTGGCAAGTGGGGGCCACTCTTCATCGCGGTGTGCGGGCCTCTCACTACCGCGGCCTCTCTTGTTGGGGAGCACAGGCTCCAGACGCGCAGGCTCAGTAGTTGTGGCTCACGGGCCTAGTTGCTCCGCGGCATGTGGGATCTTCCCAGACCAGGGCTCGAACCCGTGTCCCCTGCATTGGCAGGCAGATTCTCAACCACTGCGCCACCAGGGAAGCCCAATTTTCTTGTTTTTAAATCTGCCAATTTGATGGGTGAAAATTCAATTTCATTGTTTTTTGATTTTGCATTTTGAAAAGTTGCCAGTGAAATCGAAATATTTTTTCATATTCATTAACCATTTGGATGGCCTCTTCTACAAATTATCTCTTCAAGATCCTTACAGTAAAACATATTTTATCAATCAAATACACTAACAGTGGTTTGGGTTTTCTCTTCGTGTGGCGTTTCTCATATCAAAACTCAGAAACACAATCTCTTCCTGTGCATAGCTGGAAAGGCTAATGGTGAACCCATTTGGGATTTTATTAGAGGCGTCTTTAAGTTTAATCACACACTAATAAATATTTGGCAAAGGCCTACTACGTATACCCGTACAGCAGTCTTTAATGCAGATTCTCTCCAGGAATAATGGGAGAGGAAGGGGTGGGCCACAGCCAGAGAGACCAAGCAGCTGGATGCATCCAGCACGTCTTATCTGTGCCCCAAGTGAGCATCAGAGCCCATGCCAGGCACAGAGATGCTCAGAACCCAGAGGTAACACACCCAGCCCCCCAGCTGGCACCGTGGGATTTGGCTAATCTATAAGAGTGGGTGATGATGTGATGGAGCAGGTTGTACAGGCAGGGGCTGCCAAGTCACACCACTATCTCTCACCAGCCCCGTTTTACGGGTGAGGATACCGTGGCTCAAACACATTAAGTTGCCTAAGGTCACAGAGTAAGTGGCAGAGCAAGGATTCAACCTTCGGCTGAGTAGACCCCAAAGTGGATGCCCTCAGCCACCATACCACACAGCTTCCCTTAAAAACGGGCCTCCCAAAAGGAACCCTCCTACACTGTGGGTGGGAATATAAATTGGTGTAGCCACTATGGAGAACAGTATAGAAGTTCCTTAAAAAACTAAAAATAGAGTTGCCATATGATCCAGCAATCCCCCTCCTAGGCATATATCCAGAGAAAACTATAATTCAGAAAGATATATGCACTCCAATGTTCAATGCAGTACTATTTACAGTAGCCAAGACATGGAAGCAACCTAAATGCCCATCGACAGAGGAGTGGATAAAGAAGATGTGGTACATACATACACAATGGAATATTACTCAGCCATAAAAAAGAATGAAATAATGCCATTTGCAGCAACATGGATGGACCTAGAAATTATCATACTGAGTGAAATCAGTCAGCCAGAGAAAGACAAATATCATATGACATCGCTTATGTAAAAAAAAAAAGATGTGTAAAAATGAACTTATTTACAAAACAGAAATAGACTCACAGATATAGAGAACAAACATGGTTACCAAAGGGGAAATGGGAGTGGGGAGGGATAAATTAGGAGTTTGGGATTAACATATACACACTATTGTATATAAAAATAGATACCCAACAAGGACCTACTGTATAGCACAGGGAACTTTACTCAATATCTTGTATTCAGTAATAACCTATAAGGGATATATATATGTAATATCCCTTATACACCTGAAACTAACACAACATTGTAAACCAACTATACTTCAGTTTAAAATACATATATACACACAGGTCTCCAGACGTGAGAATGTCAAAAGTTTATATTCTGAGACCCTCAAATAAAACTTTTATGAGCAAAGCAACTTAATTTTTATCCTCAAAGTAAAATGACCATCTCCAGGCAAGAAGCCTCATTTCCCTGAGAACTTCCCAAGGGAAGGACATAGGATTCCCGGCACGTCACCTTCCTGGGTCCAAGAGGGAAACTGAGGTCAAGAGTTATCTTGGCTCCCAGAGAGGAACTTATTCTTACCAGGACTCAGTTTCCTCTGCTGAAAAATGGGAACCAACTCCAACCTCCCTCAGAAAACAGTGAAGATGCTAAGCTTTGTTAGTCCTTGGAGGAGGAAAATGATTATGGGGTGCCAGATCCTGAGGGTGGTTTCTTACATATTGTATAGCATCTGTCACTCACAATGCCTGTTGATTAATGAGGATTGAAATTATTGCGAAAGTCATTTGCAAATACAAAGCAGGATCTGCATACATCTTGCCAAGAATTCTGCATATCAATCCCAGCAAAGTTTTAGCCACCAGAGCAGGCATCTTCCCCACCAGCCCTTCAATTCCTATAGTGCTGGGACATGCAATAAGTAGCGTTACCTGTAATCCACCACTTAAAAACAATGACTTGAGCTCTGAAGCATGTATTTATGAAACATACATTTAATGTATTCATAGCCTGATTTCTCACAGGGCTGACCTAATTTCTGGGAGGCACCAATCCATTATGCTACGTTAATGCATATGATTCATGTAATATGTCCCTCACTTCCAGTACTTGGGGAGCTATGAAAATATTCATCCCTCTGAGCTACAGAAATCAGTTTTCTTGTTCACATTCTGTTAAAAGTACCCAATGCTATTTGTCAGAAAGGGATTGAGATACACACACTTTGGTCTCTGAATCCTAAACAGGAGGGAAAGGCAAAGTGTATCACGTAGACCCCATGACTTCAGACAACACTGTTTTTAATTTTCAACTTGTGTCTAAACTTGGGAACCAATTTGGCTACCCGGAGTGTACAAAACAGTTAACTTGGTTTGCTTCCGCGATGCAAGCTGAAGTTAACTGCTTTTGCTTGAATTAAATAAACGCTGGCAGTGCTATCAGGACCTGGCATGACCAGATGGCAGTCACCACACCTTGCCAGTTGCCAATCAGCATTCAACAGCTGGGCCTGACCAAACAACAACTGCCCTTGACCCTGGCTTCTCATCATCTGTTGGCTATAAATAGAAGCGGAGTGTCAGAAAAGAGAGCAAAGTACTTGATGCCGGCAATTCAGGAAATCCATCTGACAGCAACAGAACCAGCTTAATGTATTGAGCTAGTTTCAGGAATACTTGAGAATGGAAAAACATAAAGTCCAATATTTGATCATTCCAATAGCGGCAGCAATAAACCATGGGGGCTTTTATGAAATAAAAGCTAAGAAATTTCCAGATATATATGTCATCATTTTGAAAACATCA